>NC_134969.1:7587891-7916976 GCF_965638725.1 Aptenodytes patagonicus
TGGAAATACCAACATTCATTGTTACAGTGTTTCTTTGAAAAATTTCCTGGTATGAACGTAAGGACCCTCAAGACCTAATGAGGAGAGATGCCTTTCAGAAGTGCTGTAGCTTCATCAGCCTTTGTTTGGAGCTGCCAAAATGTGGCTTTGCAGAGACAAGGAGAAATAGAACTCCAGTCTTGTCCAGGAGGACGATAACAGGGAAGTGGAAGGAAATAGACCTGTTGGTCAAGATAAATTCTGACTCACCTCTTCAAACTTTGCAGCTACTCGCTCTTGAGAGTTTCCTTCTGGTCCCATGTAAGCATTTGCTTGTCATTTTGTTTTAGTACTCCTTCTTGGTTGTGGCTGGCTCCGAGGAGGTTGGTGTTCAGAGTGGTGCTGCGAGCTGTCTGCTGGTCGTTGGCTTCTACCCAGAAGAGGGGGTCAGTCAACTGGCTCACCAGAGCACACTTTGAGGGGGAAAACCATGATTTTAGACCAGCAAAAGTTATGGTGTCTGCAGGTCAGGCAGAAATCTGAGGATCTAAGTCCCGTGTGAAAACCAAAAGAGGTAAGAGGTGTTTCAAATCACATGCTGGCAGTCCTCTAATTTCTCAAGTAGGCTAAAAGTGCCTTTCTTTCTCCACCATAGAAATTAAAAATGGCAAAAAAAGATGTTAAATGAGCAGGCTGAGGTGGTTATATGCATCTGCTCATCATGTTTCTGTGCCTGGTTTTCTGATTGGGTCGGGATGCGACTGGATGCTCCCGCATAACCCGTGGTGCACGTATGTGCTTCCAGAATGGTGCGGAAACAGGACCCGGCACGGTCTGAGCCTCCAGCTGGGAAGCTGGAAAGGCAGCACTGACATTTCATCACCCTTGATGGGCAGGAACGGATAATGCTGCCTTCACATTTCCCAAGTGAATTTGTAAGGGATAGCTCTTTATTATTGGAAACATTAATAGTGTTTGATGGAAAGATACCCATGAAGAAAAGCTCAGCTGAAGCAGAGGTTATGTGGAAGGGATTTTTACTAGCTGGACTGGTCGTGGTGCTCAAGACCCATGCTTTTGTGGGGAAGAAAATCAATGACTGCAGGCATTTTGCATTATGAGAAACCATCAGGATTTTCCTGTTGCTGTCCCATGGGATTTCCAAGAATCGTCATTCTCACAGTCCTCTGGCAATATGCAGGGTTTTCTTTTTTTTCCACAATCCTAGTCTGTGGGGTGTGTATCCGACCTAATAAAACCATTTTTCAGCTTCGCTGTTGGTAGCTTTCTTCCTCTTCTTTCTGAAAACATCTTGCCTGCTGGCAACTGCATTGTCCAAAGAGGTTTGAAGCTTGGCACACTGTCAACAAAATTTCAGTTACCCATTCAATCAAACATGGTAGCGCTGTGAACTGACTTGGCCTCCATCCCAAGGTTCACCATAATCTTCCTCGTATAATAGGAAGTCCAAACAACCCCAGGAAATAATTCAGATGCGAGTGGTGCCTTTAGTGGAATAAAGAAGTGCCTAGAAGAGACATTAAGAACCTCAGCTTTAACTCTTTTCATAATTATGCGCTCCGAAGGAGTGGAGGCTTTGTAGATAAAGAGATTACATGCATCTTATGAGGTCTGTATAGCTGTGACAGTATCTTCCACCCACATTTTCTCACTTCTTGTCTTACTGACATTGCAGTTGCAACATTTAGTGGAAGAATATTGCAGAGCAGGCTGCCCTATAACCCTGAAGGTCCCTTCCAATCTGGCACAGGTAAATTGAATCATGCTCCCCTTAGGGATGATAAGGATGAGCTTTTGGAAGAGCCTGTTGGTAAGAGCAGTGGGGGAGAGAACTTAATTAGATTAAGATGCATTTCGGCGATGTTTGTGCTGAGGGTTGTGCGGTGTGGCTGTCAGAGGGAGCGGCAGTCTGAGCTGGGGATGCCCTGGGATGCTCTTCCCAGCCCTGGCTGCCTCTGTGCTGCCTTTATTTTTTGAACAAGAAAAGGAAAAATGCATCTGAGGTGTAAATCTCAGTGTAAACCAGTGCAGGGGGTCACTGGGGTGCTAACAAACCCACGTCTCAAGCTGGTGTCCTGCCTCTGGCCACAACCCAGTGCCAGCAGCCTGGCAGGAAGGCAAGTGCTCGGCTTTTCCTTGCCAAAATGCAGCAGCTGATGCGGTGATGTGGTGGGCAGGATTCAGCTAGTCTCCCCACCTTTCAGTCAGCTTTTGCTTGAGGTGTGAGTACCAATGGCCTGTGCATTTCGTACTTTGATACGGTTATAAATACTGTTTTGCTTTTGAATGTCTTTGTCCTTTTTTAGTGTTAACTTGTTTACTTGTCTTGATAACATCCTCCATGAGAAAGCTGCATGTCTGTTAGTTTCCAGTAAACAAAATTTCCCTCTCCCTGGTATATACATGGGATTTTTTAGTATTATAGGTTTGCCCTGCTGCACTGTGGAAGGGATAATTTGGAGTCCCCAATTCAGTCCCTTCATGCTATTCATTATTTTATATGCCTCTCCTGTGGTCTCTCTCCTTTTTATTACTAATCAGTTCTAGTCTTTTAAATCCTTCTTCGTGTGATAGTTTCATTTTACAAAAGTTGAACTAGTTTATATCAACTCAGTTGATGTGATCTTACTCATATCAAAGGTGTTTAACGGCTGCGGTCCCGTGTACTCATTGCAAGCTGAACTTAATTGTGTCAAGTTCTGCGCTGCTTTGCTATGGCAAGTGGGAATGTTTGTTGCAGCTGTCTTTAAATTTAAATTTGGATGTTTTAAATGAATTAAATATGAACATGAATAATGCAACTGGTAACCTAGCCCTTCTGCAATTAAATGCAAACTTTTTCATTTTGTCTCTATGCTTTCAGGTTTTGATATGCTGCAGTATTTGTACTGACTTTGCTGTCTTGTAGGAATGATGGGGAACTAGAGCCCATGACAGTTCAGTGGAGCCGTTGGCAGTTTTGATATCTCGGTGAGTGGAAGTTGTTTGAAACTGTGGGAAAGGCACTTTATCTGCTACAAAAGGCAGCAAATCAGTTGGCCTTTTTAGATTTTAAGGTAGCATCCTGCTGAAATGAATTTGCCCATTGATCTGTCCTTTCAGGATATAGATTCTGGAAACCAACACCACGTAAAACTGTGGTCTGTGCTTGCAAGATTATCTTGATATCCACAAGCATGAGAAATGAAGCTTTTGAAAAAAAGGACAGTTTTAACTCTGGTATGCAGCTTTGTACAACTGTCAGGTTCTGGAGATGGAGTATTGCAGCATGTGCTGGGCTATGTAAATCTCGAATGCTTTATTTGATGCAAAAGTAAGATTGTCTCCTTCGTGTCATTGACCCAGCTGACAAGTTCTCATCAGAGGCATGTTTGTGTCTAAGGTCATTCAGGAAGATCTGTCTGTGTGGATTGCCCATTTTTCCCCCTTGGATACCAAACTGTAGCCTCTGCTATTTATTACTTTAAGATTGTTTTTTAGTCTTCAGTCCCTGAACAGTGTAAAGACCACATACACCCATACTGAGTTTCTCCCTGTCCTGCAGTGCCTGTTAGCTTGCTTGTTCTGCCGTTCACTTTCTTCTCTCTAGACTGAAGTCTGTCTTCTTTGCTGGGGTGTTTCAGGCTTGCTAAAGCCTATAGGGCAATTCCGCTTGCCTTCCAATCAGTTGTCAGTGAAATAAAATCATAGGGTATTTCAGGTTGGAAGGAACTTTTGGAGGTTGTCTGGTCCAGCCCCGCACACAGAGCTGGCTTTGAAGTCAGACTCAACTTCAAGGTTAGATCAGGCTGCTCAGGGTGGGTAGCTGGTGATGCTTGGAGTATCCCCAAGGATGGACATTTTACAGCTTCTCTGGGCAGCTACAGAATGAAATTACAGCCAGTGGGAATTACCAGTTCCCAAGCCCTGTGTTAGTAAAGCCCACTTTATACCAGTTTCAGGAGGGCTGGGGTACACGAGCTATGTCTCCATGGCTAAAGAAGAGCGGGCAGGGACGAGTCCCTGTCCCTGGATGTAGTGAGGCTGGTGGCTCGTATCTGCGCTGCGCAGGGCTAGCTGCTGCCGGGGCAGGCAGGCTGAAGCTGTGCATCGTGGAGTTTGGCTCTGGCTCTTCTCTGGGCGTTAACGTGGCCCTGAAGCACAGTAATTATTTTGCTTTTTTTTTTTTTTTTTTTCATTTTTGAGTTATGATTTTGCAGGATGAAACCACATGTTGCTGTCCTGTGGTGTGAGAACGTACAGGGGAGCTGGATGGTGCAAAGCCGCGGTGGAGGACTGTGAAGGGTGGCAGGAGTCAGGCTGGGGCCATCTCATTTGGACAGTTTCTTGGAAGCATATTTTGGAGCGCGCTGTCCCCAGGCTGGCACCCACATGGCTCTCAGCAGAGTGGGGGTCCCCATGCAGCCTAAGTCTTCTCCTCTGGGGAAGAGTCACTTTTTTTTTTTTTTTTTTTTAGTAGGCACAACATTTACAATGTCTCATTCTCTTCCACAACATGAGATCTTGCTGGGAGCCCACCACAGTGTTGGCTGCAGGATGCCAGCAGTCATCTGTGTGCTTTACAAGTAGTTAGGGTTACTCCCATTGCCGTCAGCGCGAGGATGGAGGGTGCAGTAGTTTCACCTCTCCTCCTGAGCTGCAGCCTTCCACAAATCGTACCTGAGCATCTCATACATGGTCATGAATTTTTCCTTGAAATACATCTACAGGGAAGGGTTACACATCCCTGCCAGGTAGGGCTCTGAAGTGCTCAGGCTGAAGCAGCTTTTCAAAAGCCGTCTGAGTGGCACAGGAGCACCCGTCCCGTGCCAGACGCCTGAGATTTATGATTAGCATTTAGGTACTTCAGACAGTCCCGCATCCAGGGGAGCCGAGCAGACAGCAGAGGTGCAGAGCCAGAGATGGTGAATGCTTGTCTAGTGCCTTTATATAACACCTTCACCCTGGGTTTTATGGCTGGGGGACTTTTCCTACCATGACTGCTAGCTTTTAATAAAAATGACTGAAGAAAATTATGAAAAGAAGCATTAAAAGTTGTAAATAAGCTTTCGCGTGTAGATTACCTTTCACTATTGAAAGGAAAAGAAACTTTACTCCTTTCACAAGTATGCACAAACACACACGCTATTTATGAGAGAGGCAATAAGAGACTACTGTGTACCTTTTGATTTGGATTAAAAAACAGCTAGGTTTTTTTTTCCTTTAGTATTTAATATTCCTTTAGTATTTTCCTTCTCAGAGTATTGCTCAATGTTGCAAGCACTGCATGTAAAGGCTGTAGTTTGCTGTGCTTTTATAGAAGATTAAACTCTTCGTTTCTCTTAGGTTTGGAAAAAGCCTGGTTTTCAAAATCAAAACTTCTTGCCAAGTTGGATCTGTAAATAACCCTTTAAGCAGAAACTCAGCGTTGTGTCCTGGGACAGCTTCCTCTTACGTCCTCCAGCCTGCCTGCCCCACTGTGAACAAAATGGAGTTATATTGACACAATTAATCTTTCATTAGTTAGTGTAGTGTCAAAACATGCTTTTACTAGCTTTCCTAAGGGCTTGTTTGCAGCTCAGCCATTCATTTAGATATTTTCTGTCAGGGCTTGGCAAGGCTCAGTGCATACAGGAGGTACTGCCCTGCGAGACCGGCCGTGCAGGAGCACTGGTCTCCGTGTACGGGTCAGGCACGCATCTCCCAAGAGCTCTGATTTTCAGTAACGTTTGCTTATAACAAGAATGCAAATGCTTTTTCTTTCTGGGGACGGTCCAGCCAGTTTTCCTCCAACCAGGAAAAAAAAGTGCAGCGCAACTTGGACATTCATTGCAGTACTAATAGCAAAAATATTTCCTGGGTCATTGTCCAATTTCTCATCCTTATTACCCAGAACTGCTGCGAGCAATTTGAATTGCAAGTGGCAAGCTGGGGATTGCGGTGCTGCTTTGCCAGAGTTAATGTTATGTTTCCATGTGTTTTCTTTCATAAATTTCAGCTCTGCCTCCCTTTGTTAGTGAGCAAGAGCAGCCCCCTCCCTTCCATGCGCACACTTGGGACGCACTGTAGAGTTAGCACAGAGACTGGCATATGCTCCTCTCGCTTATTTATGCCGTTCCCGCTGCCGTAAACTTGAAGTTGTCCACATATTGGAGAAAGACTTGTAGTTTCAGGGGTGTTGAAATGAATTGTCTGTGTTCAGTAGATGTTCTGTGCAACCCAGGGTGAAAGAGCATCTATTTTCTACCCGCTGTGTGATTAGTTAATGTTGCAGATGACTGTGTGCTCCAGAATGGGGGAATTTTCTCATGTTTATTTCTTTTGTCCTAGACATCTTCAGTTATCTAAGAGCAAGCCAGTCCCAGGATAAGGACAGCAGCAGGTGATATAATGCGGAAACCAGGCCCTCAGAAAGGTGAGCAGTGATTCTTGGCACAGCCAAAGGCCCAGTAGCGAGCTGGTGCGGACTGAAGGACCAAGCACAGCGCATTGGGAGGCTGACGATGGGGTGGGAGTCTGGGGGACACGCTGGTTGCACGCTCAAAACGGAGCATTTGTTTCTCTGGCAGCGTGCAGAGAAGGCTTCATCAATCCACCCCCAAGACGGGCAGAGGAAGAGTCCCTTGCTGGGTGCACCCCTGCAGCTTGTGGGGCACAGTGTCAGGTGGTGAGGGTGCTCTGCAGAGCCCGCGGCACGCACCATCTGCTAGTGCTCCCAGCATGAGGCAAACTGCTTCTCTGCTGGCACAAGCCTCCCCCTTCTAATGAGGCATGAAACCAAAGACCAGCCTACCTTGTGGAGATGAAATCTGTTACGGACGCTTACCTCTCACCGCCTGAGTCTCTTGTCCTGTTACACGCAGCGGCATCCGTGGTGCTCAGGGCGACCACACGCATGCTGCCCATGTCCTCTTTGCCCCAACAAAAAGGGTGAAGTCAAGCAGGCTGCCTGCAGCCGAGCTGCTCAGACGACTTGCACTTAACAAAAATATTGATTTCCTTTAGTGTTGTGCCATGCATGTGTGTTAGACTGGAGTGATCTCATCACATGCGCTTCGGAGGATGGGGGAAGGGAGAAGCGCAGAGGATGGAGCATCCTCCGCAGTTCTTTGTTCACATCTGCTACACGCTCACAAGGTTTATTGCAGGAGATTTCTATGCTCGATTTCTCTCCTCCCTTTATTTTTTTTAAATGTCTCCTTTGCCTTGCTGGTGGTTCATCTTACAGAAGCATTATCCTCTTCCTAACACTGCTTGTCCTTTAATGAAGTGAAAATAAATGAAGGAAAGCAGTGAATGGGGAGAGCCTGCTGCGAGGCAGCTGGAGGGCTTGGTAATAAAAGAGGCAGGTTGATTAGTCAGCAGTGTGGCCGTGGATGGGGCTGGCTGAATTTAGCCTCGCACACAGCTTGTCCTCTCTGCCTCGTGGAGCAGGGAGCCTCCAGCCAGCGTGGCTGTGTGACCTGTGCTGTGAATGCCGTGCCGTAGGTTGCAGAAGCAACACCTGCATCATGCACACGTGGGTTTCTGTCCTACTTACCTGCTTTTTTAATGATGCACTGAACTTTTTCTTTATTTGCCTGCAGAAATTCTTGTGTTTCTTTCCCTCTCTGCTGCTTTTGCAGCCCGCTTAATGAGGATTTTTGCATGTTAAAGGTTAAGAATGAAATGTAACTTCACCTGCAGAGTATGGCGAGAGGCTACTTTGAGTGCACGGATGCTATTAGAGCTATCCTGCAACGCTGAGAGGAGCGTTACCCACCCTGGGGGGCTTTTTTGCTTCTGACTTAAATACTTCATGTCCTTTATTCTTGCTTTCTTAAGGAGATGGCAGAACACTGTCCTTCATGGGAATACATTTATAGGAAGGGTGCCCTTCCAGCTTTTTCATTCGTGTCTCTCCAAGGAGGCTCTTTGTCTGGTTCATGTCTAGTGATGCTGTGGCCACACTCCATATGTCCCTTATGTTCATTTAAGGGATAAAACCTACATGCAGTCCTCCTGTCCATTATATTGAAGAGAACATGTCAGGAAGAGAAGATTGCAAAAATAATGGTCCAAAAGCAATTTCAGACATCTTAGGACCCACCAGGCCACTCTAGCAGCAGCTCATGGCCTGCCTCTTTCAGCCACTTGTCAGGAGATTTCAAAACTTTTCCTGTTTTGTTTTTTGTTTCTTTCACAAGGAACTGCTTTTCACGGGGGTAGGGTGCATTTCGTAGAGCACTACCAAATTGCTGTTTATAATAGCCCTAAAAATCCTTTGTAAAATAAATGAGCTGGACTGCAGCAGCGTTCCCAGGGTGCGTCGGTCAGGCAGCAGCGGCTGGAGGAGCTCGCTCAGGGCGGGCTCTGCAGTGGCACGCTGATCTGGCATCCCTCCGTCGGGCTGGAGGCTGCCTGAGGCAGGGACGGGCATCCCCTGCTTCTTGCTCTATCACTTTCCAGAGCTGTCTTGGGAACTTTATTTTTTTGCAACTCTGAGGCCCAAAGCTGTTGTGAGCAAAGACAACTCAGATGAGATGTTCTTCAGAGCTGGTGCTACTTTGCTGTGCTCTCCTACGAGCTGCACAGGACGTGCGGTGGTAACCTGGTGTTGTGCGTGGAAGGGGCAGTTGTGCAGACTTTGGGAGAAGTCCTCTCCCCATCACCAGAGAGGGTCGAGGCTGTTTGTGTGAGTAAGGCTGGCTGCACTAACCTGGAGTTGATAAACAAGGAGTGATTCAGGCTTCACTTCTCAGCATACAAGATCCACATGAGCCATTTTTAGTGGCTTTCGCATTTGTTCCTCTCAAGCCTTGCCACCTTTTCACGTAGTTAAAACGATGAAGTTTGCTGCTTTTTACATGTCATGGTTTAACCTCAGTCGGCAACTGAGCACCACACAGCTGCTCGCTCACTCTCCCCCCCCCCACAGTGGGGTGGGGGAGAGAATCGGAAGAGTAAAAGTGAGAAAACTTGTGGATTGAGATAAGAACAGTTTAATAATTGAAATAAAATAGTAATAATAATAACAACAATAATAATAAAAGAATATACAAAGCAAGTGATACACAATGCAATTGCTCACCACCTGCCGACCGATGCCCAGCCAGTCCCGTTATTGCTTGCCATTGTGGGAGAACACTAGTTGGTGAGGACTAGGCAGAGACTAAGATGCAAATGCAGACACCTCGTGTCAGTTCTTCTCCTGAGCTGTGTGGAGGAAGGGAGCACGCCCCGTAGATTTAGACAAATCATCCATGTTACCTGCGGTCATGACAGGGGAGGACAGGGAGGTCGCTCCTCTGAGGTGCCTGCAAAGCAGGTGACATGAGCAGATAATGTTGAAGAGTGCATTAGCTGGTCTTCCTTCACTGACACAAATGCTTTATTTCTTGTCTCAGCCATAGACTGGAAAGATGGTAAGAAGCACAAGTACGGCCGCCCGTCAGAGTCTCCCTCCCAGTACCAAGGTAAGAGAGCTCCCTTCTCCCTTCTCCCTTCTCCCATTTGTTTTTTTTTTTTCCCTAAAAGCTTTTTGAGTTGCTTGGATGTGTGAAACTGCAGCATGCCAAATTAGTTTACAGATAAAAACTGCTTTTGGACAGTCCTCGTGTTTAATTCTGACCACAGTCAAAAATGACTGAGAAGACACCACGATAAGCACACAGCTGAGCCGGCTCGTTTTTAAATCAGGCAGGATTGAGCAGATCTGTTTCTTACTGCCCAGGTGCTAGCGCCGAGGGCCGACTGCCCACATTTTCACATGCGTCCTGGGCATAAGGAGCCTCTTACTCCTCCATGAGCTCCTCTTCCATGTTCACAGCAGCGACTAGCCCAGTTCTCATCACTGTAGGAGAGAGATGGTGCAACCCACGCTCCTTCTTCCCCAGCAGCAGGAATTTGGCCCTTACCCCAGCAGAGGTGATGCCAGCTGGCTTGACGGAGCACAGGGCGAGGGCTGGCAGTAGCGGCACAGGAGTCATTCGCTTCTCGCTCTCTTTGGAGATGAGGTGTCCCGTGCATGGGCAGGGCAGGCTGTGGCCCTGTGCACAGTGCCTGCAGGTTGAGTTCATGAAACTGGCAGCTCCTGCTATCTCTCGGGGGATATGCGGGGGACTTCCAACTTTAGGAAGTTTATGTAAGGCTTGTATAATATAGTAAAAGATTTTGGGGCCCACATTTTACTTCTAGAGTATAATGATGTCCTTACGTCCTTATATTCCCCATGTCCCTATATTAAGGTGATGTCCATACTTCCCACCAAGTACAGAGCAACAAGAAACTAAATGATTGACTGAGTTAAGCCATTTCTACCAGGAAACACGTGTTTGCCTTTGTGAAAGGCTCACCTGTGTTTCTTAGAGCCGCCGGGAGAGCTGAAGTGGCTGCTGTGCTTCAGGGGCTTGGTTGTCCTGGGCCCCGAGGTGAGACTCAGGGTGGTGGTTCTCAGGCACGCGGGACTGTGGGCCACCATCAGCCCTCGCCGTTCTCTCTTGGGGAATCTCATCTGTCCTTTTCTACCCTTATACTGAAGTACTGCAGACCACAGTTTGGGAAGGATCTTCTCCAAGGGGAGGAAGTTTATTAGCACCTCCGATAAAGTCCTGGGTCCTCTGTCGCCCTGTGCTGAGCTCCACGGGGCACCGTCACAGCTCACGTGGCCTGTGTATAGTCTGCCTTCGGGGTGTTGGGGGCTCCATTGCAGTTTCCCCTCTGCTCCACACGCTGCACCGTTTGCAGATGTCAGAGGACTGGCTGTTGTTCAGTGACAACGCCGATCTGAAATGGAGCTTTCTGTGAAATTCAGAGGCTTGCTTTCCCATCAGCGCTCATGGTAACCCAGCACACCAACCTCCGCACCTCACTGCATCCCAGGGCTTGCTGACCTGGGGAGGAAACACTGCAGATATGCTGATGTGCACGTGTCTGCTCGGCAAGCGCATGGTGTAGCAGCAGGGATCGGGGATTGCCTCCCTGCAGGAAACTCTGAGCAGCTCATCATTGCCCGACGCTGGGGTACACAGCGAGAGGGGTGAAACAGCAGCAGCTTTCTGGCACGGAGCACCCCGTAGTCCAGGCTGAAAGGATTTCTGCTCAGAGCTAATACTGAATTGAGACACCTCTGAGAAGAAGCAAAGCAGACAGCGTGCTGGTGTTTGAAACCTATTAGTTTTGGCTCGCACATTCTCGGGTTTCTTCTGAGCAAGACAGTGAGTAAGCAGGATCACGTTATCAGTTGTAGCTGTTACCAATGGAGAATGTGCAGCCGGATTGATGGCTGAGCAAAGTGCCTGGAAATTTTAATGGGTAGGACGTGCAGGAGCTCTGCCGTCGTGGTGGGAGAGCTGACCCCTTGGGAGGCTGCGCCCAGACGTCGGGGAAGGCCACCGTCGCCTTTGGATCTGCGAGCAGAGACGATACTCTGCTAATTTTCATACCGAGTTGGCTCAAACCGTGCTGCTTTCATGTGCTGCCTTGATGCTCATTAGCAGACACACATATGGGCTGCAGACTTTAATGGGATGCCTTGATCTGGGTAGGGCACGTTCTCCTTCACAGATGTGACCTGAAACGCACATGTATCGTTTCAGTTGGATTGATGACCCCTCGGGAGCTGAAATGCAAATGGAGCCCAAAACAGACTTTGGTTAAAGATATAAACAGAAACTCCGTCTTCATTTAAATTCTGGGCAAAAGATCAACGTTAAATGCAACATGATGAGAATCCAAACACAAGGGTGCAGAGTTGCATTGTTCACAACTACTGTAGTTTGACCCCTTGGGTGTGTGGAGTGTTTTGTTTGTAGTAAATATTTTTGAAGGTTAAGACATCAGAGCCCAAATCTGACACTCTGCCTGCAAATAATATCTCCCTTTGGCACAAGCACACGGTAAGGAGCTTTCCAAAGGCAAGCAAAAGTGATAGACAGTCACCCTTAGTAGGCATTTTCACAGCCAAGTTACAGGGAGTCATATAGGTTTACAATCCTTGGCTTTTGTGTAGCTCACAGATGTAATTATGAAAATGTGGTGTTTCTCATTGTGTCATTCTCTCATTTCTCCCTGTAAAGAAGATCTGATCTATGTTATATGGAGGAACGTGGTCTGTTCAAACGATGATCCTTCCAGTCTGTGGGAGTATGGTGTGCTCTGCAGGGTCAGGGGGGGAAAAAAGGCAGAAACCAGGCAAAATAGGGGGTGATTTCAGGGCTGTTAGGACATTTTGCATATTGTACTGGAAGCTGGGGGCAGCAGTGGAGCAAGCGTTCCCCTTTGCTTTTCGGGGTGAAGGAGCATTTCAATCCCTACAGTCAGCTCTGTCCTTGGACACTCCTGCTTCATTACCAGTAAAAGGGACACTTCAGGACTGGCTGAAGTGCTGGTTTTTCATAAAACACAGTGATTCACTGGGAATTGGGGAAAAGCCACCAGGGTTTTTTGACCAACACTCAGAAATCATTCTCCAGTGTTACCTGCCCAGGCCAGATAAGAAACAAGCATCTTGCAGACTAAAATGTCCTGTCCCTCTACAGTAAGGCATCCAGTTTATTAATATGAATAAGAATATTGAGAGAATATAAAATACAAGATAGTCAGTCTGTGCTAACGAGAAAGCCAAGCAAGATATTCTCAATGTTTCCCTCTGGCCTTATAACCTCTGTACACAGCGAGCCTGTAAAATGGCATCAGCCGGCAGCTTTGGCATCCTGGCCGGCAGCATGCCTGGCGTGGAGGCTCCAGAGCAGATCTGTTTGGAGCTGAGCATTGGAAGTGAGTGGGGATCAGTCTGGCAAGCAGGATTTGGGTACGGTCCAGAGGAGCTAAGGTTGAGAGGGCCAAGTGTGATGTATCCATCTTCAACCATACACGCTCTTTCTCAAGTACAGAGCTCAGGGCTTGTTCTCTACTCCCCAATTAAAAAAGCCTTAAGTGCCTCCTGCTTTTTTCTGTTTTATTGGCAGCTCTCCCTTTGTTGTAAAAAACCCCTAACTTTTGTGTAAATGCCATTTTCTTCTGATTCTTCCTGCAGTTTTTAGGTTGAAGCTGATCGTATTCAGTTAAGTTTAAGCATACTTTGAAATTCCTGCTTCAAAAACATTGTATCGTGAGCTAAATACTATTACTGAATTAATTTAAAACCATTCCCTACATTCTGTGGAGGGCTTCCTCTTGCACTGAGGCAACGGTGGCAGCCTCCAATTTCAGTATGCAGTTTCTGTCCTGGTTTGAGAGTAATCCTGAAAAAGAAGTGCAGTCCTTAATTGTGATTGTCATGCCATCTTTATGTAAAGAAATGGCTGATAGTGAACAGAGAAGGAAGGAAGGCTTAACTCTGCTGTATCAGCTCTGTCTTTCCTTAGGGTTTAGAGAAGTCTTTCTGCTGTTCCTGCTTTTCTTTGCAAAATAAGTCACCAGAACTGTGAGTCGTAAGTAGCTGCAGTTCTGGTGTTGTGTGTCTGTCTTCATATGGCGGTTGGGTCCCAACAGGGTCTAGAATTAATCTCAAATAAGTTCCATGTCCAAACACTATTTTTAGAGGCACACAGCTGTCTCAGAAATTTACTATTCTGCTGGGATTGTGCGGCGTCGATCTCGACTGTGGCGTGAGCTGCTGCAGGGAGCAGAACGGCCTCGCTTGGTTCAGAGTGAGTGAAAAGTGGAAGGATTAAAACCATGACTACTTTTAATAGCGAGGGATTGAAACCAGCGCAGAGGAGGGTAGGTTTCTTTTTTAAAACAAAATTGTCAAGCGCAGCTGATCCTTTTCAAGATGGTTGCTGAGGCCCTGGGGCTGAGGCTCGCACTCCTTGCCCCGGTGCTGTCACCGCAGGCATCCTCTGTGCTCCATGGACAAGGGCCTCTGAAGGGCCACCCCAGTCTGAGATGAGTCCAGATCAGCAATCAGAGTTAAGGGGTGGGATGCAGCAAGGCATTTCATGCCTGGGTTTGCTTTGGTTGGGTATTTATTACACATTATTCATACAAAGAGTTTCATTGACGTAACCGAGTGTAAAATCGTATCTTCAATTAAAACAAAAGAATTTTGTTTTTGTGAGAGCATCATTGCGGTGAATCACTGAATTGCTTCATTCACCTCCATGTGAGACCGTTGGCTGAAAAGAAATACGTGCCAATGGATGGAAACACGTACTCTGAGGAATGGAGAGCTGCTGTCAGATTCTGTAAACAGAAATATATTCAGCCAGTGTGGCAGCGAAACTATTTTTTTCTGTTCCTTTCCACTGTATTTAACAGTGTGCTAGTCATCTGCATGGGAGGTGGCAAGAAAGCAGCATTTTTTTTATTTATTTGAAGCTAGTGGATTATCGAGCCCTTAAGGCTTCTCTGTGCACGTGAGGCAGAACTAAACTAATGTGTGCTGACCTTAATGCCTGAATTTTTAGAGGTGTGGTGTGCACTGCAGTAGCTAAAATGGCTCTTAATGTAGCTTTTGTTTTGAAAATAGACTGATTAAAAACTTGACGTGAATAGGGGAAGCGGTAGCTGACTCTTTAATTGTGCTGCCACCAATGCTCTTGAAATGACTTGAAAACAGTGGTCTCCTGGGAGCCATTCAGATGAATACAAGCTAATGTCATGCTGGAAGGATCCTTTCCCAGCTGCTCAGTTTAAATGGCAAAAGTCATGATTTGCTCAGATCACGTGAGCTTTTAATTCCTCATTTAATAACAGGTTTCCCTGGATGGCATATTGCTTTTACCCTTCCTGCTGTACATGGGAAAGGTGCAGGCAAGGATTAAATGCGCTTCTGCCAGCAGCAGCACTCAGTGGAAGGGGCTTTGGTGTTGGATATGAGCCGCTTTGTTCAGTAAATCCCTGTTTGGAGGATCCCTGCTTCCATCCTGCCCAAGCTATGGACTTCATGTCCGCTTCAGGAAATTAATTGCTGACCTGTCCACTAATTGCTGGGGATGGGCTGATACCTGCTCCGAGCCGCTGGCTTGCAGGGCAGGCTGTGTGCATGCTGGACCGGGGGAACCATAAGGTCAGCACAGTGCAAAGTTTCTGTGACTGTTCTTAATCCCCAGACTGAGCAATGTGTTTAATGAATGATTTTTAAGGGGCAGTTCTCTGGAAGACTCCACGGATTCCCATCTGTGTTGGGTATTTTATATTAAGTTGTAGGTTGTTATCCTCACTTTTGCAGACCCTCCTCAGCAGCGCAGAGGCAGTAAGATGCCGTAGGCAGCACTGTGCTTTATTCTGCCTGTCAGCTGTAGTTGTAAATCTTCTGTGATCACAAACATCAGAGGATCTTGGTGAAAACATGTTGCCTGTGAGCACCTCCTCTGTGAGAAGTGGAGAACTGCCAGCGTTGGGATCCAGCCATCTCTTTTTCTGAGATTTTTGTTCATCAGTTCCTATTTGAATCCTTTTCTTTTCTCTTCTCAGGTCACTTCACCTGGGAGAAATACCTGAAAGAGACATGTGCCATCCCAGCTCCTGCCCATTGCTTCAAGCAGGTAAGAGGGTGAATGAAAACAAGAAAGGCCGAGAGCGGTGGTCCGTTGGTGACCCAGGAGTTCTGTGCCTTGAATAGGCCCCTTTTTTGGCAAGGAAGATGCTTAAGGATATCGGAGACTTAATAGAAATGTAAGTTTGCTGAAGCAAAGATAAAAAAGATATGTTCAGGCACTGCAAATGTTAGAGTAGTGCAGAAGACTTAACTCTCAGATGTGCATGAATGGGAACACGAGAATGCTTTTTCTCTCTGCTGAGCACAGGGTCTTGGAGAAAATGTTCTGAGTTGGCTGTGATCCAGGTTTTGGTGGATCCCGTGCAGCAAGGAGATTTTCTTCAGAATTCACCAGGTCTTTGTGAATTGAATAGCACTCCCCCAGGCATTGGGTACTTGAGCACGGAGGTGATAATGTTGAGTACAGGGGATACAGGAGCAAACTGGCCTGGTACCCCTGGATCCAGACAGAGGGGCAGCAGCGCAGAGGAGTATCTGTTTGGGTCTTGGGTAGGTGATTCTCCTAAGAAGAGGGCTAAGAGGAAAGGGTAGGTCTAGTTGTCTGGATGATGCAGTGCCGAAAGACGGTGGTTTAGGTCACAGATCTGCCAGGGCTGGCCGAACTTTCTTTGCTGCTCTGTGGTGTCTGCTCCCACGCTGTGCTTGGAGGATGCTGTCAGTCTTTGGCAGAATCAGTTTTGATGCTGTTAGGGCTTAAGCTTTATGACTGAGGTGGTGCATATATTGGAAATCCTGTCTCTGACTGGGTCCCTGTTCTTTTCTTTGCAGTCATACACTCCACCTGCAAATGAATTCAAGATCAGTATGAAACTAGAAGCCCAGGACCCCAGGAACACCACCTCCACTTGCATTGCCACGGTGGTGGGTCTGACAGGTGCACGCCTCCGCCTGCGCCTCGATGGCAGCGATAACAAGAATGACTTCTGGCGGCTGGTGGACTCTGCTGAAATCCAGCCCATAGGAAACTGTGAGAAGAATGGAGGGATGCTGCAGCCTCCACTGGGTGAGCTGAAGTTCAACCGTCCAGCAAGCACCTACATTATCTGTGGGGAAAACCGTAGAGTTTTTCATACTTCTGTGCTTGGGACAGAGGCCCATGGACTGCCCCTGCCTACCACTGTGGTGTAGACCAGCCCTCTTAGCTTGGGCTGTTAAACAGATGTATCCCACACCAGGTCTGTATTTCCACGTGGACATTGTGGCATGGATAGGGAGATGCTTTAGAGTGTAGATGAAAGAGCTCTTTGCACCCAGGTGAGCTGCTTGCACTCTGCAGCCCAAGCTCAGGATTAGCATGTGCGGACTATGCTCTCATGCATTCTGAAATGCTGCCTGCGTACCTCAAAGGAAAAACACGTTTTCCACCCATTTGTGTGAAAGAATGCCAGAGCCACTCCGTTTCCCAAAGGACACACAAGCAAACGAGGGGCACCCCAAGTCCTGGTGACCCAGGATTGTGGGCGGTAGCATTGAAGGCAGAGCAACTGTGATGGCCTTTCCTGGGTGATTGCCGGTACAAGGACAGAACGAGTCCAGGTTCTTTTTATCTGGGAGACACCACACAGTCACACAGGCAGTGCTGGCATATAGCTGTAGCAATGGCTCGATCTCTGGCCATTGCCCATTGCTTAAGGCTTCTGATCCTGCTTGCAAGCACTGTCATCTCAAAGGTGTGCTTGACATGAAATGGCTGCCATCCATCAGTGCTTTCCCCTGCGCTCCCCCTTCAAGCTGAGCACAGTACTGGTACTGGGTGGAGGTGCTTTGCTGGGGATCTGTAAATCTTGATGTAGAGAATAACCAACAGAGTAATTAGGGCTGAGGCATCTGCTGTATCACTGCTAATCCTGACACTGTGATTTCAAAAGCATTTAAATTTTCATTCGTGCTGTCTAAGTGTATTTGTGCCCAAGTGTCTTTGGGGCAATAGCAGATTAGCTGGAGGCCATCTGATGGGGAAACATAATGTCTGAAAAGGTTCCCAGTGATTTAAGTCCTGTCTCGTGTGAAGGGACGCTTGCGATATTTCATCTGTTTATTTATTTAATTTTGCTTGGCTAGAGCTTTATAACCTGGGCAGTCGAACACTTCTTCCAGTCTTGTCTTCAGTTAAACACATCTTTTTTTTGACACTGGCCAAATGATGAGCTGATTTGCTGGTTCTTTCCTGATTAAGCAGCAAGATTAACCTGCTTTTGCATTCTGCTGACCATTATTTTTGAAGTGTCTTCATAAATCTCTCAATTAGCACATCTCCAAATAATATCAAGCTGATCTATAGTGATGCAAGAAACCTTCAATAGGGTACCTTGAGTTAGGAATATTTTTATTCATGTTTTTTCCTGGAGCGCCATTTGTGAGCTTTGGTGGAAGTACAGTCTAAATTGCAATGGGACACTTGGGACTGATCTTTCTGAAGAAGGAAGAAGGAAGAAACATCAGCAGGTGCATGTTTTGGCACATCACACCACACGAAGCTGTGTGTATGCAAGTCTAATTATACCCTTTCCCTTCATAATTGCTACAGACAAAACCTGCTGCAGCTATTAACATTAAAGCTGCCATTTTTTATGTTACTTTCATGCATGCTGCTGTCCTTTTGCAGATATCTCTTTGAAACCCTGGTCCCAGGGTTCAGCTCATAGCTCCGGTGCAGCCTGCCCAGGAGGCGTGGGTACCTGTCCTTGCTGGCAGAGATGGGTTCCTCCTGTGCCTTGTCTGGGTTTTGCCAGCAGATGGCAATAAATGTAATCGAGTTGCAGAGCAAAACTCGTTTCTGACAGTGCCAGAGGAGAGGGTTTGTAGTCTGGAAGAAGTCTGTGTGCCCAGCTCTGATCTGTATCGCCTGCTTAACCTTGGGCCAGACAAGAGTGGTTCTCTTGCACCCAGCATAAAGACAGGTAACAGAAAGCTAGTTCTGCAGTTGTCTTTTCTGCCTGCAGAGTGCAAGGGCCCAGAAAACACGGCAATGTTTTCTGTGCTCCTTGTAGCATTTTCCATTTGTACGCATCTGCTGCTGCTCCCCTTCTTTACATAGATAATTCAGGTAAAAGGTTATCTTTGCCCCTCTGGGAGCTTAGCGCTCTCATCCCCTGAGGTTTGTGGCTGGCTTGTTTGGTTTCCAGGCTGCTTTGACAAGGTTGCAGGGCTGGCAGAGTGGCCTGTACTGAGCTGGTTGAGTTCTGGCATTTCGGCCCTGGCAAAACTTTGCCATGTTAATCATCATGGGATGCTCTCCGTCTAGGTCCAGTCCCAGGGTTACCTTCAAAACACCGCAAACACAGAAAGTGCAATGCCATGTTCAGCTGAGCAGCAGAAATTGCCTGTACAGGAAGATGCACATTTAGCAAAGATGGTGTTTTGTGATATCTGGAGACTTTTGTTGGTTGTGCAGTCGTACTCAGTGCCATAGACTCAGAGCATGTGAATTTGCTTTTTTGTTCCGATGAGCCCCTTCCTGTTATTTCTCTACTTTTTTTCACAGAAGATGTCAAGCCAAAAACTGCCATCTTTTCCTGTAATGGTTAAATCTGTTTCCCAGCCAAGTCACAGGCTCTTTATTTCTTCAGGTTAGCTTGCCTGCAGCTCACTCTAAAAGGTGGAGGAGGCCACCCAAAAGCTGAGATTCCCTATTGAGGAAGAAATTTCATAGCCTGAGTGCGCACTTGCTGATTCATGTCTCTCCTGTAGTAGGATCACTGAAGCTGCCAGCACTAGTGCTGCACAAAGTGCCCTGCCTGTATGGTCAATGTACAGACTTTTGTTATGATAAGTGAATATTGCAGTCAAACATCCATTTCCAGATGTTTCTTTTCAACAACATAATGTTTTGCATTCAGAGTATCTGGAAAAGGTCAAACCTGACTCTCCAGCGTGAGGAGGAGGATCGTGTGGGATCACAATGTGTGCCTGCTGCAAAGTTCCCATCAGAGCAGTCATGTGCTGCCGGATCCAGTGGCACCCACAGCCTTAAAGTCTCCATCTCTGCTTCCTTCTCTGCAGGCTTTCGGCTGAATGCCTCCTCTTGGCCCATGTTCCTTCTGAAGACTCTGAATGGAGCAGAGATGGCTCCTGTCCGGATTTTTCACAAGGTATTTTACTGTACTGTTTGTGAAGACATCCTTCTGGCATGTCCCCTATACTGCAGAGCACAAAAATTACAGCTGGCATCTCATGTGAGATCTGCTGATCCCAGAGGAGATGAACATTGCCCAGCTTTGCCACGGTGCTGCTTCTGCAGGGCAGATCCATACCCTCTGCTGCTGTGTCGTAGCAGTGTCGAGATGCAAACAGAGGTCTACTAAGAAAGTGGCTTGGGCTTCAATGCTTGGGCTTGAGAGATGTGTTTGTTTTTCACTTGGGCTGCAGGTGCTACTCAAAGTCAGGAATGAAATATGAGAAAGTCAGCACCTCTCTGAAACTTTTTAATGTAACAGAGCTTGCAAGGAGTGCAAATATTGTTGTGAGGCAACACTGCAAGTATGATTTCGTAGTTTGTATTCTCATACCCTTAGTGAAGTCAGAGAGAGACAAAAGCCAGTCTAGAGAAGTTGTGCTGTGGTATGGGATGGTTGGTGTGGCTTTAGTGTATCTGAAGTATAAAAGACTAGGACAAGTAAGCCCCAGATAAGGATGGATGGTGGATCTCTTACATGTCTAGCAAAGCTGAAGAGGGGGGAAGAATGATGGAGAGAGACTGTCATTTCTCAGGTTTTCCTGCTCTGAGATAACAAGGTGAGAGTATCCTATGGAGGCTCTTTTCTTTGGAGCTTTATTTTCTGCCTGTGTTGCATGACAGACTTGTGACAGGGTGCAGTGTTAACGTATCACTGTCTGGATTTGGTCCAGTAGCCAGGTGATGCAGAGCAGTCAGTAGTGGACTTCGTTGCCTCTTGACTTAAAGGGCACATGGTTGCATAGCTTAGGCCAGCGTGTGCACACCTAATTGGGGTTCAAATCCAGCCCACTAGCTCCCTTCTTCATTTGCTTGTGGAGGTGAGTTTGCTGATGGAGGGGACAGCCCTGGTCTGGGGAGGCACTGGCATATCCTCTTTGAGTACATTTTCAACTTCTCCTTGTAGGAACCACCATCTCCATCCCAAAACTTCTTCAAGACAGGTATGAAGCTGGAGGCAGTGGACAGGAAGAACCCTCACTTCATCTGCCCGGCCACCATTGGGGAGGTGAGAGGTTCTGAGGTCCTCATAACATTTGATGGCTGGAGAGGTGCCTTCGATTACTGGTGCCGATATGATTCCCGGGACATCTTTCCCGTAGGCTGGTGCTCGCTGACTGGAGATAATCTGCAGCCCCCTGGAACAAAAGGTAAGGCTCACGTTGTTGCTTAGCTGTCTTCCTCCTCCACTCAGCTCTCAAAGAGCAGCAAAACAGGCAGAGGCTAGCAGCAAGGACATCTGGGTGCCCTGTCTGGCTTTCTTACTGCAGCTTCATGTGTGGTAAAGGTACAGATGATCATACCTATTAGCAGTGTAACAGCCTGGCGTCAAGGTGCTAAGGAACAGCCATCTGTAAAGATGGGCAGGACGATGGCTCTCTGGAGAGATGGTGGTGCTGGACAACATTGCTGAGATCTGCTCCTCTTCAGGAATTTCCTTGGAGTCTTTCCTGTGTCTCTGGAACACACATTCCTAGGGACTTTTTCACAGGGGGACTGGGCTATTTGTGGATATAAGGGAACAATGAGAACTATTAAGTTGCAGGACTGCGCCTGTTTGTACTTCTGACAGTTATCTTGCTCTGCCTTATGCTGTGATCTCTGCTGTGAACATGGAAAAAGCAGGTCTGAATGAGGTCGTACCTGCCTTGTTCCTTGGGCCATGATTGTTGGTTAGGAATGGTATTGGGGAACTTGCTGCCTTGCAAAGGTCCGAGCATTGGCTGTTGAGATTTTCAGATGTGTCTCTAGCTTGCTAGCATTGCCGTTGTGTTTAGGACCAGGGGAGCTGTCCTCACACACGTCCCTCTGGCATTTGCTGGCTGGCAAGTCCAGCACACACCTGTCAATGAAATGAGAAGCAGGAGAGCAACCTCTCTACTGGAGCTGAAGGATTACTTAGGAGAGGCATTTCTCTGATGAGACTGTTCCTCTTGAAAATCCAGGGTCAGCTTGTGCTAACCCGTCAGGCTGGTGCTCTCTTGCCATCCCTTGATGTGAGCCATTTCTGTCCCGCATGCTGCAAGGCTGGTGTCGGGGTGGGTTGCCTGAGGTCGTCTCGCTTGGCCTGTGTGCAAGCCAGGCTGTGGGCTCCCCTCGGATGGAGATGATTTCTGTTATGGTTGGGAACTGAAAGGCACTCTCGCTGTTTATCTTGGATTTCTGCATTCAGCCTTGATGTTCCCAGCCTCCCCCTCGCTTCCTGCTGTTTGTTTGCGTCCTGCCCGCTGCTGCCCTGCAGGCTCCACAGAGCTGCTGGGGACCTCCTGGCCGGTGGCTGACCTCTCCAGCAGTGCCCTGGAGTCAGGGGCTCTTGCCCAGCATCTCCAGGGTGCTTCTCAGGTACTGCACGAATGGCTAAAGACATGTTTGTGTTGGGTGGGAGCTTTTCTGGCAGTAAACTGGGGGTGGAAGGTTTCAGGGGCAAGGTGGAAGCCGCCTTCCCAGGAGAAGTGGGAACCTCCATCTGACCCATGGCGCCCGGTGCAGGCAGCTCTGTTCCCCTCCAGCCTCCCGGTGCCAGGGGCTGAAGCTGTGAGCGAGCAGAGCATCCAGAAATAATGCCCCGTCATGGGGCTGACACCGTGGTAACTTGGAGCCATCTTGAGAAGCATTTGCTTCCCCCCTTGGCAGGCAGCAGTGACGGGCTCTACCTCTCACATCGGCTCCGTCAGCAGCAACTCTGCAGTTCCCGCTCACATACAAAAATAGTGAACCCCAAAAGTCATATCTCCCCACTCCCAGGCAGAGGCAGCCCTTGCTCTCAGGCAGACTTCTGCTCTCTTTGCCTTGTTTTTCAAGTACTGGGGCAAGAGCAGGGATTGGCAGAGGTTGCATGAGCCATGCAAAAATGCCGTGGAGTTGGGATCAGCCTTGTCTCTGTGGTATTTTACTTTCCTCTCTGTGGCTACCCCCTCCCTTTCCTGCCCCAGACTTCCCAATTTCCACTTTGTGGGATTAAATCAAAAGAAGGGAGTGCTGGGAACTTTCCTTGTCTGTAATTAAATACCTCCCTTGTTCCTTCACTCCTCAGCCCTGCTTTGGAGGAAGGTTGAGCACAGTCCTCCCAGGACCTGAGAGTGCTGCTCTTGGCAGGGTTGGAGGGGGCTTCACTGCAGAGGGATCCCCCTTTCCTTCATCTCCAATAAAGCTTCCCTGTGTGCCAGCCTGGAGCCTGCAGGACCACGTGGTGGAGTCAGGGAGGTTCCCTTTCCTGCTGGGAATTCCCCTTAAATCAGGGAGACCTGGGGAGACGTGCAGGAGGTCAGTGCTAACTGTGGTTATACTGGGCTCTGCTCACATACCAGACTGACCGTCTTGCCCTGAGCCGATGGGTACTGGCAGGGTGAGATGCTTGGGGGAGCTGAGAAGTCCTGCGAAGAGTTAACTCCATCGAGACTGATGGCTTCCTGGGGCTGAGCAAAAAGAGGCCTCGTGAAATGAGCTCATGTTCAAGGGAAGCAGAAGTTCAAAGAGGCCAGGCATGTTTATTTAATGCTGGTAACTTAATTTAATGCAGAGGTGGAGGAGTGTGGGGCTTCTCCCAGGCACATCCCCTCTCTGGCTCTGGGGCCTCCCACTCCCACCAGTGTTTGCTTAGCTGGGGCGGCTGGGCAGGGTGCTGGTGGAGCTGGGGCCCAGCCAGCCACGCTGAGGGGAGCTTTCAGGAGGGCACGTGTGTGTGAAGGGAGGAAAGGGAGGTCAAACGGCGAGGAGGAACAGCTCTCTGCGCGCCAGGTTGGTAATTACATCCCTGTCAGGATGTGCTGTCTGTGCGGTGGCCTGCTGGGAGAGCTCCGCCACGGCTGGCGGCCAGATGGCTACGGGCTCCCGGGCGTCTCCTGGAGCTCCTCTCTCGATGCAGCACAGCTTGGAGCTGGGGGGTTCAAATAAACACGCGCCGCAGGGGAAACGTAGCTCCGGGAGTGCCTATGCACGCGGTCAGTCCTGATCCTCTCTGCTCCGCGTCAGCCGGTGAGCTGGGGTTGGAGGTTGGCTCTGCTGGGCTTACAGAGCAAGGCAAAGTGCGGCAGAGCTCGTCCTGTGCATCCTCAGCTTCTCCATGCCAGCTTGGCAGCAGTTGGGGAAGGCAGGTCCCCATGACCATCCCAAAGGGAGGGGGGTTTCTGTGGGGGGCAGCAAGCTTCCTCTGGCTTCCCACCCATGCCAGCAGGGCACTGCTGGGGTTGTCTCTTGGGCAGGAATCCCCACTCCACTTTTCACATGTAGCGTACAGCATCTTGTGTGTCTTTTTGTGCCTCTTACACATGTGCTTTTTCACCCTTAACACATATCCCGGGCTTTTAGGAATATAAGGTGAAGTGGACTTCCTCTTAGTTAAACTGAGTGCTGGATGGCAGCTTTGAGCTCTGCTTGAAGGGCAGACTGTGTTGATGGTAGTTTCTGCAGCTACCTTGCACAGGAGGTGCTCATGACTTGTGGGTTGATTTCAGAGTTTTAGAAATTAACTTTTTTTGACTGTTTCTGGAAGAGCTGTTTGCACGTCCATTCTAACTGAGTCAAGCAGTCATCTTACAGAAATATTGATTGAGAAATATTAATTTATCACAGCGCATATACATAAAACAGCTGAATTAAGGTTGCGTGGGGCATCGAACCCAAACTTACTGCAAAGGTTTTGGACTTTCGTGTTCCATGGTGGGATCAGAGTTTCAGAATAAGGGCAAAACAGAGGACAGTGGTGTTTCCCCGTCTTTAGATATTGCAGCACATGAAAGCGAGGCCAAAATACACTGCATGCACATTACTAATGACGTGGATTTTTTCAACAGAAGACCCTGGAGGTGTGTTGGGTAGGGAAGGAATTATCCACATCTGCCAGGCCTGTGTGCTTTTCCGTTTGAGTCATGAAGTGACTCAACTGACATTGTAGTAGATACAGTGCAGGAGGTAGCTGATATTTCTCAAACTGAGAGCTTCAAGGTTTAGATTAAGTTGTGACGCACGTAAGCAGTGTACGAGTCTGTGCACTGTAGCAATGTTAGGTAGAAATGTAAATTGGGAGGAAAGCAGAGATTGAAGGACTAAAATACGTAGGTCAGCTGTTGTGGGTTAGCCCCGGTGGGCAGCTGAGCCCCCCCAGCTGCTCGCTCACCTTACCAGCAGGATGGGACAGAGAGTCGGAAGAGTGAAAGTGTGAAAACTGGTGGGTTGAGATAAAGGCAGTTTAATAGGTAAAGCAAAAGCCGCACACACAAGCAAAGCAGAACAAGGAATTCATTCACTGCTTCCCATCGGCAGGCAGGTGTTCAGCCATCCCCAGGACAGCAGGGCTCCATCACGTGTAACGGTGACTTGGGAAGACAAACGCCATCACTCCGAACGTCCCCCCCTTCCTCCTTCTTCCCCCAGCGTTATATGCTGAGCGTGACGTCATATGGTGTGGAATATCCCTTGGGTCAGTTGGGGTCAGCTGTCCCGGCTGTGCCCCCTCCCAGCTTCTTGTGCCCCCCCAGCCTGCTCGCTGGTGGGGTGGGGTGAGAGGCAGAAAAGGCTTTGACTGTGTAAGCACTGCTCAGCAGTAACTGAAACATCCCTGTGTTATCAACGCTGTTTTGGTCACAAATCCGAAACACAGCAACATACGAGCTGTTATTAAAGAAAGTTAACTCTAGCCCAGCCAAAACCAGTACAGTAGTTTTGATAAACTTTTTGCAGGCATTTTACTTTTTCCAAACTTCCTGCTCCTTGGGGAGTCTGTGAGGAACTCAAGCTTTCATGGCTCTTAAACAGGACAGAAACAACCCTGTTCTCAGGTCACTGACATAAGTGGAGCACGGATTTGGAAAGCTGCTTTGGAGAGTCCCTCTCTGTTATAAGCAGTACAGAAAATCGATACTTAGGATCGACCTAAAGAATGAGGATTGTTGCTTAGTTGCTTTAAATCATGTCTGGGGAGAAAGGGAGCAAGAGAGACACACACAGAAATGGAGGTGCTGCTGCTAAGGTTCAGGGCAAAACAGATTGAAGGGGGTAATATGAGACACTGATAAAAATCACCGAGAAGAAAGAAGAAGGAGATAATAGGCTGGTTAATGATTGTAGTTGCCGGGGCCACCTGCCCTCAGCTGGGAGGTGGGTTGAGGGAAAATCCCCATCAACAGAGGCCTTGCAGAGAGGAGATGCGTCTGCTTCTGTTAGCCATGGGAAAATTGGGTTTTCACAGCCGATCACAGACTAGAGGGAAGTTAAGTCCTTTGTAGTCAGGAAAACACACGTTGGAAGAGGATCCGTGAGAAGTTATTTTCCTTTCTGAAGTGGTTTGTGGGATGGAGAGCTGTGAGCCCCTGGGGGAAGAGAAACCAAACTGGGGTCTTGTCAGGTACCTCTGCGAGGTGGCTTCCAGCTCTGAGCTCTTCAGCCGAGGAGGCGATGCACCGAGGAGTCTATCTATGCCAGGTAAAGGGACATAGGCTGGGAAAAAGGGACTGAGCAGACGGGATCAGGGCTTTCTGCCTATACATGCTGATTGTGGGCACAGGAGTCTTTGACGTTTTCTGCAAGGTCTCGGGCTTTGCACAAGAAAGCATGTAGAACTCTTTTATTTACACACTAGATTTAAATTTCAAAGAAATGCATGCATTTTTCTGGGGTTTATGCTACAGTATCAGGAACTTCAGCTGTGATTGGCCTCAAAAAATGTGAGACGTTTACAGGACCCCCCAGGAGCCCTGCTTACAGCTGAGCACTGGTGGCTCTGTGCATGATCCCAACAGTACTGCTGATGGAAGATGCTGTGGCAGGGGCAGTCTTCCCTGCAGCTCATTTTCCAGGTCCTGAGAAATCCAGATTTAATCCATGCCTGCACTAGGACCTTCCCCATACACACATGCATACACACACTTCCTCCACTATAATAGCGTCCCTTAAGTCTGCTCGCCTGTGTTTAGTACATCACTGCTGGAGGGCAGGGAAATACTCTAACATTAAAAACAAGGATGCAGGGACACACGCAGCCTGCAGCAACCTGCCCACAGTCACAAGTATTGCTGTCAAAGTCTGTAACTCAGAAGGTCCTTGTGCCATTCCTCTGTTTGGGCTATGCCTCCAGCTGATGCTGGGTTCCTCTGGAGTTCCCTGGCGGGTTCGTTACACCTTTGCCACCCTTCTGGATCCTCTGTAACAGCGAGAGGGGTGACGCCGTGCTGGGTGTGGGAGAGGGGCAGCAGTGAAAGCGTTAAGGCTGGGCGGGCAGAGCTGGAAGCAGCTCCAGCGCTGGAATTTGGAGGAGTGGAGTTGCTGCCTTGGCACCAGCCCAGCTGGCGGAGAGGCCCCGCACCCAGCCGGGTCAGAAGAGCTAATGCGGAGCACGTTCTCCTGGCCACTGTGCCAAGGCCGACGGGGAGCTGCAGCGAGCGTACTGGAGACCCTGGTGCTCGGCACGGTTACACAGCAGGCATTTGCCTTGACTGCCGTCACCCGGGTCTGCTGCGAGCTGTCAGCACACTGCTCCCTCTCCCTGGGCTTGGCTGCCTTGAGAGCGTTTCCCTCTGCTTGCAAAGCAAGCAAAAGTTAATAGTTTTAGATAGTTACCATGGGGATATGTTGAAGTGGAGCTCACATCCACTCCTGGACTCGCCATCTGTTGCATGCGTTACACAGCCCGCCCGGATTGCCGAAGAGACCGGAGCATGCCGGCAGGGCCTGGCCTGCCCTTGCATGGGTGCTGCGCCGGGAGCGGTAACTCCAGGACGTAACAGAGGCACAAAATGCTCACCCTGGATAGAAAGTTCATTAAGTTCTTCATCTCACGCCACCATTGCTGCCATGTGATTTATTGGTTAACTGCTTGGTGTCTTCAAATGAAGATGATGATCAGATGCTAGATTTTCTGCCCATGGGCAAAGGTAATGTGTATTTTATGACTTTATTTTTGATGTTACTTGGTTTCTCTTCCTCCTATGGGGCAAGAACATAGCAGTGGGTGGAGGTGCTTCATCAGGAGTAGCTGGCAGGATAACACTCAGGTGAGCTCCTATGGAGGAGATGGAAAAATATTAATTACTGTCACTTCAGGAGTGAGCTGGGATTTGGAGCTCATACATCAAGCTGGGTGACGTTTGTTTGTGTCGGGGTGGCTGGATTTGGGACCACACAGGTAGAGCTTATGTACCGACGGTGGGAGAAGGTTACACGAAGAAGTTCAGCATTTTCTCTTTTATCCACGAGTCTAATGCATGTGCAGCCGTGGTACCTTGGTGTTGCTGCATTTGAGACCGCTGTCGGAAGATCCCAAGAAAAACTCTTGAGCTGTTCGGATCACAGAGCCAAGGCGCTTAGCAGTAATTGTGGCTCGGCTCGGGTGTGTGTCTGGGAATACACGTTAGCTTTGGAGGTCTGGGGGCTTGGACAAGAGCAGCACTGCAGGA
Organism: Aptenodytes patagonicus; assembly: GCF_965638725.1. NCBI lineage: Eukaryota > Metazoa > Chordata > Aves > Sphenisciformes > Spheniscidae > Aptenodytes > Aptenodytes patagonicus. The sequence goes on from NC_134969.1 coordinate 7,615,919, forward strand.
GGGTCTGCTGCTCCCCCGACCCTCTTTGGATGCTGACGGTGCCCGTGGTTCAGCAGATGGCAAATCTGTGGCTCAGCAGGAACGGTGAATATGGCGTGTCAGAGACCTGATGTTACTGTGTGATGTCTTGGGGCTGGCAAGAGCCTCTGAGAAGAGGAGCTGACCTGGGAAAGGCAAAGTTTCCACTTTCCAGTCCCCCAGCCTGTCCTTAATACCGGTGTCTCAGATTCCTCCCAGCTTGACTTTTCCTCATGTGTTTTATTCTCAAATATTTCATAACCCAAAGAGCCTGGGTTGTATTCAGGATGTTTCCTTCCCTTTTCCATCCTGCTTCCTGGCCCAAACCAGGGTTTCACAATCTCAGGACGTTACTGAGTCTTTGCAGGACATTTCTACAGGAGCATCGCTGTTGAAACCTTCCTCTCTTTGGGTGAATAACGCTGGGGTCGCGGCTCCATTTCTGCAAGATCTCTGACCAGTAACAACGCTTCTGCTGATGGGATGTGGTGCAAGGCTGTGCATGAAGCTTGTGTAGGCTGAAGGTCTGAGTGCTTTCAGGATTGAATTGGACAAACTCAAGGGAGAGCAGCCGTCCAGGGCTTTTATTTCTGTGGGTCTAAAAGTGTCTGGCTCAGGATGTCCTGAGCTGCTCGTTACAAGCAGGGCTGGTGTCTCTGCCTAACCATCCTCTGCTGCCAGGTTTGGAAGCAGAGTTAAATAAAGTATGCCCAGTGTAACAGTTTGTCTATCTTTAGGAGAGTCACAGGGAGAGCACAGTTTCCCATCTAGATGAAGTGTTTTAAACACTTAGTATTAAGAAGCTTCGCATCAAGGATTTAGGGCTCCACGCCTAGTTTCTGCCTGTCACCAGCACACGTATGCCAGCTGTTGGTGACAGGAGCTTGGTCCATTGTAGGGATGCCACTTCTGATGCAGGCAAGTGCTGGAGGAACCAGAATGACCAGGCTCTTCTCACAAAGGTCTGTAAAGGCTGTGCATGGTTAATGGGATGGTTGTGATCGGAGCAGTGTATGCACATATGGGAGAAAATCCCCCCATTTTGGTGGGATTTTTTCACAGTGACGTCATGGGAGCAAGAACATTACGTTATCATCTCATGACCTACTGGGTAGTTTCTTCATTTTTTTGTTTCCTCCCCATTTTTTGGAGAGCTGTTGAGCCCAGCTCTGACCCTCACTTTGGTGAACAGGTATATGTTGCCACGGCATGCGTTTTTATGGGATCTAGGAACTTCATACTGAATATACAGCCCCACTTGTTATAAAGATTGGACCTTTTGCGGCTTGTCACAGTTCTCCTCTTGATCTTTGGTATTTTTATAACTTCTGAACAGCTTTAAAAAAGAACAAAAGGTGGAATAAACCACACCCACCTAGCAGTCTCCTTGTTCTTTGTGCACTGATATGTTGAAGGTGTTCTGCTAATATTTAACCAGGAAGTCAAAGCTAAAAAGAGAGCTTCAGAGAGGATCAGAACAAGCAGAAACCCCAGGAACAGTCCTAAATAGCCTGAATACAGTAAGAGTACAGAAACGTTTTGATTCTCAACATGGGTCTTTGGAAACCCACTGATAATTAACTCCCAGGGGCACCAGACGTGATCAGTCAGTAGATTAGCTGTGGTGGCCTCTTATGCCACATATTTTCACTGAATGTATGTCCTTGAGCTAGCTGGATATAAATAGCAGTATAGCCATGCCGTTGCAAACTTCCTGCGGGCTGTAAATCTGTGAAGAAACTAGAGACCTCTGTCCTGCTGCAGGTGTAGTTCAGGGTGGTTTGGGCATGCTTGCACAAGCTGAAGTCTTACCCAGTCTGCAGGTTGGTTGCTTCCTAAGACCATGGCTCTGGGATTTTCTTGAGGACTGTTGTGTGGACCAGACGTGTCAGTCATCCCTGGTGCTTTTGGCAGCCCTCTATGGGTACATGCTCTGCTGATGGCCTCTGCTGAAGCACTAAGCCTGGAAGAGCTGCCGTACAATGTTTTTCCTGACGTGTGGAAATGAGTTTATTTAAGTTGTCGGTGTCTGTGTCAGGACCAAAGGTGCCAGTTCTGCTCATGTACCATCTACTGAACAGCTCCAGAGTGTCACAGTTGCTGCTGGAGTACTCACCATGTGTCCATGGGCACTGTCATGCAGGAGACAATCTCAGCCTGGCTTTGGGGTAATCAAATTAAGCTTGAGTATTGAAGTTCAGATTTTTACTTGATTTTGTTCTGACTTTGCCAATAAATATTGGCATTGCCATTTCTCTTGGAGCTCCCTGATTGCCCCTGTATGTCTTCTTTCACCTGCTAGTGCATCCCCTCAGTCAGGAGCTTGAGTTTCAACTCTGCTGATGCATTTCTCGCGCTGGAGCTGCTCAGCTCAGTTCTCATCTCCTTTTTGTAGTTCAGAATTTCTCTGTTTTAATTCCATAGCTGTTTCACAGCTGATTAAAACAACACACCATTACAACAGCTTTATTTTTGCAGTGGACTGGAGAAGGTGAAACTAATAGGGGGATCACAGCAAGCAAGAACCCAGGTTGTGTTGCAGCCAGTTTATTTGGAATAAGAGGTAGTGGGGTGGGGGCAGGAGGAAAACTGCTGATTTGGGATGTGAAGAAGGTGATTATAGACAAATTTGGCATTTGCTTGTCCTCTGCGTTTGAACCATATGCCCCAGTAGGCTCATTGCAGCTCCTTGTTGTCCGACCTGGTAGCTGGGCTAGGAGGAGGAGCTGTGCTCCAGGCAGGCTGGGGGAGCTGGTAGCCCCCGTGCTCTTGGCTGCACCTGCAAAGGAGCATCTAACTGGCCTCACAGAACTGGACCCAGAGTTAACTTGTCTGAGCGCTGAAGAAATAAAAAATGATGCTGGCACAAAGAATGCAAGCCAAGGCCGCCAGCTTTGTAAAAATGGGCTGCAAAGATTGCTGGACACTGGCTCATACAAGCAAGTATTTCTCTAAGGGTGATGAGGATACTCTGCATAGAATAAATAACAGCGCTGTTGCAGTATGGGCTGTAATTTTGTTGAGGGCTTCCTGTGCAATCCAGATCTGCACGCTAAATCGCTCGAACCTGCCCCGCTGTCCAAAACTGCCATTTTTCTCTGTGGTGTAAATGCCTGTGCCGGGTCCATTCCCAGCATGGTCTTTCTGCTCCTTTGCTTTGCCTTCTGGGAGCTGGAAGAGGGGGTGGCGGGGAAAGGAGGGGCTGAAGAAGCAGGAATGTGCTGCTCCTCCAAGGTCCAGCCGTATAATTGGCAGCATGAGACGTTTATGGCTGGTTGTGCAGACATTCCACAGCAAACGTGCTGAGAGATGAAGGGCTTATGAGCTGCTATTTGGGGAGAAGCTTACTTGGCTGCTCCAGTGGTGCCAGGCATGATGCCGTTTTCCCTTATCCAAATGCTAGCCTTTGCAGTATTTTATAAAAAAGGTGCATAACTCAGTTTACCCATTCATTTTATAATGCTACCCGGTGGATACAAAGCAGTTAATTTCTTTCCTGTATGGGGGAGAAATTAAGAGCTGGGTTTTGGGACTAAGTAAATCTGTGTGCTCAGCACTAAACTGAAAATGACTTTTGCTGAGGACAACGATTTGGGCATCCTTGCTCTTCACAGCGCTGTCACTGTCTTTGTCTCTGATCATAAGCCAGTCACTTATCTCTGTTTATTTTGCCATCAGCAGAATGGGGACTGTGCTGACCCCCAGGGCATTTTGATGAATAAGTCTATTGTGTTGCACATCCGTAACACTTGTTGTGCGGGTCTCAAAGCACTTTCCCCCTGCATTGAGGAATATCTGCACACATGTTTATACTCTAAAAAGCATCAATAACTGCTAAGTAATAATAAGAGTTGCTGTCTCTGAAATTATGCTGGAAACCAGTTAAAAACATTAAAAGATATTTTACATTGTATGCTAAGCAGAAGAGCCAAAGCAGTGTGAAGGAACTCCTAAAAATGCTCAATCTGATCAAAGAATTTTCTTAATAGGATCAGTGAAGGGCAGACTCGGGGTGGCTCTCGGCATGCAGCGGGGCAAGGCAGAGCTTAGCCCTGGCTGAAGATATCCCCGGGAAGGCTGGAACTCTGTGGAAAAGAGAATCCAGGGATCAGCTGCAGGTTTGGGGTCTTTTTGCGTGATTTTTAACCAGTGTAATGAGGATTTCTATTCAGTTGGTTTCTACCATGACGTCCAACGTCCTGATCTCTCATTTTTCCGAAGTGGAATCTTTTTCCCTGGCTCTTTCTGGCCACTGCCGTGCTTTGAGCTGATGTTCTTGTGCAGTGAACATTAGAGCCCAAGTTCTCCCTCCTAAAGGAGCACCAGGCGGCTCAGAGCTCATCATTTTGCATCGGAAGGTAGGAGGGGTTCTCCCCACACTCATTGCTTTATATTTATCGGTGTGATGGTCACCTGCTGTTTTCTTGCCCTGAAACTCAGTCTCCTAGCTTCTCTCTGGAGCTGCTCACGGGCTGCCACCATCCTGTCTGCCCTGGGAAGTGTGAATCATTAGAAAACTTTCTCACTGTGCTTATCCCCTCACCAGGTCACTCATGAATACGTTGAGCAGTGCAGATCCCGGTGTGGATCCCTGTGTCCTCCACGTAGATCTCTCTCCTCCGCAAGAATGACTGTTTGCCCCTACCTCTTCTAACCCTTGATTTATCCCTATAGAAACCTTCCTCTTATCCCGTGGCTCTTTAGTTTTTATAAAAGCCTTTGGTGAGGATCTCAGAGACTGTGGAAAGGCAGGTAGGCTGTGTCACATCCGTCCATGTAGTCGCTGACCAGTCCAGACCCTTCCAGGTTCACAAGGCCGTGTTTCTGTTGTAGAAGCTGTATTGACACTGCCCAAGTAGGTCAGATTCCTCTTGAGAGCCATGTTATTGGGTGAAGCCTCAGTTTTGTTTTGGAAAATGTTTTAGCCAGATACACTTTGTGCTTAGGTAAAATTAGCTACTTGGGTTTAGCAAATGACTGGGTGAACGGGGTGGACAGTGGTGCACAGAAGGGCAGCCTTGGTGATGGAGAGGTCTCTTTGGGTTGTGAGTTCTGGTGAGTTCATGTAAGCAGACCCTGCAGGTCCAGAATAGGGTTTTTCTGGTCTTCAGCTCCAGTAGCACCGACTGCAGTCTTCAGTTGTTCTTTTTCACGTATCCATATGTGGTTATAATTAGAGGTAGGACACTTGGGACGTTTTGCAATACTGTTACTGGTCTGGCACTTCAGGCAAGTCACTAAACCTCCGGCTGTCAGTGTGCTGCCCAGCGTCTCTGAGATGTGTTGCAAGGTACAGTGAACGCCTGGGAAGGTTTTTAAGATCCCTGGCTGCACTGCTTTCAGAAAGTGCTGAGTGTAATTACCAATATGGTTTAAGGCAGGAATGCTGCCTTGAGAGCTGTAAATGTAAGACTTGTGCAAAAAGCAAACAGCAGTTGCCGGTATCACTGTGACTCTTGAGAATTTTTTTTTTAGTTGTTTTATTTTTGTAAATAAAACAACCATTAAAATGCCACAGCTTGTGCCAGTGGGACGTACAGTGGCATCTGCAGTGCACAGAGCTCATCCAAGCGCATGCAAACAATTAAAATAAGAAAATTGCTGCTCCAGACGGTGCAGATTTCTAAGCCTTTAAGAAATGGGACACTCATGATGAATGTTCAGAGCCTTTCTCAGGTTCAACAAATGCGTAAGGCACTGCTTTAGTTTTAAGTAACCGCTCTTCCTCATGTGCCTCTGGATGTCCTGCCCAAAAACGGACACTAAAATGCAACCCGATCGTCAGGATGAGCAGGACGGAGACAGTTTTAGGGACCGTGGTTTTGCATTTCTGTGCGTGTTGCTGTGTAACCACTGGCCAGTGAGGTCTGGGAGGGGATTGGTGAATAAAGCACCTCATGGCTTCCAGCAAAGGCAACAGCAAGTTTCAGCAGTCAAAAGCTGAAACTAGACAGATCTTGTGTAAAAAGAATATGCATCTTTGGGATTTAAGATAGCTGAACATGAGAACATCTTGAACATGCTGAATCATGCAGTACTTGGATCCTCTTGCTGTATTATTGTATTAGATATATCCTCTGATCTCTCAGCCTTAGCTCAAGCAGACGTTTTAGGCTGGAGAGCAGGAATCCCTGCAGGGCATAATGAATTATCACAATAATTGCATTCTGACTTTTAAATTCCAGGATTTGGAGGATTGTTCTTAATCCCTGTCCTTGCAAGGAGCCCATGTCTCCCACCCCCACTCTGACCTTTTCTCCTGTGTTATGTCTGCCTAGCCTGCTGAGAGCTCAGGATGTACCAAATATTGAGCCTTCCCAGAGCCCGTATTTAGGTCCCAGTCATGCTCATGGTGGTCAGTGATGACGGTCTCTGCTTTGGGAAGAATCACAGAGGTTTGAAGCTTTCACATCTTACTCTCAGACAGGCACCGAGCCCTGGTTCCTGTCCAGCTCCAGCCTTCAGGAAGTCCAGGTTTGAACTGCTGCATCCAGGGAGGGATTCAGCCAGATCTCAACAGGATTTCTGTTCTCTGGCAAATTTGCTTATCTTAAATGTGTCTCTAACCCACCTCCTTGGGTCATGCTTCTGACCGTGCAGTGCTGAAGATGGGACAAGGGGCAGCTGGAGCACCAAAGAACCACTGGGCAGGTGGCCTACAGAGCATTCTTCATAGGTGCTTTAAAATGGATATGAATGGCGTTTTCAGTCCTCTCAGAAACCACCCCTGTGTTTTGGGACACTGCAGTGGTCATTACTGATATCTCTAGAGAGAAGGGGTGTGAGCTGCGGCTGCATCTGAGAGTACGGTAGCCCTTAGCATGTGAAATGGCGATTTCGGGTTTTGTGGTCCAGCAGCTGTTAGTAAATGCAAACTGTTAAATAGCTGGTGTATTGGAGAGAAAAGTAGGAAACGGTTCTCCATCTTCAACTCTTCTCTTCCGTATTTTCCTACGTGTTGGCTTTGTTATTCTTATCCCAAGGACATAATTTTGTATTCTTCAAGCTGTGACAAGCCTGAGATAAGCTGATGAGTGACAAATGCTGCTTTCTAGTATTGGCTAACCCTCAAAGTGTGGACAGCAACTTTACAGAGTCTGCTGTAAATAATAGTTTGAGTCAAAGTGCGGTGGGCCGCTGCAGGTGCTGCTGGTGCCATGTGTCAACTGGCAAGGGATACTTTGGCATTATGAAGTAGAGCCTAAAGTCTTGAATTCTCTGTCAAGTCTCTTTGTTTCTGCAGGAAGCTCGGGACTCTTGTTTAAACTAATCCTTCAGTGATTAATAGTCCAGTCAGCAGTGCCCATCTTTTCTTTGGCTCTGAGTTCAGCAATGTTTGATCCTGCACCTTTAGGGTGCTGTTTCTCACTGCAGCCAAACTGATCCGATGGCAGCTGGCCCAACAACAAGCTGTCTCATTCCTCCGTGTGTCCGCCCTCATGCTGACCCGGATGCCTGTATGAACAAGACAGTTCAGCCAGCAGAAAACTTGTGTTGATTAGTTTTCTGTTCCATTAATGGCTGAAATGATTAACCACGAGTTCAGATCACAGAATAATTCAGATCAGAAGGGGTCTCTTGGAGGTTGCACGGCCCAACTCCTTGCCTAAAGCAAGGCCAGCTTTGGAGTTGGGTTAGGTTGCTCAGAGCTCGTGTGAGCACCAAAGCTGTGGGGCAAAGAGACGCTGTTTTTCTCAGCGACAGCAAACTCTTTATTTTTTAAGAGGGCCGCACTTGATTTTCTGAAAACTTGGCTCCCCTTGGTGGCTCACTGTGGGGTGAAGACAGTGGTACAAGGAAGAAGAAGGTGGGGGTGTCCCTGGCAGATGCTCACTATTGGGCTGGCACCGTCAGCAGCTGAATAAGACACAGTAAATTGAAGTTTTTGGCAGTTAAAGGATATGTGGGCAATGGTTTGCAGCTGCGAGATAAGCCCTCTTGCTGGGCACAGCCGTTACCGCTGCCGGAGCTCAGTGGGTGTTGGGGTGGGTGTGTGCAGGGCTGAGTGCTCTGCTCTGCTCCTCACCGCAGCAATCCTGGTGCTTCTTGACCATGTCCTTGTAGCATCAGGGGCTGAAATCCTGAAGGAGAGTAACAGGCACCTGGCAAAAACTTCAGGCTTCTTTAGGAAGCATCCAGTCACTGGAAGTGGTTATAAATGCCTCGGTGACGAGACGGCAGCGTGGCCAGCCGTAACTGTGTTTTTGGGGCTGTGCCATTGCTGAGCGGGTGCAGCTGGTGGGATGGCTCCACTCTGAAGTGGTTGGTGTCTCCTCATCACACTGATTGCATGCAGCTCAACACATCTGGTAAGGGCAAGAGAAATGAATTAGCATGGACAGGTGTTTTCTCAGATTCTGGTTAAAATCAAACAAAAAGGCAGGCAAGTCTGCCGAATGGTGTTGGATTGTGGGATTATAAGACCTCGTTTCATTAAATCGCTCCAGGTCAGAAAAATGTCTGTGCATTATATCAGTCTCATTGACACAGCCACAGGAAAAAATATTGGTGCATATTCATCAACGTACTCAGCATTGTATTCAGCAATACCGTTAGGCACAAAGCAACAGTCTAGGTCATTTTCTGTGTATTTATGCCCTGAGCGGGCTGCACATTTAGATGTAACTTAGCCTGTTTCATTGAACAGTCTTCTGAGCTGTAGCAGCTCCTCCATCCCTGCAGGGGCCGTGGCTACAGCAGGGATGTGCTGCCAGGGGCGGCAGGCGCAGTGGAAACTCCTCTGGCGTGGCTGAATGAAATGAGGTTTCCTGTCGTGTGGGCTGCCCGCACCGAGTTATGGACTTTTATTGCCCTAAAACCAAAACTGATTCTTTAAGCCTGGCAAATTAACGTTACCTGTAATATCTTTACGGCTGAAGTAGACAATAGATCTTTCTAGCATTTATTGCACCAAAAGATGAAATCATTTTTTGTTATAAAATCATACAGTGAAAGCTTGCACACCAGGAGTTCACCTGACATCAGTCTCCTTTTCCCTGGCACTGGGATTTCTCTGCGCTGTGGTTCCAGCCTGGGAGCCAAGGGTGCAGCTCAGCTGCTCTGCCTGCTGCATCCCAACTTCCCAAATGCACTATTTCTTTGAGTTTTTCACTAGTAGAACTGAGATCATGTGTTTGCTTCACAGCTTGTCTGTAGAATCCTCAATTTCTCTTCCAGGTTAGAGAAACCTCGTTGCGGCACAGTTTGGTTTAGCATTGGTGCAGATTGCAAACAAAATGCTCACGGATTGTTTTATACATCCCTTTGACGTTTAAGAGTTTCTTTGAAGTACAGAGCATTTTACCTGTGTTTATCCTTGTTCTAGCAACTTGCGGGATTCTAGTAAATCCTTTAATACAAATATTTCTCCACTGAGATCAGCTGTGCACACCTAAGGCTGGAGGCACAGTGATTCAGTGATCAGTGCCTGTCCTATCTGTGCCATTCCTCTCTGCTAGCGCAGCTCAGTGCCAGATGTCACCTGTAGCAGGTGACACTCACTGTCCTGGAAAACCATCAACTGTAAGAAGCACTTGAGCTATCGTATTCCTGTTCTTGCCAGCAAAGTAGTCTTGCCGTTAATATTAACATCTCAGACAAGGAGTAGTAAAACCCTATTTCTACCATGATTCTCTGTATCTGCCTGACACAAAAAAAGACATTACCTGGGAAGTTAGATAGATCCCTGAATGACTGCGTACTTCTCCCTGGCATCTAATACAGAACGCTAATGCACAAAAGCAAGGAAATAAAATCAAAACTAAAAAAAAAATTGAGGGCACCAGAAATCTTGCCCTGCCCACGTGACAAGCAGAACAGGGCCGGTTCCTGGATGCACCATGCACCATGTTATTTGCACCGGTGCAAAGTGAGGTTAGGGTGGGTGTAAACCACCTGAAGACAACTTCAGGACATTCTGCACTTCACTTTTTGTGCAGGTTACTCATAGAAACACCCAGGAGCTCAGTGCGGTAGGGCAGGGACAGCAGAGTTCATCATCTCACAGCAGCAAGTGGAAGTGTACGCAAGATTTGCCAGTGGCAGCGGTCATTGCTGGCAGCAGGAGGAGTGGCATCTGGTGTTCCTGGCCCTTCTCTGCGATAGCTGCTGACCTCTGCATCCTAAACGTGCCCCGGCTAGGCGGCCTCGCTGTGACACTGAGCTGGCAGCTGGGGGTCGGCTCCATCTGCCCTCCTGCCCCCTGCACGGCCGTCTTTGGCACTGCCAACAAGACAGAAATGCCCACGTGGCTGGAGGCCGTGAGTCCCAACGGCAGCTTGGACCTGGAGGAATGCCTGGCCAGCATGTCTGCCTGTGTGAAGTCGTCTAGTCCTGCCGTGAGATAACACCAGTCCTGGTTTTGAGCTGCCTGAATGAACCATTTGCTCAGGTTTTCTTGCACCTGGCAGCCAGGTTCAGGCCCAGTCTCCCCGTGGAGAGCACAGAGTACCCCAGAGTCAAAGCTGGTGAATGAAGTCAGACCAGAAGACCAAAGCAGGATCCTCCACCTCCAGTGGCTCTTTCATGTAAGGCCAAAATAAGCTGCCACTGATGGGACCTTAAACAGATCTCCCCATACCAGCCATGCCATTTGCTCGATCTGTGCTTTGGTTAGCAGTGAAGTAGTTAACAGAGCTGTCGGCTCACTGCCCTGTGCCTGGAGTATCTCCTGACTTGGGGCTTGCTGCTGTCACCTCACAGCCCACTGATCTTCTCCAGACCCTTAAAAAGTTGGACCCGTCTCAGTTTGCTGCTTCTGAGCTGTCGGCGGGAAACAGTGCCTTTGTGCCAAGGGAGTGAGTCCTTGCTCACAGTAACTGCTCATAAACCCCTCGTTAGAAAAACCTTAAAAATCTCTTCATATACCCACAGTTGTGCCACTGTTAGGGCTGTGTGCCATCCTGGTATCAATCTTTTAGTGCACTCTGTTTCCTTTGCCAAGATTTTCTTCTTAACTATAAAGCTCACTTCAAGAGCGGTGGTTTTTTTCTAATTCAGAGCCCTCATGTTTAATACACAGCAAGGTTTCCAGGTCTAAGAAACAAGACATCCTAAAGGTCACCGTGCATTTTTCAAAATCTAGGAGGGTTTTGTTTTGTTTCTTTTTAGCAGAAATTTAAAACTAAAGGAAACATTGGTCTGCTGAGCTGGGCCAGTTCATCTCTAGCCTTTAGCAGGACTTGGGAAAGATGAATGACCAAATTCAGGGGATTTGTGGGCAAATACACCAGAAACCTGGTTTTGCCATGGAAAGTGTGAGAAGATAAGAAGGAACGGACTGTGTGCTGGCACTTCACTTACTTACCTCTGGCAGTACGTGAGAGGAGCAGGTCGGCTGATCCAACTGAGTCGAGCTATTACTCAGGGCCAGGAGCGATAGTCCTTGCAGGCATCGAGGATGGAGCTGGTACCTTCCACTGCAGCTCACTGGTAATTTAGGGACAGAGCAAATTTGACTTCTGCCTTGAGAGAGGGGATTTCCAGCACAGGACTGGCTCTGTGACTGTCAGGCAGGTCTTGACTGATCCTTCCCCTAGGAATGCTTTCAGTGCATTTTACGTGATCACTGGCAGGTCACCACTCGCAGAAGGAAGAGGTGTAGGTGCCAGTTATTTTCAGGAAGGAAGGTATGACTGAAAGCGTGATCCTTCTGGAGTTCAGCCCATCCAGGCTAAGCCACAGTGTCCCACAGCTCGAGTGCTGAACCAAGGATCAGTGCGTTTGGTTTTTATTCTGGCATGGAGAGCAGTAGCCTCCATTCAGGGGGCTGTGAATACTCCAGGTTTTTCCATGTCACACTGTTTAAAGATGGAGGCTGCTCTTGTTTTGATTCTCGCCTGATTTAATTATATTTGCTTTTTCTCTTTTTATTTCAGTTGTGATTCCAAAGAGCCCTTTACCTGCCTCCGAAGTAAACTCGGAGAAACCTAGCATGCACAGTAGCACAAAGACTGTTTTGGGGCATCAACAAGGGCAAAGGCGTCGCAAAACAGGGAAGAAGCGTGGTCGAACGACCAAAGCGCTAATCCATCACCCCATGCCTACACCCTCCAAGTCAGTGGAGCCTTTGAAATTCCCCAGAAAGAGAGGCCCCAAGCCTGGCAGTAAGGTAAAAGCTGATGCTGATGCAGGCGGGTGAAAAGCAGGTGCTGCAAGTTCTGCCATGGGATGGTGCATGCGTGTGTTTGTGCACGTTTGTCTCAGCCTCTGGCTGTGTGACTGCAGCAAGTAGGAGACCAAAGGGGTATGTGGGCTGGGAATATCCCTCAGAGTCCAGCCCCAGAGCTGTAGAGAATGTCTGTGTCCTAAAGATCATTTCCATCAAGAAACTGTGTCTTTGGAGCTGCATTAGCTGTGAAGTAGCATGGCAGATGCTGTGATCATGACAGGATGGCCAAATGGTGGAATAAGCTCTTCCATCCATCGTGTGTAGTTAGCCTAAGTCAAGCAGAGGTGGCAGATCTCAGGCTTGTTATTTTTTCAGGATTGTGGTTTATAAAATACACACGTATTGATTACTAGGTTCTTGAGACTCCCCGTCATCACCATCAGAAGTGTGTCATGTTCCACAGTGCCTTGTCTGTTGGATGCAAAGGAGAGAGTGTAGTGATCATGGGTGGTAAAGGAGAGCAGGGATAAAAGGAGAAATATCTCCTCTTTTTCTGCAGAGGAAACCTAGGACATTGCTGAACCCAGCACCCACCTCTCCAACAACCAGTACCCCAGAACCAGACACAAGCACTGTGCCTCAGGACGCTGCTACAATCCCCAGCTCTGCCATGCAGGCTCCCACAGGTAAGGGTCTCGAACCGCATTCTTGACAAGATTGCACAGTTAGGAGCTGCATCAGTCAGAAAGTGACACACCAAGATACTCCCAATTCTTCCTAAACCCGTACACCAGCAAACGTTACAATTCCAGAAAGGCTGGCCTAATAGAGAGTGTGTCAGGAGGAAAAGAGAGACACACGAGTTCAGATCAGCCGTTCGTTTATCTCTCTCTCTGTTTTGGAAATAATGAAGTCATAGGAAGATTGCAAGTCCATCTGGTCAGTGCAGGGACCCCTTTCCCTGAGTTACCACGTGCATGCTAGTAACTCCACAGCTCTCGAAGGGCACTTCTCATGGCCCATCGTGCCTAGAGGCAGTACGGTGTGCAGCACCTCTCGTGAGTCCAGAGCGCGAGCTCTCCCAAACCGTGTCAGGCACAGCTGCTGAAGCTACAGCAAGATGCAGAACAACTGCTGAATGACAGCGGCAATGATCTGTTCAGCTTCAGCCAGGATATTGAGGCAAACAGGGACAAGAGGGAGCAGGGAAGGAGTAGGAGCGGCGGTGCAGAGCAATATGCTCTGCTACAGCTGTGAGATGTAGATGAAGATGAATCTGGGCAGGAAAGTCTAATGCAAAGCTGCTTTTTTATATGTTTGGTCAAGCACTGGATATGGGCTGAGCCCTCTGTTTTCCCAGAACATAACTGGCCAATTTTCAGAGGAACCTAAAGAACCCAATTTCTCTAAAAAGTGGGGGCTGCGTTCCTTCATCTCCTTTGAACATCGCAGACACCTTACCTGGCTGGCATGGGAACCACTTTGCAGCCTGCCTTTGGGAGCCTGAGTGCTGGGGAAAGCATAGGAGAAACAGCAGCAGCTTGGAAGGGGAGTGTGAGGCAGGAAGATTTTGGAGGTGATTGCCCTCTATAAGTGGCTCCGCTGTTAGGATGCAGACAGGCAGCGGTGGATTCCCCTTTGTGAGTGATTTGAGTCTTAAAATCTCAGCATCTCTCAGGTTGGATTTTAGGCATCTTTTTCTTGCTTTCTTGAGTGGGTTAATGGCAAACACGTTTCTCATCTTGGCAGTTTGCATTTACTTGAACAAGAACGGCAGCACTGGGCCCCACCTAGACAAGAAGAAAGTTCAGCAGCTGCCGGACCATTTTGGACCAGCTCGAGCTTCTGTTGTCCTGCAGCAAGCAGTACAGGCCTGCATTGATTGCGCTTATCATCAGAAAACAGTCTTCTCCTTCTTAAAACAAGGCCACGGGGGAGAGGTCATCTCAGGTGAGAACTGGCCTGCAGCACTTTGCCTTCAGAGATGTCATTGCAAGAATTCGCTCGTTGGAAGATGTCTCTCCTGAAGCTTGGTGCAGTCATGGGCCAGGGGCAGACAGAAGATTTCTGTCTTTTCTTCCTTGCCAAACATCTGTGTCAGTGAAGCAACAGCTAGCGGCTGACTCAGAGGCAGAGCAGTTAGCGTGGCCTCCAGGCACAGCTGCTGGAGAAGGCAGTATGCAGCCCTGGTATCAGCCTGGGCAGCGGTATGCTTCACCTATCGTCCCCCAGCACTGCCTGAGCCCCCAGGAGGAGGCAAAACGGGTGGGATTTTCAGAACTCCTGATGGAAAGACAAGAAATACCCCAGTTTTTAATTTTGCTTTTAAGCCTGTGTTTACCTGGATGCTGGGAGTGCAGGCCCCTCCTTGAATGCCGTTCCATTCCCTCGAACGCAGCTTCTCAGGCGCTGCAGCCCCGTACCTGATGCTGGGTGCAGCAGACTGGTTTTAGCCTGTCCCGGGGAAGCGAGCTCGCCAGCGCTCAGCCAGTGGAAGGCAGTGGCTTTTGTTTGCTCTAGTCTAGACCAGTGATGCTGAGATACAGAAGCTGGCTGTGCAGCCCTGGGCGTAGTCTCCTGCCTTTGCTGGGGGTTTACGTGTTGGGCTCTGTTTGTTTCTGTCTCCAGCTGTGTTTGATCGGGAACAGCACACTCTGAACCTGCCAGCAGTAAACAGTATCACCTACGTCCTCCGCTTCCTGGAGAAGCTCTGCCACAATCTTCGCAGTGACAACCTCTTTGGGAACCAGCCATTCACTCAGAACAGCCACATGCAGCGCTCACACGAGTACGACCACGACAGGTATCTACCAGGTAGGAGCTGGGGCGGGGGCGGCGTTGTAGGGACCCCAGGTGCTCCGTGCCTTAACCCAGATTTTATCTTTATCTCAGGAGGCAGGCGTGTGTTTCAGAGCCCTCTCTGCAGGGTTCATTGCATCACACCTAGTGTCATGCACATGCCCGCAGGGCTCTTTTTGCACAGGGTTCAAGTTGCTGTATTATCTGCCTGTCGGTCTGATTTCCATCTCTGCCTGTAGGTTTCTGCTCATCCGTGCTGTCTCGTCTTCCCTCCTCTCCTTGTCCCCCAGTCCTTCCCGCTTCCTGTAATCTGATTATAGTGACTTCATCCAGTTAGGAATTAAGGTGACTCTGCATGAGAAATAGAAGAGTGATAACATGTAGCAGGTAAACTGTAATTAGAAATGGAATTAAAACCTAGCACAGCAGTTTCCACAGTGGCTGTGAATCTGCTGCCAGCAGCCAGCACATCCAGCCCTTGGTGAAAGCTTAGCCCATTCAGAGATGATGCATGCTGCAGCAATCTGAGGCATAGGTGGCTTTGTTTTTCTTGGCATGGCTAACACTCCACTGCGTTGAAGCAACACCCCAGGCAAGACAGTTCATGCCACGATGCAAATCGTCAGGCTGCAAAATTGCTCTTAAGCAAAAGCAGTGGAAAACAAGACAACCAGTTTTCCCTGCAGTGCTGTATAGTTGCAACAACCCCTGGGGTGATAGCTGCCTCCCCGGGCTGGCTGTGGGGGAACGACTGCTGTAGGAATGCCAGTCGTGGCGAGGATAAAAGCTAGCTGCACCCTCTTTAGGTAGTTGACAAGTGTCTTGTGCTGATCTGCTCTCCTGTCTTGCTTCCTCCACTACCTTTCTGCCCCCCGAGTCAGCAAATAGCTGTTTGAGGTCCTTCCAAAGTTAATCATTTGGATAATTATGGCTCTGACGAGAAAAGCAAGAATTTCCAATGTAAGAGGATAAGCACTTAGTAAGAACTGTTTAAGGAAAAGTTGCTGAGCATGAAGCTTAGGGGCAACAGCCTAATGCCACAGTGCTTCGTTGCATCTCGCAAAGCACCCATGCTCAGGGGAGGGGATTAGCAACAGTGTAAAGAGCATGAGGATCTCAGAGTGACTGTCCTCTGCTTCCTCCATGGCTGATCAGCTGCCTGCAGGCTGAGGCTGTGCAGAGCCATGCTGGAGCCAGCAATGCCAGGAGCAAGGAGCTGTGCTGTGCTGTAAGAGGAGGAGCTGTGGAAGTGGGTTGGCTGCTGTGGCAGGTACAGGAACAGCACGTCTAGTTACTGGGACTAGAGGTTACCCCTCTAGGGAACCCCCAATTAGAAGAAATCTCTGTGTTTCAGTATGGAAGTACCCTGTCGTCATGCAACAGAGCAAAACCAGAATGGGAGGAAGAGGACCCAGGGTCTGGGCATGGTAGCAGGCTTGGATGGAGAGGGTTCTGTAGCTCACAGACATGGTTCCTAGCCACCATGACATGTCAGTGGTGTCTGTGCTAAGAGCTGGGCTGCCTGGCAGGGTGGAAAAGTATAAAGAGCAAAGTCAGAATTCGGGGAAACTCAGGCAGAGCACCAGATATGACACGATGCTGAGACCTGCCCATCCTGAACTCTTCATTAGAGTGTTTGCAGGGATTAAAGAAGGATTAACCACAGTGAAGAGAAGTGATAACACCTAGTCCTGTAGTTCATACTGATGTCTCGGGGATTGCTGGGTATCTGGTCATCTAACATTTTTCTCAAGCACCCGAAAGCAGATGATAAACATTGTTATCTACACATTACAGTGGCTTCTGATGAGGGCAAAGAAACAGTACCGGCGATTTTGAGAGGGTAGGGCTGGTCATGGAAGAATGAGGATGCGGTTGTACATCAGTTTAAATCACACCAAGTGTCAAGGCTGCCGTGGTCTCACCTTCAGCTCTGTGTGTCCTGCTTTGTTTCCTCTACAGCACAGGTGCTTGTGTGCCTGAATGGGGCTGGTTCTTCTGGAAAACGATCACTGGTTAGGACTAGGAGTTGGTCTCAATTCCCAGAACAAACTCCCTTTACAGGAGCACCACTGTGGATGCCGTGGAGAATTCGTGCGTGTGCTGGGGCAGAAGAAGGAAGGTCTGCAGCAGCCCTTAGGTCAGCTGCATCCTGCCATTCTGTCTTGCTAAGTAAGGCATAATCATGGAAATAAGGGGAAATAGATCAAGTTGTACACCAGGAAACAGTAGATTTGCAAGAAAACGGGAAGTTGATTGCTGTTAATAGGAACAGGGATGGGCTGTGAAATGTTGTGAACAGGTAGATCTGATCTGGAGCCATCTGAAAACATAGGACTGGACGGGCCTTCTGGACCATCAAGCCTTGGGTCCTTTTATTACAGGCACCACAGCATACAGTGTTGCTTTAATTAACTCTGGAGTTGGGGATTTTGCTTTTCCACTGGAGGCTGCTCCAAGGTTTTTTGCTGAATTTTTAGAAACTATGTTGTAGTTTCTAGCCCAAATTTATTCTTGGGCAACTTGGTATCCGTGTCTCCTTGTCTTAACATTGTTTTTTAGCTTAATTTAGTTCTCCTTCTTCTAGAAGTAGTTAGAGAGCAGTCGTATCCCTCAGGGGAGCTCGCTGTTTGGCTGCTCTGGTAAGAAAGGCTCTCTGCTCTCCTCATCTAGTGTGGGTTTGAATTAAACTTCATGAGGTGACCAAACTGCCACCCAGCACTCTGAGGAGGAGGTCATGGGGACCTGTGGTGCCACAGCACTGGCACCACCATGTTCACAAGAAATGTCTCTGGAAGCCGCTTTTCGTCACTGTATCCTTGTAGCAGGTGATGATCAACCCGTCCTGGTCACATACCCTGTTCTTCTCATCCATTATTGTCAAATTCCCAGCTCATGGGACAATGCTTCAAGTGCACATCTGCATTTTGCTGCTGGATTTACCTCCTTTCTGGTACTCTGTTCTATATATGTTTTTTCTGCATAATTTCAGATGTTACTTTATCTGGCCTGACATGGCAAGACATCAGCAGATTTCATTGGTGAATCTCTAAAATTTGTGCCAAAGTTATTAATAAAAATATTAAATGACACTGGGCTCAAGAATGATCCTCGAGAAAATTCATTAGCAATTGCTCTCCAATCTCATGTTCTCACTCAGTGCTCTGCTGACTGCTTTTCTCCTCAAATCAGATGTTTGTGCATATAACAAGGCTTCTGGTAATCCTCATGTTCTGTCTCAGCTGGTGGTTCTGCATATCAAATGCCTTGCTGAATTCCAGGTAAATGAGATTGACCACTCTTCCTTTGTGTGATAGATCAGTTATTTTCCCATGATAAGGAAGCTATGGGGTTAGTCTCCTCTGATGAACGCCTACCACAGTATGTGCCGTGTGTAATTGCAGTATTTTCCCTTCCCTTCCCTTCCCTTCCCTTCCCTTCCCTTCCCTTCCCTTCCGAACCTCTTACAAGCCTGGCAGTACTGCTGGGGTCAGACGTGAGCATTTTGTTGCCAAGATAATTTTTCACCTTCTTTTTTAAATGTTAGCACCATGTTTCCAGTCACTCTGAGCAGCGCGTCACTGAGTTTTGTTAGAATTTGCTGCAGCAGACCCAGGGTTTCATGTGCGCCTTCTTTCTTAAGTTACGTTTTGGCTTCCTCTGCACCCTCACATCCCCAGTTTGAGTACATTCAGTTATTTGACTTCCACTTCTTAGTCAATGGTGTATATTTTCGTTCCTGTCCTGTTTCTTTTATCTTTTGAGCCTTGCCCTGGTGTTAGCATGGCTGCGACTGGAAGTGAAGGGTGGGATTTGTTTTACTGAATGCAGGTGGATGTCAGAGAGGCATCGACACCTGAGCTAGTTGGGTAGGCATGCTCTGCAGTCGGGGAGAAGGTACCAGTGCAGTCAGTGCAAGTTACAGCATCCTAAAATAAGGATGCTTGACTTTGATTTTTGACTTGATGAGATGAGGTGAGCAGACTCTCACTGACTGTAAAGGCTGCCTTGGGATGGCCAACAGCACAAACCCAGGCACGGGCAGATGTGCTTTTCTTCCTCCCCACCAACCTCCCAAGTTAGGTGAGGTGAAATATGCCTCAAAGCTGTCCCGTCATTTGCAGGCAAGGACAACGTTTTTTTTCTTTTTTCTCGATCTTTACCTTTCTGCACAGTATCCTCTCGCTCCGTTCCCATGCACTTGTTACTTCTGTAGCTGAAAACGTGGTCCTGTCTTTTCCTTTGCACTGTGTCAAAAGACAGAATGAGTTTAAAAGTTCACTTCATCCCTGTACTTGCATCCTCTGAGGTATACGACTCCATGCTGAGCAAGTCCTTTTCATCTGCAGTAAATGATCTGCTTGTTCTCAGCATCCTTCTCAAAGTGAACATTTATCCACTTAGATTTGGGATCTTTTCCTCCCAGATTATTTCCTCACTGATGGTACATTTATGGCATCTCTTGAACTGAAGGTATTTTCTTTTTTTCCTGGTGATCCGCATTGTGACTGCTGAGTACAGCTCTATGCATTACTCCATTTCTTTATTTTCTTAAAATTTGTCCTTTAAAATCGGAGACCCTAACTACAGACCTACTTTTGGTTTATCCTTACATTAATTTACACTGACCTAACTTCTGATTCCCTAGGTTATCTTCTACAACCTGACCTTCTGTGTTTGCATTACTTTTAAAATCAACCAATTTAAAAAATAACCCAAAACAAAACCTGATAAAACCTTTAAAAAGCATCACCTTTTGTTGTGGTTCTGTGACTGTTTGGTGAAGAAGGTCATGCAGTTTTACGTTTGGAGATATCCAGAGACATTACTAAGAGCATTTGTTTCTCATCTCTGTCTGGGCAATGAATGTTTCTTACAGGGACTTGTCCTGAGGACAGTATTTGTCTTTCTAATAATGTTGCAGTGATTTTACTCGTATGGAAGTCACAGGGCCTCAGTATAAGCAGCTTATCTTTCGTTGCCCCAAAGAATTTTGATAGAACAGATACTTTTCTCTACCTTTGTATTTCTCTTTAGTCGACTAAATTGTGACTGTCTGATGCTTCCCACCCATCTGTACCTTCGTTTCTTTGTTTGGCGTGATGCATCTCCCTTGGTGTCCGGTCCCAGTCGCTCCCCGCCGTATTTCTGTCACCCCTCCAGCACCCGTTCCTGCCCTGCACCGGCAGTTGGGGCTGCTCCATGCTGTTGTCCAGCTCCCGGCATTTGTCTATGAGCATTTCACCCCTCTCTCCCCACACACCTTGAACGCTGCAGGCTCACACGTGTCGCCCGGGCTCAGGGCAGCTGGAAGGGGCCAGCCAGGAGCGCTGGTGGCTCGCGTGGGCAGGTGGCGGCTGGTGGGTAACCTCTTCATTGCTTCTCAATTGACCATGCCTTGTCCAGATGGGGCATGGTCTGCCACCCACTGTATCGCTTGCCTGGCTGCTGTTCCCATCCGTGTTAGCACTTCCATTCTCTGTGTTCATCCACCCCCTGACACTTTGTGTGCAGCCTTTAGCCGTCTGCAAAGAGACGTCTCGCAGCCCAGCCTGACGTCTTGTCTGCCGCGTACAATACGGAGAACCCCGTCGTTGGGAAGCATTTGGAGAAGAGCAGCAGCGACAGCTGGGGCGCTTGAGGGATCCATTTGGGGAAAGATTGAAAATTTGAGTACGGTTTGATCAAGCACTGTGTGTGGCACAGAGTGTTTGCAAATCATCCAAGGGTTGTTTGCAAATCGTCCAAGGCTTACGTGCATCTGAAAGGTGAAGAGTGGGGAGGAGCAGGGATTGTGCGGGATGAGCCAAGGGGTAGAACAAGGAGAAATGGAATTAAGTCAATCAGAGGTGATATTTGGGGTGAAATATGGCAAAACGTGGCTAAGATTCTTTGTTAGGTTTCTCGCCACCCTTTTTTCTCTGGTAAAACTTGCAAAGCAAAATATAAAATGTTAAGCACTGACAGATGTGCTGGACTGCAGTTTTAACAGGCTGTTACCAGGCTGGCAATGCATGCGAGTCTCAAGTGACTCTGGCAAGACTGAATTTCCCAGAAAGTCTCCACTCCTAAATAGGGCTTGTTCTCTTTTCCTAGACAGAAGCAGTTCGTTAGACGGCACTCTGCAGGGACCAGGCCGGGGTACAAAGCGATATTCCCAAGATTCCCCTCCATACAGTGCTCCTCTCTCCCCCAAGTTACCAAAGAATGACCGTCACCCTTTGGAAGGTGAGCACAGCGTCTCTTCCCAAAGCTCGCTGTTTATAGCAACTTGTAATGGATACAGCAGGATTAGATTTGCCGTGCCAAATCGAGCCGTGGGTTTAGGAAGTCTGCTTTACTTTGTCTCTGGCATGGGTCAGTGCTTGGCGTTTCAGAGAGAAGTGAAGAAACCGCTCTATGCCAAGACAGGTTCCCCAAGCAGTTGTGTAAGGCATGTGGAATGCAGGGAGAATTCCTTCTAACCCTGATAGTCATCATCTAATACCATATAATCTGGGATTTAATTACCCGTATTTTAGCCTCCATTGCTATGCATGATATTAACAGTCATAAAACTGCCCAGTTGCTTCAGTCAATCTTCCCCTGAATTTTTCCATGATGGTTTGCTGCAGTGTATTGTACAGATGCTGATGTGCAGCTGTACGGCCAGGAACCTGCTGCCCTTTCCCAGGATCCCATCTTGTTCCTCACAATCCTCCCTAAATAGCAGGGAGGGTCTCACTAGCATGTGCTCCACCAACTAAACCAGATCAAATCACATTCTGCAGCGCTGCTGCTTCCTGCAGTGTCCGTCGGGTGACGCTGGTGCAGATGTGCTGTGCCACGTTCTCAAAAGCAATTGCAGAAATGTCCTCTTTGGTATGTGGTCCATAGGTGTCCCTTGCATGTGCAGGTGGGAGATTTCCAGGGGGTCCAGGTAGCTGGAGGACTACCTGAGCCTGAGCAGGAATCTTCCATAAATGCACTTCCACCTTCCCTTTTGTTGTGAATGGCAAACACTCCATAATGCAGCCTTTTAATTAATTGATGGTGAAATCTGCCAAGGTGTTAGTCTCAATTCTCTGTAATATGTCCCTGAAAAATTGCTGGAGACTCTTGGCTGGGCTCATAGTTCAGTGGCTTTGTGCTCTGTTGCTGTCCCTTTAGAATCACCATTTCCCTGGTTCCTGCTGGGTCTGCTGGGGTTGTGTTGTTGATCCCAGATTTGAGAGCGCACAGCCTCCCATGCACTGTGGTGTAGTTTTAGTCTCCATCCATCACTGTGCCCTGTGCTCTTCAGGATTACTGACCCCATGTCTAAGCACAGCTGATCCGAACTTCCACCTTATGATGGACAGTTTCTAGTGGCCTTAGTATCTACATTGATTAAAATTGTAGGTTTGTCACGTAGCTGAAGCGAAGAACAAGGTGACGTGTGGGACTGTCTCATCTATTCCAGCATATTGACAAGTCAAAAACTGTTCCCTGAGGCCCAGTCTGTTTCTCACCTCTAGGTACACGTCCTTGCTGGTCTCCTTGACATTCTTCTCTAATACATCAACTGCTGCACTTAGGTAACCATTAGCAAAGCCTGTCAGCTCCTCCTCTACCGGCAGGTGGAACACGCAGTGTTTCACCTGTTCTTGAAGCGTGATGGTGTGCTCTAAAGATTAAGGTGCCTTGGTTAGGTGGTGAGTATCGTACACTCTCTATATTGTCAGTGAAGAGAGAAAGCTTCCGTAATGGGTAATTCCAAGGAGGAACCTATGTTAGGTAGTCTACAAGACTGATTCTTAGTCTACTTCAAAGTCTATTCAATTATCTCTTGGCCTTTGAATGGGACGTGCCACCTGGATGCCCAGAGTACTCCAACGTCTTCTGTAGAACTAAAGACAAGTGGGCAGAAAGTGTGCCTTCACATGAGGGTGATGATCCTGTTGGTGTGTGAACTTCCTACAGCAACTTGGTCTTGTTCTGTTCTTGGTCCAAGCAGGGGGTGTACAGGGCAGGGAGAAATGAGGTGCAGTTCCAAATTCCATCTAGAAATTAATTTTTATCCCACAGCTAAGAGCCTATTCGTCCTCCTCCACCATGAAATTTAAGTACAAGCAGGAATATTTGCATTTCAGAGGGTATATTTTAAGAATATGAGCCTGAAATACTCAGATATTGAATATTTCTCGAGCAAGGAGGTACATCTTCTCACAGTGATGAACTCCCCTAGCAGAGCGTATTCTGGCATGACAGACAGCAGTACCTGAACAGTTTCCAGTTTGCCAAACTGAAGGCAGTGAGTAGCAGTGGGAAGTGTTTGTTCATCGTGCCTTTGGCAAGAAGTGAGAAAGATGAGGAGGGGGATCTCACTTCTTACATTGTGTTTCCTCTTGCATCCAGTGGCATTTATGTAGCTTTTTGCTAAAAAGCTGCAGTTCCAGCACAGTGGGGACCTGCTTTTCAAAGACTATCATTTGCTGGAAACAGCGGGTGTTTAGTAGTTGTGCAAATCGGATTTATGCTTGTGGCTAAACTCCATGTTTTAGCAGTAAAGCGACACTCTTGAATCTGTAGCACTATTTGTTTAATTAAACTTTAATTATCTGCTCCCTGCCTCTCCACCACTAATCGTGGCATGTTTTCCTACAGTGCTCCAAATGCAAGCCTTTATTTAAAACTAGCAGTTTGTATAAGAAAATCTACCTAAGAATTAACCACCTCCTCCTCACTCCGAAGCTAGTTGTCATGGGCGAAAGGATTCGGGATAGTGTATATGCCTGAACACAGTCTGTGTCTTGCCACTTGCAGAAGCATATTGTCTTCTGCTACAGATGATTCACAGGGCTAGTAATTATTCCCCCCTTGCCTTGTTTCCCTCTCCCCTTTCTGGGGGTGTCGTTCATCTGAGCAGTTCTCTGTGTGTTTGTATTTTTAAGAAAATCCTAAATCTCTCTTGCATTGACCCTACCAAGAAGCCTCCAGCTCTGCTGCAATATTTACAGCACGACCAAGCACTCACCAGTTGGGAGATAGGTAACCTGAGGGTGAACGTGCAGCTTCAATTCTACCTCTTGAGCAAAACAAAGTAGTGCTCCCCAGTTGCGTGGCCTCATCCTCTTCTTCGGATGTGTGATCATAAGCACATGTGAGAACATGATCACATACTTGAAGAATGCATCACAGTGCATTCACATCCGAATAATGACAGTGTGTTAATTGTTCAGTTAAATATTTTCTGAGGGTGAGTTTTGGATCCTTAGCATTGCACCAGCGTGAACCTGTGCATGTGGTCTCCCAGCCTCCCAAGCTGTTGTCTTCACTAACTGAGCCCGGAAATTCCTTCTGCTGACAAAAATCCCCTCTGTGTGAGATTTGGGGTCTTCATGAGCAGTTAGACACACACATTTGCCTGACCCAGCACATCTGGGGCGAGTGTCCCGGGGCTTCCCGGCAAGCTGAGGCTGCGCGTCACCTCGCAGAGGGTGCTGGGTTTCCTTAGAGGATGGAGATGTGCAGCACAGACCCATTCCCATGCCGGCAGCCACTTTCCTGTTACAGAGCATCCAGACCAGTGCAGAGGGCTGTGCCCGCTGACCCCTCTCATGCCTCTGCACTTTCCTGTGAGTCAGAACTGTCCTGTTGGAGAGGAAACCAGATGTAGTTGCTGTGAAGAAGCTACTATAAAGTGCCGCTGGCCTAAGTCACATCCACGGTGTAGGTCTGTCTGGGCCTGGAATCTCTGTCCACCCCTGGGCCAGAGTAGACAGCTCTCAGTGCTGGGTTGGCATCCAGTCTTGTGCTGAAATGGGATGGTGGGAAGGTGGTGTGGGAGTGAAGGAGGTGTCCAAAGTTAACTCAGGAATAGTCATGAGTCAGAAAGCCTCCTTTTATGCATAGAGAGCAGGTGAAAACACATCTACTCACATGCAGGCCAGCACACGGCACAGGGCACTGGGGGAATAACAGTCTTCACATCAGCGCTGTTTCTGCATGAGATTTTAAGGTTGTGCTGCTGGTTTCTGAGAGTGTCCCAGAGACCTAAAAGCAAAGAAAGGCAGAAACGCCTCAAGTGCAGAGTAACAAAGCCCACGAGATGGAGGGTTGCAGTTATGCAGGTGATAACCTCACATCTGCTTCACTGAATTGCCAAACAGCTAGACAAGAGGGATGTTTCCATTTTGTAGCCTTATGAGGTGAAGCCAGGGAAGGTATGGGCTGGCTGCCTCCAGCTGAACTCGCCTCTGAGATCTCTGCTCAAACACAGACAGCAGAAGCACTGAAACCAGACGATCCCAGTTCACAGAGTAGTCCTGTAGTTCATAGAAACCAGATAAAACAATGTGCCTCCAAGAGAGGTTGTCCCATTTGGTGGGGCCCAACGTCTGCAAAACTCACGTACTGCTTCAGGCTCTGGCAAGCTGCATCTCCCTTCACTGGAGCATGGCAGCATCAGCTTAGCAGGAAAGTTTGGGAAGACCTCAACAGCTCTTGGGTCTCACGGGCTGCAGTATCGACTCTGCACCCCCACCACCATCCCAGTTCAGCATAACCTCGCTGTGCTGGTTTCTCATCTGCTGCTCCTGTGGTCTGGGAAGTCCCAGGGAAGAAGCCCAGGGCCTGGCTGGGGCAGTTGCTCAGGTTTCTTCATCCTTGTCACCTACCGTGGTGTCTGAGTGGCAGCAGCTCAGGACTGTGAGCTGATCTCAGGGTCTCTACAGACGCTGGTAGAGGAGCTCCAGCTCCCAGCCAGATGCAGTGGCCCAGCCTAGAGTGCACAGGCAATACCCCTTGTTGTAGGAGCTGCTTTCCTCTTTGGCTGTATGAACTTGCCAGGTATTTCATAATAAAGAATGCAGGTATTTGAGGATGACTCATGAGGCATCAGGTCCACCTGGCCTGAGACTAGGTTGTGCTGGGTTTCCTTGTAACCTGTGCCATAGTAAAATCTGCAAACACGTGGTCCTAGGATGAAGCTGTCACAGTATAACAGCAAAGGGAGATCTTGCTGGCTCAGCCAATACCATATATCACCCTGGATAGCTTACTCAGCCCCTCCATCCTAATACTGCCACTGACAGCTGAAAATTAAGTGTGTTTCTGGAAGAGAAGGTGAGGAAGCCAGTCTCACACTGGGACCCCTCTGCCCTGTCCCTCCCGCACGTGTCCCAGCAAAGGGTGTTGGTCACCAACTTGGTTAGGCAGTGAAAAAGGGCCCAGCAGGAGGTCAGGAGGGGTGAGCAGCTGGTCACCAGCACCTTGGTTTCAGGGCCAGAGGGTCAGCACGGTGTGAGAGCATTGCCGGGCCGTGACAGTGCAGCTGAGCTGCTCAGAGGAGCCTGCTGCTCCCTCCTGCTCTGCATGTGTGCTGCCGTCCAGGCTACAGCATGAGTCTCACTAAATATCCCCCACAATCACAACCACCCGGTCCGTTACCTTGCACACTAATGCTGGTAATGTGCGGCGCTTGACCCCGAATCTCAGGGAGCCTCCTCTCCCCTCTCAGGGCTGTTGTGTGAGTCCTGTGTCTGTTGGCATCCAGAACGGGCAGCCTTCCACCACCTGCCCCCGCGGTGCCCCGCTGGCACAGAAGGGCCTCTGGAAGTAGTAAGGACACAGGACCGCAAGCCAGAGCTGGTGGCAGCATTGACAGAGTAGCTGTTGCTCCTGTCTGGGCGCCAACCGTTATCACTGGTAACTGGTTGGACTGGCATTTGCCAGGCAAACACAAGGCTGCAGTGCTTTAGCAGTGCCTGTTTGAATTTCTGTGCTTTCGAGGAGACCACCAACACGGTGGTTCGACCCTGCTCTCGCAGCCGCGCGTGAGCGCTGCCTTTGCTGCGGTTCTGCTTTCTGACGCCGAGCGGTAACTTCGGGCTGCGTGGCGTTCGGGTGCACTGACTGCAGCTTGGTGCGTTCCAGGTGAAACCTTTGTTCTGGGAGATGGCCTCCCAGGGCCCTTGGAGCCTCGCCTGGACCCCATGGACTCTGCCTTGAACTCTGTCAATTCATCCAGCCACAGCAGGAGCTCCAGAGACTATCGCCTGCAAGGATACAGGCACCTGCACCAACCCTCTAGCCTCACCCAGGGCAGTACCTCTGCCTTGCGTAGGCTTAGCTCTGGGGGTAAGAGAGTTAAGAAGCCAGCCCTCCGATTGTAAATTGGGCAATAAAGGGCTTTTCTAACTCCAGTTACACCTTTCTAACTTCAGCAAGTACCAGAGACTGGCTTCTACATTGTTAAACAGGTAGTCTGTTAGGTTCGACGGTAGCTCTAGAGACATGGCAGATGGGCGGGTGGAAATACGGAGAGGTGGTGCTTGCAGGGTCACTCATTCGGCGTGGTGACTAGGTGGGACCTGGAGGTCAGTGGATAGGAAGGAGTAAGCAGGAGCTGAATTTGCAAGCATGGGCATGGGGCTGTCAAAGCAATAAATGGGCGTCTGAGTCCGTGAGGATGGATCGGGAATGGCCAGGGAGTCAAGAACTGCCTGATGAGGCTGGGAGCTGGGGCGGGTGGCCAGGAGGATGAGCGGATGCGCCAACGGCACTTGTCTGTATGGAGGAATAGGGGCAGGAGAGCTGTTCAATGCAGTGAATCAGCACATGTCAAATACAGGTGTTTGCAAAAAAAGTTGTAATTTTAAGTGCATGGCATCAATAAAAGCCTCTAAAAAGCTCAGGCTGCTGATGCCTTGATCCGTCTCCCCCCACTTCTGTGTATGCAGGCAGAGAGCTGGAACAACGGGCTGTGCCGATGCCGGCACGTTGGGAGCAGGTCTTTTGTTAGCTTTGGCGGTGCTTCAAGACAACAGAATTTCGCATATGGGCTCAGTCCATCAGAAAACGCAGCCGATGAAAACACAAAACAGCTTTGCTGTGTTAAAATTGCTAAAGGTGGTGTTCGGAGCCGGGGAGCGAGGGGAGAAAGGGTGCGTGGGGAGAGAAGTGGGAATGGAGGATTGTTTTCTGCAAAGGTGGGAACTGTCAGTAGATGGGCAAGGAAGAGTGGGAATGGGGGGGGGCAAACTCAGCTGAAGGGGCACAAGGGGAAATTGGGGTTTAGAGTGAGGAAAAGGGCTCAGTATAGAAAGCTGCCCCGAAAAGTGAGGCCTAAGGAGAGAGAATAAGGCTTTGGTGTTAGACCTGTGCCACAGGAATCTCTGGGGCACGGTTGGGACATGCCCTTCGCGTTGTCTCTGCCGTTGCTTTGAGAGAGGAGACTGAATGGTAGATTAAGGGTGAATAACTGCTGGAGCGATGCTGCGGGGATACTTGGAGTAACGGCTGCCGTCTCGCGCTTCCCCCCCAGGTTCAGACAGATACCTTGGATCCCGAGACGTCTCGCGGCTGAGCAGCCGCGACCCTTCGTCCTGGACGGTGGAGGAGGTGATGCAGTTCATACGAGAAGCAGATCCACAGCTGGGACCCCACGCTGACCTCTTTCGGAAACATGTGAGTATGTGTGTGTATATATATATATATGAGTGAGTGTGTGTATATGTGTATATATGTGTGTGTATGTATATATTATATATGGGAGGGGGCAGATCATCACACAAGGAAAATCTAGGAGAGTCAGAAGAAGGGCAGCACTTTGTACCAGCTGGAGTTTTGTGCTAAGAAAAACATCTTCATAAATCCTGCTCATACCGTGTTCAGGCTTGGGATCCTCTTACTCAGAAATCGTCGAGGGGAAGACATCGCAGCCCAGCTACAGCTCCCAGCACCGCTGCCTTTGTGCGTATGGAGAGCTCAGCTCTTAGCTGGACTTGAACCCTAGCGCTGAAAACACAAAACCCTGTTCATCCTGGAGTCTTAATATTCACCTTGTAGCAAATTTCTTCTGGCAAGAAACATGTTCCAAGTGGAATTCATTGAGTGCGTTGCTGCTAAACTCCCCTGTTTCCTATAAAAAGGAGTCTCGTAAGGCTCTGGTTCTTGTGCATGTCTTTAAGTGTAAAATAGCTGCAGACATACAGCATGGAGTTTGTACAATTAAAGCTACAAAAATTTTGGCAGCTCCACATCCTGATTCCTGCCGGACAGTTCATCTTCCCTCTGCCTTTTGATTAACTCCTTGTTATATCTGGTGGTGCTCGTGAAGTCAGAAGAGCAGTAGGAGAAAATACCCATCTTCCCCAGGCAGGAGAGGCGGATGAGACGCTTCTTGCTCTGTGCTGGGCTGAGACAACACTCTCTCTCTCTCTTTTTTTTTTTGTTTTTAATTAGTTCAATCTTAGAACCACCAGTAATTGAAAAATGTTTTGTTTTAATTGTGCAAGACGGTGCTCAGCTCTGAGCACTGGAGATCTTACCAAGTGTGAGACCTAACTGAGTGTCGACATAGGACAGGATTTTCTATTGTTCGAGGTTGTGATTTCTGTTTTTCATTTCTAAGTCCATTAACGTTTTCTTCATGGAAACCTGTCCACTGCAAAGCTCTGGGCCAAGCCTGGACCAGGTCAAGGAAAGGAGTGCTGCAAGGGACTGGAAAACTTCCACTCGCAGATGCTAAGTGCAAAGCTGTTCTCCGGTTATTTGGAGCTTCGTGATCCCTCCCCTCCTGAGCCTCAGTGAGGGACACATCTGGCTCAGCTGTAAAGCATCAGATACTTTTGAAAGCTGTGATGTTGAAATCAGCCCTGCTGGAGATGAGATGCTCCACTGTTGCTCTGCCAGCTGCTGGGACTTCGCTTAGAAACTCCAGAAATTTGCTTTGCACGCAGTGGCAGTCTCTTTGGGTTTACAGGGTTTGGTCTCCTGCCTCATTCTTCAACCTTGACTTCAGGGCTGCGTGTGTCATGGCAGGACTGCTGTCAGGGCCAGCGCATCCTCTACCAGGAGATTTCTCCTGCAGCGGGATGACGATGCCCTTGAGTGAGAGACTGCTCCCCTGCACTGCCGCTGCCTCGATTGTTCCCCTATCAGGGAAACCCCCCCCTTTTCCTTCCTCCCTACCTCCCTTCAGGATTTGCTGACCAGCTGGACATGGCTCCTGGGTGTTTATCACCCAGCAGATTTCCCAGCACCACGTGGGGGGTCCAGGGCTGGACCCCCGAGCTGCAGGCAGGGTGGGACGCAGGGATGCCCACGCTGGGATGCTGCAGTTACGCGCAACCCACCTCTGCTGTTGAGCGGTGCTCTCGCCCCCAGCCGTGCTGCTTCAGCCGCCGTCATTTTGGGCACAGCCTGGCTCAGGGGGCAGGGTTAGGGCTTACAGGTGTAGTCACAAGTGCTGTTGTTTCCCCTCCTTGCAGGAGATCGATGGGAAAGCCCTGCTCTTGCTGCGGAGTGACATGATGATGAAGTACATGGGGCTGAAGCTGGGGCCAGCCCTGAAGCTCACTTACCACATCGACAAGCTAAAGCAAGGCAAGTTCTGAGAGGACGCTTGGCAGGACGGATCCTGGAAGCTCCGCTCCTGGCCATCCATACCCACGCTCGCCTGCCGACAGGTACGCATGCACACACACCCATTTACGCCGCAGACGGACACCTCACCGACGCCCCAGCCCCGCTGCAGGGGTCCAGCCGCCTGCCCGCCCCTGCGCCAGCGGCCAGGCCCCGGCGGGCGCTCGGGAGGAGGCTGGCGCACAGTTGGCCCCGGGGCTTCGCACCGGACTCGAGTCGTGGGCGTCCTGTTTGAAGCGGAGGGTTTCTCCCTGCTGCCCAGCCGGCGCTTCTCCACGGGCTCCCAGTCCTACTTCCCTGGGAGGGAGCAGCGGCTCTGGGCAGAGCCCGTGGGGACTGGGCACACACGCCGGCTCCTCTCCCTCTCACTGAGGCTCGTGCGCTCCCAGCCTCGCCTGCTCGGGGCGGCCCTCGGCTCCTGTCCCCTCAGGAGGAGTGGTGGGCTGGGGGAGCGGGACGCTTTGCGCTTCGCCAGGCAGCCCGGCTGCGAGGGGGATGGTGCCCCCGACCCACGCTCGGCCCCCGTAGCACCGTGGCGAGCTCAGAGCAATGACTGCCCCCGTCCCCGTCTTCCACGCCTGGGGGGAGCCCGGCCACCCATCCCGGGGGCCACTCACTTCCCACGCTCTGCCTGCCCCTCAGCTCCTGGCCTTCCTCTGGCTGGGGACGCTGGGCCAGGGATGGAGGTCTTCGTATTTATTTCTGACTGGGGAGGCCGCGCAGCGGCACACGGCACTGCCTGGGAGCGTGGAGCGAGCTGCGGGAGAGCCAAGGAGCGTGGCTGGGTCTGGTGTGCCCGTGGCAAGGAGGGGCCTGGGTCGGCGTCGGAGGCTAGCTGGATGCTGCAGGACTCAACTGATCCTTCTCTCTTTTTTTTTTGAGGTTGTTTTTTTTTTGAAAAAAAAAATTTTTTTTTTTTTATAAGGAGTTGTCTGTTTAAAATGATGAAATGATTTTTCTACCTGTTGTTGAACTTGCAACTCTTGGAGATTTTTAGCCAGAGATGCCAAGGTTCGTCTTCCCAGGGGCCCTCCCGGTCGGTCCTCTGGTGTTTTCGGTCCGTCCCAGCTCAGCGTGGGCGAGAGGGTGTTGGGTCTGGCAAGTCAGAGGATCCCACTGTGGTGACCTGTCCTTGCGTTGCTCTTCCTGCGAGGGCTTTGCCCTACCTGGCGGCACCTGTTTGTTTCAGACAGTCTAATGTATTTATTTTTGATGGCACTTGAGCGGTAACCCGCTGTCCCAGACACGTTACTGCAGCTGCAAGAGGAGCATCGGAGCGGAGGCCACCCAGCCGTGCCGCTGTGTCCCCTGGGCAGCAGCTGCCAGGCTCGGGGCTGCCTGTGGGGACAGGGGCTGCCCGTCCTCTGGCACACCTCCTGCCCCGGCCTGGGATGAGCCGGGGAAGGGCTGATGGGGAGAGGCGCAGCGGAGGCGAGGGCTGTCCCAGACGTGTGCCCACGCATGCACCCACAGCGCGCTCCCGCACACGCTTCCTTTCTGCAACTACCAAAGGGCTGGGACGGGGATCCCCACCGCAAGCACTTCTTTCTGCTCCTGTCTTTAGCTCGCCCTCCGTGCATCCAGAGCAACGTCTCACACCCTCTTCCCTGCCAACCTCGAGGGCCCTGGCCAGCAGCAGAAAGGGCCCCCGTGGTGAACAACCCTCCAGTCTCTTGCACTGGGTCAGGTTTACCCCTAAGGGGAAAAGTTGCAAAAAAAAAAAAACCACAAAAAACCCCAAACCCCAAAGTAATAAAAAGGCTTTTTGTTGTACAGCAAAGTCTGTGCTGCAGTCCCTGCTGCTGCACCAGTGTGGTCGGAGGGAGGTGGGGCTCCGGCCACTCGCAGAGCCCTGTCACTCACAGCATCGGCCCCAGGACGCCCCTCGTTTTTACCCGATGCTGATCCCGCTGGCCCGCTGCAGACAGGTCCCCGTGCGGGGTCAGCCAGTGCTTTCCTCTGCACTTATTTTACGTTGATTTGTTTATAAATAAAAGGATGACTAAGCTCCTCCCTGCTGGTTGTGTGTGCACTGATGGGAGCGCTTGGCTGGGCACGTGGCTGCGTCTTCTCAAGGGCGCTCACCGTGGGGGGAGCCTGGGGAGCGCAGGGACAGGGCGTGGGGTGTTGCTCCAGGACAAACAAACCCCCCAGCTGCTCCCGCCCTGCTCCTCCAGTGCTGTTTGTGGGAGAGCTGGGCCAGACCTGCGCTGAGAAAAACAATTTGACACAAGCAATCTGGTGATGCGATGAACGAGGGCTCATTAGTGACGATAGCGAAGTGCATCGGCTCCTGTCCGGTCTCTGCTCGGCCCCTCTGACACCGCCCCAGCTCCTGCTCTTTGCAGCTCTGCCCCTCAAAAGCCTCGAGCGTTACTTGGTCCCGACCAAAGCAGCTGTTCGCTGCTCTCCAGGATGTTTTTCCCTGAGGAGCAGCCCTGTCAGAGAAGCACTGCGGGTCCCTGTGCTTGCAATGCACACGTGGTGGAGGGGCTCCATCACTACGTGAACACCACCACCTTTCCAGCACTGGCACGGAGCCCTCCGGCATCGCCAGTTCCTGGTCCAGGAGCACGGTTGCTCTCAGGGATGTGCAGGATTGGCAGTGGTGCAGGCAGAGGCTTTCACAATTCTTTGCTCCTGCCTGGAGCTTGTGGGGGGCGTTGGGGCAGGGAGCAGCCCCCGGCTGGAGTCCCTGAACCCATCACTGTGCAAACACACCTCAAATCTGCACGCCTGCCCCGCGATGGTGCCCTGAGGCAGGTAACAGGGAGTGGGCAACCACCACCTGCAGCCAGACTGTGGGCACGAGGCGGGGGGGGTGTCAGCTGAGCCCTGAGCCCCCGCATTGCTCACCGACACAGACCATTGCCATGACCATGGACCCCCCATCTGGGCAGCTGCGGGTTGGCCGGGAGCCCTTGTGAGCTGGCTGGGGCAGCTCCATCCCACAGGGAGGGGGCTGGGGGCATGGACTGGGCAACACAGAGGGGCCAGAGACCAAGGGGGCCCAGCCAGGCCCCACACCATGCCTGGGGCACCCACAGCACACACCGGGGTGCTCTGCATGTGCCCCTGGGCTCAGCAGGGCTGGTCCTCCAGTGGCACCACGACGAGGTGGTGGTGAAGCTAAGGTGGGCCTTGTCTTCATGTGCAGTGGGCCTGGGGTTTGTGTCCTGCCTCAAGATGCGCCTGGAGCACCTTGTGACATCGCCTCAGGGGCTGGTGGTGAAGGGAAGACACCGGTGGTTGGAGAAGGCAGGCGAGAGGCACCCAGCCCCAGGGAGGGCAGTGAGGTGGGTGCTGCGGGAGAGAAGGGGTCTTGGCTGGTCCTGGAGGTCCAGCACCAGGTGGGGTGGGGTGGGAGAAGCACCCCAGGTCTCTCCTGCAGCCTTGGCTTTGCTGCCTTGGGGCTCGCTGGGCACCCCGGGACCTCTGTTCAGGTGCCTCTGGCCCAAATTCACCCTTCGGACCGCTTGTCAGCAGCGTGGTTCTCCCAGCCCGGGCTGATGGGGACCTGGGGCTCCACCGTGCCAGCACCCAGCCCTGTTCCCCCACAGCCGGCATCTCCTCCCGGGACAGCAGTGGGAGTGAGCGTGTCCCTGCCCACAGCACCACGGCAGCAGAGCCTGGGTGGTGGCTGGACCCATCCATCTTTTGGGCTGGAAGGGGCCGAGCTGTTGAGGCACAGTGGTACCTTAGCCAGGTCCCACAGCCACCATTCACCCAAACCCTAGTGACGAGCCCTGTGGAAGCCCCTTTTATTTGTAAAGTTTCACTGCATCTTCCTTTCTTTAAATGCTCGTTTCTGTTGCAGCCCCAGCTAAGGAGCTAAAATGCAGCAGCTAAGGGTGGGCATCAAAGCAGAAACACCTGCCACGCCGGGGTGCCGCTGCCCCAGCCCCGGCAGGTCATACAGGACTGCCCTGGGGCTGCCTCCTGCCTGTCCCACCACAACGGGCACCCAGCTCGGGGAGATGGCTTGGGGGAGGTTTTACCAACATGCCCACGAGTCGGGCTGTGGAGACAGCCAAGTCCTCCCTTAGGGCAAGAGGAGAGAGCTGGGCTGGCACCTGGTCCCCAGGGAGGGCTGCGGGGTTTGTCCTGGGGGGAGCCGAGCCCTCCTCCCCCCCGAGCAGCTCCCCGCTCCCAGGGCGCAGAGCTCTCTCTCGCTGACCGTGTAACTAACAGCTACTGAGGAAAACACACAGCCCTTGCTGGCGTGGAGCACCCCGGTCCCAGCAGGCTGCAGTCAGGACGCAGCTGGGAGCAGGCGGGGAGAGCCTGGCCGCAGCGCTCCGCTGGAGCCAAGCGAGACGAGGAATAAAGGGAGAAAGCGCTTCCCCACTCCTCACCAGAGCCCGAGGCTGCTGCCTAAGGGCAGCCGTCGGCAACCGCAGGGCGCTGTGGGCCTCGCGCCCAGGCGAGGGTGGCCCCGGGCCACTTGTCCCCAGGGCAGCTTTGGGCAGGGGGGGAGCTGTTATTTAACCCACAGCTGAGGCGAGGCTCACACTGCTCCCGAGGGGAGCGCAGCAAGCGGCGGCGGTGACAGCCCCGCAGGACCACACAGCCCGAAGACAGGGCTCTGGCCATCAGCGTGTTCCTACACCCCACGGTGGGCACCAGGCAAGGGGCTCTCCCCCCTGGGGAAGAAGAGGGAGCAAACCATCCAACAGGCAGCTTGCAGCACAATTCAATTAAAAACTGTCATTTTTCTGCCCTGCAGAGGCTGGTTTCTCCACTGCTGGGGGGAAGCCCCATAATTTCAGCCAGACTTTGGAAATACATGTTGAAAAACCGCTGCAAATACGGCTAACAAGCTTTTTCTAGCTTACACTGGATTAACTTAAAATTAGACCATAATTCAGTCCTTTTCCTCCCTCTGAGCTATGGAAGTAATATAGCAAGCTCTTGGCTAGTTACTCATTTTATTACAAATAAGCATTTAATGACCGAGTCAGTTGCACAGTTTTGGCCAAAACAAAAACATTTCAGGAGAAAGAAAACAAAGTCGTGCTACAGATAAGGAATGATCTCACACTGCTGGAGGACCAGCCATTTCGTGGCCAGTGTCTGCTCAGTACAGAGAGCATCTCGACTCGGTTGACCATTTTTGCAGGACTGTTGTAATTGGCACACACGAAGAATGCTCAAAGCTTTCTGGGCTGAAAGCAGCTTTACAGCATGTATTTAAAATAACTGAGGAATAAAGCAAGAGGGGCTGTGGAAAAGATCACTTAAGATGAGACAGGACAGTTGCTTAATCAAGTTTGGCATCAGACAACACGGGAGTTAGTACTCAGCCAGGCTCGAGACGTACAGCTTTCTCCAACCTTTAATGAACTGAAGAGTTCTGAACATACGACGCTTCAGACAACTGAGACACTTTCTTTGAAACTACCAGAGACCAAAAACTGTGTCGCTTACACTGCAGCAAGAGGCGGGCGGGGGGGGAAAAGCGAGTGCATTTCCCACCCCAGAACTGCAAAGCTGAGCTCGTCATCGTAGGACAGCACGCATCTACGGACTACACCGAGTAACACTGTAGGCAAACTGCGAAGCCCCTCCCTCAGGAAGCAGCACTTCTGTATTGCATCGAGTGCGGGACGCGCGGCTCCGCCGTATGAAAAAAGGCAACGGAAGGCTCCACTTCCAATCAACGAAAAAAAAAAAGCACCATGAACTGTTCAGTCCAAGGCAAATCACAACGGGAGCTTTTAAAGGCAGCATCTGAAAGTAGTTCACTTTCTCTTCTGTACCTCCCCCTTGATGCAAGGAGTTGAAATTTCCCAGCCCAAGAAGCAGCACCAGCAAACTGCTGGCATAGAAAGGGCTAACAGTTACGCCTCGTTTCAGGCAACAATGGGCTTTCCCGACAGTTTTGCTTTTTTTTTTTTTCTCTCTCTTTTTTTCCCCCCACATGATCCAAGTTAATTGCATCCCTGCAGAGTGGCACATCACAGTTACAGCTGATCATGTTCCAGATTAACTCTTCTATTCCAGGAAGATTTTCCTGGTTAAAAGTTCATTGCCGGCAATGAATGCACCAAGACCACCAGTGCCAAACGTTTTTAAATACTATTGAAAAAAAACCAAACAGAACAAAATATTCCCCCCTCCCCCCCCCAAAAAAAAAAAAAGACTGCGTAAAGCTGAACAGACCCATCCTCTGCAGCACAGCACAGCTCAAGAACTGAGCGAGCCCCCAAAATCTAGTTCATCCACATAATTTCACCAGTAAGTAATAAAGACTG
Source organism: Aptenodytes patagonicus (assembly GCF_965638725.1). Taxonomy (NCBI): domain Eukaryota; kingdom Metazoa; phylum Chordata; class Aves; order Sphenisciformes; family Spheniscidae; genus Aptenodytes; species Aptenodytes patagonicus. Next base: position 7,652,486 of record NC_134969.1, read on the forward strand.
CTGAGGGAGCAGAAAGGCTGGAGAAAGCAACTCGACTGTCAGTGTCCAAGATATAGACGTTACCACGCATTAGGAAGGAAGTGTGCACCTGGATTCTCCCCAACACATCAAATCCCGTACCCGAATTTGCTTTTCATCTCCAAGATGGTGCTAGCTGAAGGAAGTCTAGAGGTGCGTGTGCTGTGATGAGCTCTCCTCCAGAAATATACACAGAAAATAAATGAAGGACAGAAGAGTTGAGGAAATAAAGGGACAGGATTTCATAACGAAAATTATAAAACCATAACTTAAGAAAGCCCAAAGCTGACAGTGTTCAAGCTATTGCTGTAAGAATGCCTGGAAAATCTAATGAAGACTCTTCTCTTCAGCGAAGACACATCTGGAGAAAGAGAGAAAGAAGAGGAGCAGGAATTATTGACAGTGAAGAGCAACAGGCGGGAACTGCACAGCACACTGAAGTCCGAGTCTTACATACATCACCCCAGACAAACATAACACATGGGACCTGACCACACACCCCTTCCCAGGATAAAAGATGTCTGTGAGTTTTACAGGGGCACTATGGCAACATTAAGACCAGCGTATTACACCCCTAAGAAAGCAAGCTCATTCTAGAGGTCGATGTTTAAATAAAATGTAGGGAGTGAGCACTGTTAAGCTAAGAATTAACTTCATGCCCTTCCCAGCGCTGCCCGTGGCCGGTACCAAAGGAAAATCTTCATTGTGTTGCAGCTATTAAGAGAGAGTTGAGCTGAGACGAGTACCAGCAGGCCAGTCAGCCGGACAGGGGACACACCACACATGCCAGCGTCACTTTCCCTACAACTTCTTCATTTGGGGATGGCCTCCAAGCCGTCGGGTATCAACGCAGCACCCAGACTTGTCACATTAGGGAGCACACTGGCACTGCCAGCGAGCCAAAGGTTCGGAATATCTTCAGGAGGATGAAAATTTACAGATAGGATTCTTCAGCTTTTAGTTTGCTACCGTACCAGATCTGGAACAACCCAACACCTAGCGATCCCAGCCATCTTCAGCCCCGCAAAGGCCCAGTCCCATGACCAGGGATGGGGAAGTGTTTCTGTGCTAGGCTCGGGCTAAGCCTCGTTTTCACTCTGCAGTTAATTTTGGAAGCATCTGTTATATGAAGGAAAGGGGGAGGAAGGAAGAGTTGGACATCCTTGGGTCCCCTGGCATTCAGCAATAAACTCCCGCTCTCTCTCGACATGCAAGTGCACAAATGCTGCTTAACTTCTCCAAAAACACTACACAAAACCGGCCAGAGCAGTGGGAAAAAGTGTTACGTCCACGATCACCTACCGCACAAAGGAAGGACTCATTTCGATATTAAGTCTACCTTTTTTGCTGGTGAAGTTTGAATGCTAGGTTTTAGTGAGCCCTCTCCAAGACTGGATTATATACATGCAATTTTCGCATCCACGTAACATCTGCAGCAGCTATTACAATTCAGAGCTCAAGCCCACTGGTTTGACAGAGAAACTTGCTGTCTCAAGAGATGGGGGAGAATGGCTATTTCAAAAATGTTCTCTGGCAAAGGTGAGAGATTGCTCCCAAAACACCAAACTTTCTTAATCCAGTAACCCCTTGCTCAGCTTTGCCTCCATTTTCAGGAATGTGTGCCGTATTTGTGCTTTGTTTCTTTATTTCAATTTAATCTCAAACTGCTGCACATATTTTAATACTTTACTATGTGTCAATTTGCTAAGGAAATACCCACCCACATCTGTTACACAGACATGAGGTATTATGCATCCCGCAGCACAGCTGGAACACGTGTGAGCACCCACACTTTTCACGGTGTGCCAGTTCTCTACCAACTGATGTGAAACATTCAGATGCCAGGAGGAAAGACTGGGCAAGGAATTTTTTCCATGAGGAAAGAGGTTGAGGTCATTAAAAGTTACCAGGAATCAGTCATGATTTACTGATGGAAACTTCAGCTCTGTTATCTCCAAGTCAGGCGAGCTGCTGCCACTTCTATCGCTGTAGGTGTCCCTGCAGAATTCAGAAAGGTTTTGTTTTATGGAGCACAAGTGCTTTATAGACCTAGTTTTGCATCAGGAATTAGTGGGGTTTGGTAGTAAGTACTGCTAGCTGAGGTTGAAAAGCAAAGCACACAAAATTCCTAGTATAGCTGTCCCTTTGGAAATAGGGCTGAGTCATCACCAATTTCAAGGTTTGTGAATTAAAATGATTATACATAATAACAGGCATTTTATAAGGCAAAGTTATTCTAAAGGAAATTCGATAAATAGGAAATAGGAGACTGGTTAACCACCCGTAAGCCATTCTATTTCAGCTTCCCAGTAACAGCTGATTGCCTTTAATCCATTAAACAGCTTTTTCAGAATCACAAAATAATTCAGGTATCGGAAGGGACTGCAGGGACAGCTATCAGATCAGACACGGCTGCTCAGGGCTTTATCCACTCACATTCCGAAATTCTCCAAGGACGGCGACTGCGCAGCCTTTCTGGGCAACGTGCACCAATGCGTGACTGATCTAACGGTGAAAAAGATTTTCCTTATATCCAGTCAGAACCTCTCTTATTTCAATTTATGTCCATTGTGTCTCATCCTCCCACCATGCACTGCTGTAAAGAGCCTGTTTTCATCTTCTTGATAACATTTTTGTAGGTGCTGGCAAGCTGCTCTTAGGTCCCCCATAAAGTCTTCCCTTCTCCAGGCTGAGCAAGTCCAGCTCCTTCAGCCCCTCCTCACTGGGCAAGTACTCCAACCTCCTGACCTTCTCAGTGGCCCTCCACTAAACTCTCCCCAATTTATCAATGTTTCACTTGTACTGGGCGACCCCAAACCACACAGAATATTCTAACAAATGCCAAGTAACAGACATAATCACTTCTCTCCATCTGCTGGCTGTGCTCTTACTCATACAGCCCGGGATGCTGTTCATCTTTCCTTTGCTGCCAGCGCACACTGCTGGTTCCCGTTCGGTTTGCTGTTCCCCAAGACCTCGTCAGCAGAGCTGCTCCCCAGCTGCTCAGTCCCCAGCCTGTGTTACTGCAAGGGGTTCCTAGATGCAGGACTCTGCATTTGTCCCTGTTAAACCTCATCGGGTTCCTGTTGGCCCACTGCTCCAGCCCGTGTCCCTACGAACAGTGGTCCCATCCTCGAGTGTATAGTCGATGTATAGTCCCCCCTGTTTGGTGTCACCTGCAAACCTCACGAGAGTGCAACAATGAGACTTACCTGAAAACGTGGTAAGACTTACAAGGGCACAGGAATAAAGGGGAGCACAGGCTGGGCTACAACTGCCACCAATATTTTTAGATTATATGCTAAACACGAAACAATTTGTGACCACTGTCACGAAAGACTCCACCAGCAGATAATACTAACTTAGGATGCTGCAGTAGAGAGGAAACTTCAGCTCCTCTGCTGTGAAAAGCCATTTCAAACTCAAATGTGCAGAAGCAGGAAATTAAAATATCCCTCAACACTTGGAGCATTGAAATGAGGCATCTTCACACAGAAACTCCCTTCAGAGCAGATCAGTCAGAGCACAACTGACAGCTGTTCTCCAGACATCGACACAGGAATTCCTGTGGTGCAGCTGCATTGCAGCTCAACCCAGAAAGGCCAATACTCTCCTTTTTGCATTGCTTTAGTTTAATACATTCAGTGCTATTCTCTTTTGCATTTAGTTTGGGTTTTTTTGTTTAGTGCATGTTAGCACTCCAGCTACACAAGCAAATCCTCTGTGTTCTCCCCTATAAGGAAGAAAATGGGTCACTATGAAAGTGATGTTTATCTGTTGCATATTGCCACAACTGCTGAGCAGAACTGCAGGGTGCTAGGGAGCAGCAGAAGGAAGCAAACATACCATTAAGTCTACCCAAAACATTAGTTGCTTTGCAAACTGAGACAAAGGAAAGCTTAAGTTAGCAGAAAAAAAAAAAAATTGAAGCTGCAACCACCAGGGCCCATTCTTTAAACCAGCAACAGGAACAAGTTACTTAAGGACCAACTTGTACCTAGGACTTGTACAAGAAATGCGGGGGAAACCCCATGAGGTCTCCAATCACCTAAGAGCAGGCCCAGCTGCGGTTCCCCAAACACCTCTGACTGACAACACGAGACTGCAGTTACTCTCCCTGTGGGACAGCTCTATGGCACTACAGTCAATCTTAAAATGCAAGACAAGAGGTTTCAAAGAAAGATTGGAAAGAAGAGGTGCCACAAATACCCCCTAGTTACTCCACAGTAACTTTGTGCCAAGAGGATTCTCTGGTTTATCCTGTAGGAGGAAGCACTGCCCTGTGAAAGGTCTGACTGGTGTCCTCCTTCAACCTACCTGGGTGAGAGCCTGCAGCCCTTTTGTAGGTAATGCGTGAGTCTTCCTGCAGATGCCAAGAGGAGGCCAAAGTATGGGGGAGATGGCTTAATTGGTCTAGAGAGGAATTCAGGGTGATACTGAACACCAACGAAGAAAGGATGCTCTAAAAGAAAGAAACAGAAAACATTAATGTCAAGTCTCTTAAGCCTGTGGCTGAACTGCAGTTGAAAGCACTGATCACGTTGAAGGCCTGATGATGGGGAAGAAGTGTCATTTCTATCCTGCCTTTTGTCCCTAAATGGACAGGCACATGGGATTCTTTTTTTAGTGTAATTTTATGGATGGAATCATTCTGAGAGAGCCTGGACTGGTCCCACACAAAAACCTCCTCAATTACCCTCCGAACACTTTCCCTTGTAAATACCTACACCCACAAACTAATTGCTTAAGTACTCACCTTCCAACTCAACCACTTCCATTCGCTCTCCCTCCTCATCCTGGCCTACAAACTTCAAACCTTGCTCTTCAAAACACTTTTTCAATTCTGGATTGACCTAGAAGACCAGAGGCAAGAAAACCCATGATCTCTTGTGTTTGGATTACACAGAAAAGCTCAACACCTACAATAGTGTTTTTACCTCAAATCTGTGTCTATGTCTCTCTTCCAAGAAATCATGATCTCCATACAGCTTCCCTAAACCAAAAGGAAGACATTTCTTAGAGCAAATGCCAAACAGTTCGCACAATGCCAAGTTTTAACAAGTTCGTATGAATAGCATCCATCAGAATCTGCCACTGCTAGAGGGGGCCAAATTCATTGACCTCCATTTCACTACTAGAACAAAGTCTGCAAACACCTACCATTCAAGGATGCTTGAACATTCCCAGGTCTCACTTCCCCATACCCACCATACACGCACATTATTCCCAGGAAACACTTCCAAAAGAGGTAAGAAATGCCTTACTCATGATTGAATTCTTGGTTTGGAAGAGCGTTCTTCTCTTGCCAAGCCTCATAGTCCCACCCATTTGCCCAGGATTATGCTCTGGCATGTCTATGACCTGCAAAAATTATTCAGAGAGGGAGGTGAGAATGAGGGAGGAATAACAGTCCCAGGCAGACTCTGAAACGTTAAAGGGAGGAAAAAAACCAACAACATCCATACAGAAAACAAGCAAACCACCCCAAAGAACATTGTTTTGACAAGGTGAACCAACAGACCTAGATTAGGTAGCCGAGTTATTCTAGTAAAGGCTGTACAGAACATACGGAAGGTTTGCAGGTATTCAGTCAAAGCCTACATAGATCCCATGCACTAACACTGTGCTATTTACCGAACTAAATGTTAAACAAACGAACAAGCAAATTTACAGAAACAAAATCCCCAAATCAGAATCACTTACACTTTGATAAATAACTTCATAAGCTGGTTTTTTGAGAACTTTTTCCTTTTGAGTAGTATTTTAAATTATAGCAGAAGCCAATCATTATGGTGGACCCTGGACAAGGCACATAGAGCCTGCAGTCTAAAAAAGGCAGGTTCAAAAATCTGTCCACAAATGTTCCAAGGAATTCATGTCTGCCTGTGTTAATTTCTGAGATCATAATTAAACAGTTATGCAGTGGAATCTGGATATCACCAGATCTTTAACATTTACTCTGTGAAATCAGTTAGCTTTCAAACTGCCCTTTAAGAACCTTTTACCTCTTAGAAAACACCTTGCTTTATGAAAAAGTGTAATTAAAAATAAAAAAAAAATATTAGTTTCACCTATAATAAGCACTGCAATCTGCTATGAAGCAGCAACTGCCATGCAGTTAACCAGGCAAAGACATTTTCTTTTCAGATTAATAAATGATGGAAGACAGACTTAAAAGCCACAAGATGTAATAATCCAAGCTCTTAACTGTACCAATAGGTATGGGCAGAGAAGTCTAGCACAGTAAGGATATTACAAGCAAGTCGCCATAAACTCACCACTGGATGACCAGTTTTGGGGTCAAATTCTGTCGAGTTAGCATCTGCAATGTTACATTCATCAATTAGAAACATGAAGTCCCTCATACCGTGACATGCATTTACAAGACCTCCCCCAAGCACAGCTGCGTCTCGTCCCCACGCTTCTGGCAACCAACCTTAACTGTGCTGAGCCACTCACCTGCACAGAGCTGCCAGCTCAGCCCTGACAGCAGAAACAGGACTCTGTCAGCACTGTTTGATATGAATTTCTGAGACTGCCTGGAGGTTGCAATCTTGGGGCAACCAGTCTAGTGCAATCGGTGATGAAAGCGAGGGTCATTGAGGAAAAGCACACATTCAACAGCTTAGAATATTTTAAATAAAGCCAGGGAGCGGGAAGGGAGCAGCAGTACTCCGAGAAACACATTTTCCCCTACCTTCACTACTAGCGAGACTCGGAATCAGGCTGAGAAACTGAATTTAGCACTCTGTAAAGGGAGTTTTGACAACAGGGACCTAGTCAATTCAAGCAGTGGACCCCAGAAAGCAATTCAACTCACTGAAGTAGGTGCAACTGCCTCATCGGCTGAATTGCTTTTTGGTCTTCATTCCCACTGGCTACAATGGGAATTTAGGATGTCCAGCACACATAGGCACAACTCCACTTAGGTGTTTTATTCAGAAGCTGAACCTCGCTCTAAGCAATAGAAAGTTTTCTGTCATTATAAGCATGCCTTACTCCATTGATTTTTATTTGAATAGGATAAGGAAATTGTTCTTTTTCCTTTGAATTGGCAAAGGAGATGGGGAATTTTACAGGCCTGGAAAAAAATTTAAATCTACCTACCAATGAAAAATTAAAAATTACAGGTATTTCTCAAGCAATCAAAGAAATGACCAAAACCCAGGAAGGGTTTTGTGCAATTACCTTGCCAACCAAGAACACTGCGTGCAAACTCCACAACTGCTAACTGCATTCCCAAACAAACTCCTGCAGAAGGCAAGGCAGAACACAGATCAAGTCAGGACAAGGACCACTGAGCCCTAACCGCAAAGCACACACACCTTCACAGAGCAGTCCCGAGTCAGAGGAACACCTGGATGAGACAGACCTTTGATTTGGATTTGGGGGTCTGTTCACTCTGTACCAAGTAGTTCTGACAAGTTTTACTCCACATCTCCCTTCCTCATCCACTCAGCTCACACAATGTTTCCAGTCTCTCACCACGTCCATTTCGTTTAAATGCAGTCACATATTTCTTCGTGCCAAGATCACCACAGCCTCCTCTGAAACTTCCTCTGAGACTCCTACCCCCTCATTATAGAGACTCCATGTCATCACATCCCAGCCAACCCTGACCACTTCAGAGCTAACTACAGATGACTGCTGCATTACCCAGTTAAGCTGAGCATAGATCATCACCTTCCTCAATCAACTATCTTCAAAATTGTACATTCTAGATACTAATGAAAAAATCAGTAAAAGCTCTTGCTGCAGACCAGCTGTTATTCAAACTCCTTCCTTTCTTTATTTCTTCTTACGGATGAAACATGTTTCTCACCTAAGAAAGGTTTTTTCTGTTTTCTTGCCCAGGAAATAGCTTGAATTTTGCCTTCTGTCCCTCGAACACCAAATCCACCAGGAACCAGAACTCCACTGCATGAGGATGAAAAGATTCCATTCACATAGGGCTCACCATCCTGGTTCCCCCCACCACATACCACCTCTCTCCCATAAAATCTTGGCCTTGCAAGGCCTCACTCCTGAAAAGGGCTTTAAAGTGCCCTACGTGGCAAGGCCCGTCTGCAGCACAGTTTCCATGTGACTTCATGTGAGCTGTCACATAAAATGTCACAGAGTTTTCACGGAAACGTTTTATAAATGCACATTTTACCTTCCCAAGAAATCCCAAATACAATGCAGGTTACAATACTAGAACGGTTCATGTTGCATGACCCACATGCTCTGCACCAAACATGTTTGCAAATGTATCACCCAGCCAGGCCCATGCTGAGGAAGCCACTGGCTGCAGTGTCAAGTTGTCCTAACGGCAGGCACAAGGACACCAAATTCTGCAGGAAGTTCTTCCTTCTCCTGGTACCACCCAAAGCCTGCTTCCCTGAGGGCTAACAAGCCCCGCCTGTTCTTGTCTTCTGGGCTAACTCTTGGCATTCCTCTGCATCCTAACACACTTCTTCCCTTCTCACGTTTTCTGCCTGAAGAACTTTACACCACATTTACACCTTCCGTCCTCTCTCTTTTGCTTTAATAGCCTTTGCCAGTACCTATCCTTTCCCCTTATTTCCTCTCACCCTGTTTCCCCACTAAGCCTGCGCACATCCTCATCTGCACGACCATCTCCCCTACTGCTGCCTTTCACAAACTCCCTCGTTTATTTAACAATTCTCCATTTTACATCTTATCCTAAATTTTATTGAGAGGTATTTGGGGCAATGTCAGAGTGTGCTGGTACAGTGCCTAAGAAAACAGTCTCCAGTGAGACTCTTAATTCCAAAACTGTCAATAGTGGCAAGTTTATCAGACATGCTCCAAAGAAATGTCCAGAGTATAGGAATCTTACTCAGCACCACACAGCTTCTGCCATGCTTCATGGTATCGGACAGGTTCTTCCTGCAGAGTATCTGGCTCCAAGTCAGCAGAGTCAATATACTGGGAAGAAATCCAAAACAGGATTATGAGATACTGCCACTAGAGTGCAAATACAGGGTCTCCTTAATTCTCATTAAATTAAGATATCATCATTCCTCCTGGATAGCTCTGAATTTGTTTCCTACTAGATACTTGCTTGTGTTTTTTCTGGGCTGATTTCCTGTCTGCTAGTCAACAAAACTGCTTTCCAGCACCATCATACTACAGATGCACAAACGGAAGCCACGTTTTCCGTATCTTCCCTTCTCTGCAGCTCTGCTGTCACATAAATGAAGCTGATGTCCATTAAGACCTAGACTCATTAAATGTGAAGTCTTAATGGAGCACAGCGAGATGGGAACACACAGCTATGCAGAAAGAAACAACCACACGGCAAGAAAAAAACTGAATCACTATCTCATCAAATACACATCATTTAATCTTCAAGAGAGACTGAAGAACAAATAGGATATGGTGAAACACAGGCTGTTGTAATTAAAAGATGCTATGACCAATGTTACATATGGAAAAAACCTGCAAATTTTCCAGTTTCTCATCTCCAGTACTCCAGTATCTCTGAACTTCTGAATGCTCTGGCAGTCTGCTTACCTTTTTGAACAATTTTTTTTTTTTTTTTTTTTTAAGCTTGGAATACTGCTAAACAGTTCTTTAACCCAATGCAAGATCTCCATGCACAGGACTCACAGAACCCATTCCCCTTCTGAACCATACAAATCCAACTGTGTCAGGAACTATCCATAGATGCATGCGCAGGGTTTACCCTGTCTTACTTGTTTTTCTTCTTTTCTCCTCTACTGATTTTGTAAGTTGAAAGGTAACCCAAACGCAGAACAGTGCTGTTATAAAGCAAGCACCTATTTCTGTGACTCACCGGCATCATGAAACCACTGTACATTTTAAAAGTATATTTAAATGAAAGTAAAATTTCTGGCAATAGATACATATTTCTCCTCTTCAGAGCATCTAGCTACAACCAAGACCCTTAAAAGCACCTCTGCAGCCAAACCAGCATTAAAACCTTAATAAAGTCTGAGGGAGAAGCATCATAAAACCTGTGAGTACCACAAGGATAACAGCAACAACCCTAAAAAAAGGATCACTTCAACAACTGTCAGAGAAATTAAAGCCAACAGTCCCCTCCTCAAATATACCTACCACTCTATCACAGTTCAGCGCTCAACACTGAGCACTGAAGAGTTCCTGTCAATTACACAGACACCTTGTACGTCTTACAGGACGAAAGGCTGGTTTGCTTTGAAGCTGTTTTATGCCTGACAACAGATATTTTGATGCTGTAATCCAAGGACAAATTTGAAGTTCACTGGCTGAATCAACTCTCCCTATGGGTTTCTGAAAAACTTAATTAAGATGGGTAGCACTGTAGGTGGAAGGAGTATGGGGGGGATTTCCCCCCTCCCCACACACACACGCACCCACCCCTACCTTAATGTCAAGTTTGTGGTTGATAGCCAGTGCAGAATGCTCCAGTGCTTTAATGACAGATGCGTAGGAATCTGAAAACTTGGTGTATTTGCCAACAAGCGCAATGGAACATGTTTCGAGGAGACGGTCATACCTAAACAAAATCAAAACACACAAGTTATTTCATCATTAACAGGAAATGGGGGCAAGAATCACTTACATTCTATTCAACTTTTCAAGTAATATAAACAGTTGGGCTCTTGAAAGTCTGTCCAACTAGAGAGATGACAACTTTGGAAGAGATGACCTTTTGTAACAATTATGACTTAAAACCATCAAAGTAAGAATAGAAGAAAGCAGAAGGAAAAAAAAAAAAAAAGAAAAAAAAACAATGACAGAGAAAAACAGTTGCAGAAAGTCATGTATAAATTAACTCATTCCTCCTTATGCTGAAAAGCCATTTTGAGTCGATCCAAACTGTCCTTTCAGGAAGCTGTATTATATTCAAAGTCTGCAGTAAACTATCAGGAGAGAGGATCAAAGCACAACTCTCCATATGTTTATACTGCACAGCATCTTCCCACGCTGCTTCTGACTGAGTTCACTTCAGCAGCCAGAAATACAGAAAGGACTTCTGGAGTCCTAAGGTTGTATGGCCTACACTTTCAATCCCCAGCATGTGGCAGCATGGGATTTACGCAGCATTCTTGGCTACAGCTAAGAGATTTTTTAAAGTTTATTTCAAAATTGCTAAGTACCTTCAACCAAGCTGGTTACCGAGCGCTTTCCCTGTCAAAAGAAAGTGTTCTTCATAGTGGTGGCTCATGTCATGCATATAAAGGGAAACATCTAGATCTTGAAAATTAATTTCTTATAAGGACAAACATATTTGAGGCTTCAGAAAGGGCCTGAATGCCAAGTGAAAAGACTCAATTCACTATTTCCCCACGAATATGGAGTCTACTCCCCACAAGAAAAAAACACCACTGTGTCCTAGGAGTCTCAGACAGAACAGTTACAAAACAGTTGTTTCACTTGCTTGAAAGCATACTCAAAAGGTACATTTTTATTGACACTCCTGATGACTCCTACATATGCCTACAAAAGGATTTCAACATTTTGTAATGTCACTGGGTGTTTCTGTATAAAAAGGGAGGGCAGAGCTGTCCACCTTTTAATTACTTCAAACTGGTTTTGACATGGACGGTACAATACCAACACAAGATAAGGAACTCTGTAACATTATCTTACAGGATTTATGAAGAAAGGCTGAGAGAGTTGGGGTTGTCCAGCCTGGAGAAGAGAAGGCTCCAGGGAGGCCTTTTTGCGGCCTTTCAATACTTAAAGGGAGCTTATAAAAAAGATGGGTACAGACTTTTTAGTAGGGCCTGTTGTGATAGAACAAGGGGTAATGATTTTAAACTAAAAGAGGGTAGATTTAGACTGACTAAAAGGAAGAAATTTTTTATGCTGAGGGTGGTGAAACACTGTCACAGGTTGCCCAGAGAGGTGGTGGATGCCCCATCCCTGGAAACATTCCAGGTCAGGTTGGACGGGGCTCTGAGCAACCTGATCTAGTTGAAGATGTCCCTGCCAACAGCAGGGGGGTTGGACTAGATGACCTTTAAAGGTCCCCTCCAACCCAAACCATTCTATGATTCTATGATGCTCATGTTGAAGAAATTTTTTTTCAAACAGTTAAACATCTAGGAAGAAAATGCATTCTTGTAGTAAAAAAAACAACCAGAAGAAAAAAATTTGAGCACATAAGAACACCTGAGGAACATAAAGTAACACTCATCACCTAATAACCAATGACCAAGAAGAGAAACTAATCTGGAGTCTTAAGGCAAACTATGCCCAGTGGTGCAGCTCACCTGTCAGCCATTTCCTTCCACTTCATAAGCATCCTCCTGGGCTGCCTCTCAATGGGAAGGTCAAGCCTGTGTCTGAAGTAGTCAACAACTCCCTGCTCCTCTAACAACAGAGGAACCCGGTAGATAGAAGAGACATCATGAACACAGATGACCTGTTCATACAATATGAATGTCATTAAAACAGATCTAAGTGCCTGTGCAGTTATTTTTAGACAGGTATTCAGAGAGCTTCTGTCTCCAGCAGACAACCATATGACCACCTAAACTTCCAGGAAACAACATCTGTTGAATAACATAACATATGAATAGCTTAATACTAGTTTCCACATACTTGAAAAGGTCATCCTTCAACACTTTCCAGGTATTACAGCTCACTGGAGCTCCTTGGGAAGGGCTATAACATGACAACCTAGCAGTAAGAAAGTCAGCTGCGACGCAAGTTATGCGAGCGCATAGCAAAGTTCAAAGAACACTTCAAAGAGACTTCTCCTGTGATACAGCCTTCTTGGTAATCCTGATTGAAACTACAGTTAAACCGCCCATAAGCCCAGCTCCCCTGTTTCCCACCACTGTCGTTCTTAACCAGGGCTCCCAGTCTGATTAAAGCCCAGGGAAATCTGTGATCTCAATACAGCAATAAATTTTACAGGGCGTCCTTCATCAAACTTAGGATTAGACAACTATGAGCAAAGAATTCTTAGGTCAATGAGGAATACCTACATCAATGGTTCTAGTTCACCGAAATGGGCTTCCTCAGAAAAGGAAAGACAGCTCTCAACAACTGTCACCTGTCCATCAAGAATGAGACTGTACTTTAAGGATCAAAAATATACTGGCACAACTATTTTTAAATCCTCATTTCTCCTGACTCAGATGAAAGCAGAGTTCAACACTGCACCAGTAAAACCCCTTAGGCTGCAAATTTTCCTTCTTTACAGTCAATAGCATTTACTCCTCAATTCAAGCGCAACTGCAGTCAGAGAAACAACTATGTAAAATTGCATTAAACTTCCTTGAAAGTGACTGACAAGAGCCAACTTACTTCCAATTTCTGGCCAGCAAGAAGTAGATATTGTACTGCTGACACATCAATATTATTGCCAGCTAATTCCAAATGTCATACTTAAAACTGCAAGACTCAGTTTGATCTTGTTGTATAGGAAATTAGTAAAAATGACTTGAAAGAGCCTGGAATTGTGAAGTGATACTCACATACTTTCGCAAAAAGACAAAATTTTTCAAGCTCCAGCTGGATTGGAAAGTGTTCATATTTAGCCTACAGACTGTTTGATTATTTTCCAAGGTCTACCTCAGACTATGCTATGCAGAGTATTCTCAGTATAAAAAGAATCATGCTAACATGGAATTTTTGCATATCACAACATTCAAGTGAAGCAATGCTTCTCTCAAATACCTTTCCAACTTCTCTGTGCCATCTCTCCTCATGAAATCTTGGGTAGAAGAATAACATTGTGAAAAGAGCAGTGTACAAAATACATTCATGTATCCTTTAAACCTAATTTTGGGCAACTACTCTTTGGCCTCTAAATACTGAAAAATTTCATTCTTCTGTATTCGCAGAAGGAATGCAAGGTCAGAAACAGCTATTCAGAAAATACCTTGGATTCCACAGAATTCTCTAAGCCTACGCTAACTACCTTATAAGAAAACCTGTGTGCTGGCATAAAAAGGACTATTTTTGCAACAGTTACATGTGTAAGAAACGTAGGCAAGACAAAGCAGCAAATGAATTATGCAGCTAACAAAAGACACAGCTAGAACACAAAAACACTACACTTGGATAAAACTCCACTCAGAATTTGACAAACAGCTAGAATATTTATTGCAAGGAAGCGCAGACAGCAATCTTTACCTGTTCTGGTTCAACATGACAGAACATGGAAATCTTTTCTTTTACTGAGGTATCCAATGGAGTGGAGCACCTGCAAACAATCTAACAGAACAGCAACATCAAGGTGGTGAAGCAAAACAGAAGAAGTACTCAGACATTCATGTAACAAACCTCTAAAAAAAGCTGTCTTTCCACAGTCTCCGTGACTTGGGAAAAAAACCCAACTCAGTTACTTTTACTTGTTTATTACCAATATACAAGAGCTCTCAACCTAAGCATTATTTAGACTAGGATGTTGTTGCAACATGCCAGTGCTGCGTTTTTAAATTCAAAGCCATGCAGCAAACCTTACCAGATCTGGTGAGAGACCAAGACCTCTGAGTTCACGAACACTGTTTTGAGTGGGTTTAGTCTTCTGCTCTCCTGTAGAGCTTGGCTGGTCAGAGAGGAGCAGAAGTTGGTATATCAAATTATGATGATACATAGCAATGATTCATCAGGCTAATCGGGGCTCTCCACCCTATCCATCTTGTAAAAACTTTGATCCAGTTCTTAGACAATTCATGTGAACTTTAAATACCCCTGTACACTATCATTTTAATCTCAAAGACTGAAAGCAACTGGCAGAAACCAGAGTTCAAGTCTGTACAGTAAGTAGGTATGCATTACAGTGAGGGAAGGAGAGAGCAGAGATCCTAATGTTTTTATCCACTGCTCCCTCCAAATACCTAATATTTTATATTTGTAATTTTTTCTCCGTAAATCACCTGGCCTGGACAGAAAGGAACAGAAAGACAGAGAAGAGGAGAACGAAGATTGATCTGCACTCCAGTAATTATCAAGTTGCTCTGTCAAATCCAGTTCTGAGACAAGGAATACTCATGCTCTCTAGTACTGTTAACATAACCATGGAAGAATTTTTTCAGCAGTGACTCCTGCAGTAGAAAATTTTTATTTGGTTAAGACTGTAAATTGTCTCCAAAACCAGAGCAGATAATACAGATGAGGTTGTATCAGGCATTATATGGCATAAAACACCTTCATATGCTTTTGATATTATCTGGAGCTCACCCCATCTACTTGGCACATAAGTATATGTTGTTTTTCTTTGTGATTTGTAATTAACTGATTCTGATCATAGCACTGCTTCATAACACCTTTTCTTAGTTGAATCTCTGAACCAAGGGCAACTGCCACTCGGATTGTTATGGCTTACATAGCAGTCAGATGTGAGTCTATGGAATTACTGTTAAAGATCAAGGCTCACATTAAAAACATTGTCTAAGGAAAAGAAAAAAAAAAAACAGATTATGTTTCAAAACACACTGTTATATTTTGAAATTACAAAAGTAACCCAACCTATTTCATGAACTACAGCTAATGTAAATCTTGCGGGGCAGGGGGAAGGGCACACAGCAACAGAAACATTAAAGAACTCCAGGAAGAGCTTGGAATATGATCTTATTATTATAAGTCCAAATGGCTGTGAAGTCTGACTGTATCACTGAATTTTATATTAGCTTTGCAGAAATGAAAGGCTATGCAAATGAAGGGAAAATGAAAGTTTTCAGCCCTAGAAAGCAAGTCTACCTGCAAAAGCTAGGAGACAATCCCATAGAGAAAAACAGCAGTTAAAGATGCAAAACTGCATTTGCTGCAACTCCCAACTATTTATTACACATTTACACACTTTGAAAGGTTTCTGTTCACTTCTTGCAAACCTTTTTAAATACATAACTATATATTCTCTGTATTTCTTCCAGAAGTTTCTATATATAGAAATACAACTGTAACAGTGCCTATAGATACAGCATTTCAGAAACACATATTTAGAAAGCAAGTTTTGGACTGGGGAAGCCCCTAACCACCAAAACATTTTGGGTCCTTACCTGGGGAACTAGACTGACATGAATGTTACAAAAATTCTCTCTTTTGGCTTTGAACTGGAACTGGCGGAAAGCTTCAATGAAAGGCATGCTTTCAATATCGCCTACCGTCCCACCAAGCTAAAAAAGACAAAGACATTTAGAATTAAAGTTAGTACCAGAACATCATCTACTGAATTTGTACGCTAAAGCGTACTAAAACATACATAAAAGGACACTAAAACATCTGCCCAGTACCTCCCTCCGATTCCCTAAAGAAGCATCCACACCAATATGAAAAGCAGGATTTGCCAGCTGTATGTACTACTTCCACAGCCTCCAATCTACCCCAACTATTACTTTACTTTCACGATCTCCCCAAAAATCAAAAAGCCACAAGAAAAAGAGCTTCTCCTATGGGCAGCACCTCTCCAGGGACATTAGCTTTGCCCCTATTCTCTCTTCACGGAAAAGATTTAGGTGTTAAAATTATCATTTATGAACATTAGGTGGCACTGAGAAGCAAGATTTCCGTTAAGTTTTAGTAACTATATAGAGTGGTTTTGGAAACATGCAGGAACAGAGACGCAAGGCATTCTTTGGAGCATTGACAGCCTCCCGTGCATTGTCAGATAGTGCCTCCTAGGTACTTCAGGATCCAGGCTTGTGAATCCTGGAACAGAAATCGGCACTCAAGCTGCAGGGAGAGTCCTAAGTCACCATGACCTGGGCAGTCTGGCAAGCTCCCTCTCTCCTGTGTTAGCATATCCTACCAGCCAACTCAGCAGCCCCGTCTCAGAGCCTTCGCCCCACTCTGTCTCCTCTGGCAGCAGGACGTCCCATACAATGCACAGGAAACTGAACGGGGTTTGTCACCACTAACTTGTGCGATTCGCTTTTCTAGGTCTGTGCTTGAACTAGTCACTCCGAGGCTCCCTTTACTGCTAAGGAGGAAAGACAACTGCTTCCAGAGGGTGATTTACCTACCCTCCCTCTATCCACCAAGGAAGAAGAGGGCACAGCACAATTAACTCAGACTTCAGTATGTACTTACAAGAGCTAAAATTCATTCTATAGACTAATTCACATTACACTAGAGAGCAAAGCACCTCAAAAATATAACTGTCCAAGACCTACATCTTTCTACGTGTGGATTCAGACACAGACATTCAAAAGGTTGGACCGACTAAGTGATGCTAGCAAGGAGGGATTTTTAACCAACTCAACAACATGCAAAGTTGAACATTACTGTAAAAAAAATATACTATGCAAAATATGCATATAGTTGTTTACTCCATACAAGAAGCAAAACTTTTTTTTAAAAGCTACAAACCTCAATCACACAAACTTGGGGCTCAATGCCATCTTCATCTACAGGAATTCGTGCCTGTCTCATTACCCATTCTTGTATAGCATCTGTGATGTGGGGAACAACTGAAAAAGAAACCCAGGCAAGGGTTAAAGCCACAACCTACGCACATTTCTGCCTCTCACTCATTACAGAGCAAATTATTGAAACTAACTAGCCAGTGCTTCCCATATCACTTCAGCACTGATTTGTGTCTTTAAAGTATGCATTTTTGAAGTGATTATTCTTGGCTGTGATTTTCAAGTGCCTTGGCAGGAAATGCAATCCTGCCTCAATTTAAACACACGTAAGCAACGTTTCCTTTAAGCTGCAAGATTCAAGTACAAACAGTTCTTTGCTCTCAGCAGAGAGTTACTCTGTTTTAAACTGTCTATAAAAGTCCTTATCCAAACCAGCTGTGGAGGATGCTTAAAAAGGGAAGGGACTGATCTGATCCTCAGGGATCCTTTGGGTTTTCTAATTACATGACAGTTATCAAAAGCAATAACCATTTTAACCAGCTAACAAATATTCCACAGGTATGTTAGTCTGAAGTCCGTTCACATTTAGTACTGGCTGTGTTAGACAGCTGGACCCAAGTCCAGCATATAGTCCCAACAACAGGCAGCATATTGCCGAGCACTGGCAAGTTTTGAGGGGCTTACAGGTAACCTGATTCAGTATGGCACGCACCACTACACCTGCACTGGTGTAGGTACTTCCCCTTTTAAAAAACAAAACAAAAAACATCACAAGGACAGCGTATAACAAAGACCTCAAGTTAGGATGAAATGCAAAAGCATCCAACCAGGACAGAAATACAGAATATATTTCTAAGCATCAGAAATGAAGCTTCACATCACCTTGGACAGTTTTGCCAAGATAGTCTCCCTTCCTCTCCTTGTTGATGACATACTGGTAGATCTTCCCAGTAGTCAGATTGTTGTCTTTGGTGAGTCGGATATCGAGGAAGCGCTCATAGTTACCAAGGTCCAGGTCCACTTCCCCTCCATCATCTAGCACAAACACCTCCCCTGCGGCACAGAGAAAAAGGCACAAGCGCACGTGTCAAGGGGAAATGGTCCACATCAGCAATTTGTTGGTTTTGCCTGTGACAGCTGGAAGAATTCAATGTAAGCAAACACCTTCTTTGATTGCTACAGCAAGTTTAGGAGTGGCTAATAGGACTAAAAGCCTTCTATAACAAAGAGGACTACTGCACTGAGGACTGAATCCCTCAACCAGGCAGCGATGATAAAAGACCAGAGAGCACATCTCTGCCGTTTGCTGGTGGCACGATCAGCCCCACCAGTCAGACCGGAGCCGCCAACAGGCTCAGCCTGCAGGTCCTGCACGCAGGACCAGACATGCAAAAGAGACGGTTCCTTCCAGGCAAAGCCAGCCCCGGGACCCACCTGGAAGACCCCGGCGCCCAGCTCATGGCCGGCTGCCTGCTGACAGCTCGGCCCCGTGGGGCCACTCACCGTGCTCGTACGGGGAGAAGGTGCCAGCGTCAATGTTGATGTAGGGGTCGATCTTGATGGAGGTGACATGCAGCCCGCAGGACTTGAGGATGGTGCCGATGCTGCTGGCGATGATCCCCTTGCCGATGCCCGAGATCACCCCGCCCGTGACCAGGATGTACTTCATCTGCCTCGCTGCCCGACACCCACACCGCCTCAGCGAGGGCTCTGCCCCGGGCAGGCAGGGACAGACCCGCTGCCTGGGGGAGCCCCGGACCCCGCCAGCCCTGTCAGCGACACCCCCCCCGCCATTCCCCTCTCTGTCAGCGACCCCCTCTGCCATTCCCCCGTCTGTCAGCGCCCCCCCCCGCCATTCCCCCGCCTGTCAGCGCCCCCCCCCGCCATTCCCCCACCGGTCAGTGAGGGCCGGTCTCCCCCCTCCCCGCCAGAAATTCCCGCCGCAGGCGCGGCCCCCGCCGAGCCATCAGCGTCCGCCACCCGTCCGTCCACCCCCCCCCCCCCCCCCCCCCCCCCGCGGGGGTCCGCGTGGTCCCGCCCGCTCCCCGCCCTCCCCCCGCGCCTGCCCACATGGTCCCGTCCGCTGCCGCCGCCCCCCCTCCCCCGCCCCTCACCTGTGCCCGCCGGGCCCCCGAGGCGGCGCGCGGAGGGTGCGTGGCGGGCGGGGTGAGGAGCCAAGCGCGCGCCGCGCTGCTGCCAGCCGGCTCGGCGGGGAAGCGCATGAGGCCGGCGCGCGGCGGCGCGCAGGCGCAGCTCTCCCCCAGCGCCTGCGCAGTAGGGGGAGGAGGGGAGGCTACCGCGCTTCAGCGCGGGGAGGGCGGGGCGCGGTCCCGGTAAGGGCCGCCCCCCGCCCCGCCCCGCCCCGCCCCGCCCGCCTCAGCGCCTCTCGCCTCAGCCCCCCGCCCGCGCCCCGCGCCGCCCCCAGGCCGTCACCGGGCGGCCGCCCCCGTGCCCGGAGCGGTTGGAATCCGGTGCCAGCGGGTCCCGGATCTGGCAGGTCTCCCGTCCAGCTGCTGGGGGTTGCGGTCCCGTCCATCCCTCAGGGACGGGGGCTCCAGCGCCGCTGGGTGTGAGGGAAGCAGCTCCCTGGAAAGCTGGGTGGATGGTTTGCTGCCCTGCAGACCTCAGTCTTGTCCCAGGAGACGGTGTGGTGGCTCCCGAGGGCGGTTCAAGGAGAACAGAAGGGAGCCCGGGGAGGTTTGGCCCTGTCAGGAGGAGGAGGAGGATTTGGCCTCCCTTCAGACTGGGTGCGAATAGCTGCTCTTTGTATGCTAGGGAAGCAGAACCAAAAGGAACTCAAAATATGAGACAAAGGTTTCTTTACGATCGCTTTTGTGATCTTTTTCAACCAGCTGGTGAGTGGGATCCAGGCAGCCAGTTCCTGCAGGACCAGGAATACGCCCGAGCAAATGGAGGGAAACCCTGGCCCCGTTTGGTCCAGAAGAAGCTTTGCCTTGATCTTCGGTAGACCAGTGTTTTGCCTTCAGCAGCTGGGTGGCATTTCATAGGAAGGGATTTCTCTTGACTGTTGGACAGACCAACCCATTTCACTGTCAGGATACTGCTCCGGATGCTCCGCGCACGTTCTCCTCTTTCCACTTGCTCAGTTTCACCCAGTCGTAAATTA
The DNA here is from genome assembly GCF_965638725.1 of Aptenodytes patagonicus. NCBI lineage: Eukaryota > Metazoa > Chordata > Aves > Sphenisciformes > Spheniscidae > Aptenodytes > Aptenodytes patagonicus. The sequence continues at coordinate 7,672,907 of NC_134969.1, forward strand.
TCCAAAATGTTCTCACAGATTTTAACCTGTGGAGTAATAAGTTGTTCTATGTACGCCTTCATCACCCCGCTTGTCTATGACAAATGCGATTTGTACATGGAAGTACAGTCTTAAGAAATAAATCACTCTATCTCTTGGTTTCGTGATATGCTGCCTCAAGCTGTTTTTCTCCTATTTTCTCCTACTTTCCTTTCTCTGTCATGCATCTTCCTTGCACTTAGGTCCCTGCGGTTTGAAAAGCATCGCTTCTCACTTTGGTGACTGTCACTGTGCTCCTCTTCCTCAGCGCCGCAACCTTTCCAGCTGTTTTGTCACAATTCGTGGTCTAATCTTCATTAAATGGATTACCCTTCTGTGCAGGTGATGTGACAACCTTCGCAGCAAGAGGAGTTGTCTGACTGTACAACAGGCATATTCCAATGATTTAAGAAATTAAAAATACTGCTCCATGACCCAAATACTTGGATGGTTTTGCCTCTGAAGAGCTTATTGACAATTTGGTGGGTGTTGTGCACATCGGAGAAGCAGCCTGTGTGTATTGACAGTGAATGGCTTAGGGGTGAAATGCATTGCTGTTGATTGCAGCTAATGTGCTAAAGTTAACCTTCCCCCTGGGGAAGGTTACAGCATGAGTACCCCGGGGGGTTGTGGGATCCCCAGACCCTCTGCAGCTGAAGTTTTTGCCCGGGGGTTCCTGTCCAGCGTGGGGAGTGTGAGCACCCTCCCTGCTGTGGAGGCAGCGGGTGCAGTATTTGGTGTGGATTCAGCATGCGCTGATTTCACAAACATACGTTGTCCTGCCTGGGGACCAAGGCGAGTCCAGGTTGAGGTTGGACTCGATGATCTTAAGGCTCTTTTCCAACATAAATGGTGAAAAATTCTATGATTCCATTCTAGGTCATCTGGTGTTTGTGGTGGCCGGCACAGAGCAGCCCCTATCAGCCTGTGAGGTTGGTTGAGACAGTGCCATGTCCCCAGGCGGCTGTGCTGGGAATTAGGGGGGGGGGGGGGGGGACACATGCTGTTCCAGGCTCTCCTTGCTGGCAGTTACATGTCTGTCATCTGTGCTGTGGAAATGCATGTGTTGGTGGATACTGTCATTGTCGGTCTTCTCCTCTTCCAGTGTTCATCTGGCCTGCCAGCGTATTTCTCCGTGGACATGTTCTCCTGTGTGTTGATCAGCTCCGTGGGCAAAGCTGCCTCTTGCCTTCCCCAGAGGCAGGAGGTTTCCCCTTGCTGCTGGCGTGCAGTGACTGTGCACAGGAATAGTGCACGGTGTCTGGTGCCTTCTCTGTGAAAGCATTTGCTTTCAGAACTGCCTGGCGGTGCTGTTTTGTTTCTCCATGAAGAGCTCCTCTTGCTTATTTCTGTTATGCAAGCAGCTCATGAGTGAGAAGAACATCAGCTTCCAACACCTTTTTTAAGGAAGGAGTGGTGACGGGTCTGATGAAGGGGTGACAGTGAGTGTGCGGAAATGCAGGAAAGGGGGGGTGTGGGGGTGTGTCTGGGTGTGCTGGCTGTGAGTGTCCGGTGGCACATCCCGATAAGGCACGGGGAGGTTGAGTTGTCCCAGGGCTGGGTCTAGATGTCCCAGCTTTTCCCATTTCATGAGTGGGGCATACGACATCTGCCTGTGGCAACTGCTTTGTGGCTGAAGGCAAGTCCTTACTTTCAGAGGTGTATGTAACCTAAACGTGAGCATCTCCTTTTACACACACAAATCATTTCTTCAGTGCCTAATTAAGGCCTCAGGGGTCGGATATCCAGTGCTGCTTAAGAGATAACTACACTCAGTGGGAGCTATTGTGAACATTAAATGGTGTGGAATAACAGTGACCCAGAAAAGTCAAATCACAAATATCTCAAGTTATGCAAAATTACATCAACTTTTTAGAGGAGAAGTGGGGGAAGAGTGATGGTGGTGTTTCAGCCTTACTTTTGCCCTTAGTAAGTTTTGCCCTTATAATATCTTGTTCTCAGCTCTCAGTAAAATACAGATTGTGAATATTTTCCTTTCAGAAATGTGAAATGAGATGAAATGGATCCACTCTCTTTATTTAACAGGATTTGATTCACAGCAGAACAAATTAACCGGAAAACATTGCTCAGAGGACTGGCATAGTTCTGGTGAATGTTAATGTGTTACAGGGATTATGCGAGGTAAGAATATACTGGAATCCGCAAATAATCACTTGAACTTCCTTACTGTTTAGGTGCCTATTTATGCAGGGAAATGCTTATTATGATATTACATGTATATAATATTAATGATGCTGAGAATAATAATAAATTATTATCTATTACTATATTGATATATTAATATATTGTTCACTATTATATTGTATTATAATCCCTGTTATAGGTATTGAGATTTGTATTTTCTCTGAAAGGTACACTTAACTTTTTTTTTTTTTTTCAAGTGAGGGCTTTTCTTAACAAATTCACTTTGTTCATCATTGGTTTTGCATTTTTTTCTTTGATTGCCTTAAAATTTCACAGAAAATTTGATTTTGCCTAATTATAATACCTGCAAGTTGCAAGCCCTGATCTACAAGCAAAAGGAGGCCTGTCGAACCTGCTTCTGCGGGCCCTCATAAATCCACCTGAAGAGCATAAGCGAGAATTATCAGATGAAGAAGAGAGATGTGCACGTACATTTTTAAGCAGGTGACGGCGTTTTATTTGCCATGTTAGTGCGAAATGTCACACGTTGGTGATGCGTGCACTCCTTTAGTGCACAGACAGTGAAGTCAGCTTAGCGCATTGAGAGAGGGGGCGTCCTACAAACAGATACCTTGGCAGACGTGTTGGAGGGATTGATGTGAGATGGTGGTGTCCATAAGGTCCTACTTTGTGTGTACCTCATGATGTTCTTGCCGTTTCCAAGAGCTGTCTCCACGGTGCTGGAGGTGATGGGAGTGTTCTGCTTTTTCACTGTGGCGGTGCCTTCGTAGCCTCTATTTCTGGATTCAGTAATAATAATCACCATTTAAGGCCCACACAGGACACATTATCTTAAGCCTTCAGGTGTGAGCCAGTTGTCCACTAATCTGAATCACACTGTTGCCCTGTATTCTGAGACCTCGCTGCCAAAACAGAGCGTTTCAACTATGGCTTTGCCATATTTCTTGGCTCTAGTTCCACCTGAGAAGCAGGAAGCCCCCTCTGCCGAGGCAGTACCGTGCAGCAGTTGCTGAGTGGTGTGTGATGAGCAGGGCTGCGTTTGTAAGTATTGAAACAAACCTGTGTTTCAAAAGAACAAGCAAGCACAGATGGAATGACATGTGCCTGACGTGGTATTCGGTGCCTACAGCATAGATGTGTTCCCTTGAGCTAGCTGTTTATACTCCTCTTACAGGCAGTGGAGAGGCGTGCACCTCTCGGAGATGCTGCCCCGAGAAGGGATGGCTGACTTCCAGGAAGCGTCTGCTTCTCTCGTAAGGATGAACACAGTTATTGCAGTCAAGACTTCTGCAGCCTCCTCTTAGCGTGGTCACTCCTGAAGATGAAAATGTGACCTATTGCAAGAAGATTTTGAGAATGGGGTATCAGTTCAGGCCAGTAACTCTTCTTCGCTATGACTGGTGAAAGAAGCAGCTAAAGATGGCCCTGCACTGGGGTGTTTCTGACAGTGGTGGGATATCCAGGAGCTTGGCTGAGACCCTGTGGAGAAGAGTCTGGCAGCTATGTGCGCTCGCTGCCATCCCACCACTGGGCAGCACTGCAGAGAAAACATTTTGTCTTTATTGCTACCGGCATTGCGTATCGCCACGCACGTCTGGTATTTACATTTAGCACCAGCCTCGGTCGTATCACGTTGGGTGGGTTTGAGCTCATACTCTTCTGACTGTTTACTCCAAATGTCCTCCACATGCCCCAAATGGCAACAGTGTGGGCGAGGACATCCCTGACACCATCCCCATCCACCCTGACCTATCCCTTGGTGGCAGCAGAGGGCTTTGCAGGAGAAGGCTGGAATTAGCAGGGACAGCTGGACACTCGCTGCCTGTCCTTTCTGGCTTAAGCTGAATGAGCTGGCTGTCACCCCAGTGCTCTGCCACCTGCTCTGCCTGAGCCCAGAGCCAGCTCTGATCTGTCCCTAAGAGCTTGATACAGTATCTGAGGTGAGCCAAATCCTCCGAGTCTTGCGAAATCAAATGCCCTTTTCTTTTGCTTAAAATCCTACTGCTTGCCCTTATTGCAGTTTATAGAAGTTTTTAGTCTTTTTTTTCTTTTTTCTTTTTTTTTTTTCCGACTGTGCTGTGCACTTTGAGAACTTCACAGAAAACTGCAAAACATTTACCCCAGTGCAGCCTCCCAGACAGGAAGGCATTGGCACCACCCAGCCCTGCACCAGAATGATCATTTACACAGCGCTAGCAGATGTACGGGAGGTGCAGTTACTCCACCCCCTCTGCTCTCCTCTGTGCTGTGCAGGGCACACCAAAGCAACATCTGCAGAAAGCAGTAATTCACACGGATCCAGCTGGTTTGTGTGGCACTGACACCGCTATATACTGCAAACCACGAGGAGCAACCGGAGATACTATGCAGAGAACGTATCTGAATGCTACCCTTCACTTGGAGGAGTGCGCAAAGCCTCCCGTTGACAAGATGGAGCGTCTTGCATGCTGCTGAAGTTGCCCTGGACATCTCTGCCTCTGAGTACCTGTGGAAACCATTGTTGGCTGTTTTTTAATACAGACTGTTGCAGGCAGCTAAAAACCAAGACATGAGAGTGATTGCCACCTGCCCTTCTCCAGAGTCACCCTCAGTTTTACTCTGTGGCTGCTGAAATGGTGATGATATAGTTCCTACTGCAATCCAGATGTCCACTAAGAGGCTTCTTCACTGGTGGAGGTGGCAGTTCTCTCTCAGTAATGGAGGTGTGTACTACCTGAGGTACGACACTGCTCTTTCTTCTGTAGAGAAGACTGTAAAAATCCCAATTTTTCAGTTTCTCCTGACCAATTCCCATAACATGTGGATCAAAGCTGCTGCAGTGGTCAGCCAGGCCTTGGAACGCACTGGAGAAGCTCTTCTACGTTTGGTTTCCACTGTGTCCTGACCACTGGATTTCACCTGATGTTTCATTGTCATAAACTTAGCAGGGGTGATGTGGATTCATTGGCAAGCAGACTGTACAGAATTTGGTTTGGGAAGAAAAATCTCCTTTTACAAGTGGAGTCCATCCCCACTTCCACATAGCAGGACGTTCCCCTTGGGCCTTCTCTACGGCTCTTTTAGGTTTCCGTGTGCAGGATTAATGCAGGCTTTGTGTAAAGTGTTCAAATCCTTTACTGGGTCTACACTTTTGCTCTGAACCTGATCAGGTTTTTACCAAAATGCAAAGTAAACACATATGTTACCCTGAGTAACAAAGGGGTTTGGGCAGATCTTACAAAAGATGCAAAATAATGTAGGAATAAGAGCTGTATGAGGAAGGTGCATCATGTACTCCAAGTTCTGTGATAGCTCTTGTCCTCTCGTCTTGCCCCGCAGATGGCTGCGCTGTGCCTTCTCCAGAAATGTCCACTAGATGGTGGAAATGAACAGTAAAAGAAGAGTTTCTGAAGTAACAAAGGGACGCGGCCAGGCAGTGGTGACACGCGTGGGGACCTCAGAGCTGCTCTGGGTCCAAGTACTGGAGCACCACATGCGCCTTGCGTGTTAGATGGCATTTGGCAGCGCCCTTCTGGGTCAGTCTCTGTGGTGCCGTCCCAAACTAGCTGTAGTTTGTCCCACTGGGACTGAGGAATTGTGATCCTTCCTGGTAGGTCTTGATTCTTTCAGCCAGGGTTTCTTCACTTTCAGGCCTCTTCCTATCTACTTCTTTTTCTCCATGAAGAAGGAGAGTCTCTTTCCTAGGAAGCAAGAAGTGAACCCACTGAGGTGCTGCGGAGCATGCACCTTCCTTCCATGCTAGGAAGGGAACGTGTTGGTCAGGGGACTGTGACCTAATAAGAAGATAGCAGTGAAGCAAAGCTGGCTGAGAATGGGGCAGCGCATCACCAGAAAGGGGGGTGGATAGGAAGAAAAAGGTTTGCAAATGCGGAAGGCAGTGTGTGCTGGGGATTAAAGCTCTCAACTCTGTGTGGTGAACACCGTGCTGCCTTCGGACAGAGTCTTGGACTGAGACCAGCTCTCTGTCCTCACTCCTGGGAGGTCACGTCACAGTTCTGTGCCTCAGTTTCTCCTGTGTAAGGTGGAGTTAAGGAGTCTGACCGTTTTGGGACAGTCTTTTGATATCTACAATGAAAAGGGCATTAGAGCTCTGTGTTTTCATTACTGACTCTGCTGGTGACTTGTGAGCCTGTGTCCTCCCTACCTGGAGTCACAAAGAGATGAGGCTTTAGCTCCACTCATGAGACTGGCCAGCTGGGGGCCTGAACCTGCACTGTCTTGTTTCCCTCATTTCGATTAGGGTTGCATCTCCTACATAAAGCAAACTGAGATCTGCCAAAGCCAGCTGCTGTTCAAGGGGTGACGGATGCTGATTGAGCTGCTGGTCACTGTTTGGCCAGCCTGGTGAGGGTGCAGTCTGCAGGCTCTCATGTTTGCAGCAAGACACCAGCAGATTTCATGCATGCAGAAGCTGCAGACCCAGAATAAGACATTTCCTTTGAAAAAATGAGGTTTCCTTCTCTGAGGGGTGCTGTGCTGGTGAGAGCTTTGCTGGACACCGTCTTTCTGAGGAGAGAAACCAGGCAGACCATCTGAAGCCTAAGGGGTGTACTCAGCTCTTCCAGCGTTCCGGGTTTCCAGCTCGTGCATTCTAGAGAGGCAAGGCCAGCTGCCACGCAGTCTGTTACGGAGGCGTGCAAGGACAAGAGGCAAGATTATCAAGAGCTTCTTCTCTACCTGCATGACTGAGCAAAATTTAATTACGTCTGCTCCCAGGAGAGCTGGCTGGTCCTTGTACATGAACCATGCGATTTAGGTTTCCTAACAATCCACAGTGCTGCGACAGGTCTGCCGGTCCTCTAGCCCAGTACGTTGCCTCTAGTAGTGACCAGGGAAAGCTGGTACAAGGACTTTGTAGTGAGTCGTTCAAGAAGAAGAATGGTATAGGGAAAAGAGACTTGCTACCCCAGGCAACATGCCAGTTGGATTTTGCCCTGAATCATCTGCCTTTAATGTTTTTAGCCTGTCATATTTCCATACAGTCATTTACATCTGCCTCTTTAATGTTGTGAGCTTGACCATCTGGGGGGATTTCTCTGGTGCCTCTCAGGCCAGCATCCAAATCCTCATGCACAGGCTGTTGGTTTTGTATTTTCAAGACTTAGTTTTATCTGCTGTCAGGTAACGCCTTCTGTTCTTACTGACCAAGGAGACTAATTGTTCCCTTTCCTCTTAGTGGCAACAGGTAGCCATTGTAAAATTATCTCACAGAGCTGCTCATCAGACATGGTCATAGTAATGAACAAAGTTTTGAAGAAGGGTCTTGGTACAGAGAGGTGAAAGGGCTAGGTGAAAGATCTGCAGGAACATTTGTGGAGGTGACTTCACTCTGGGATGCCAGGGTGTGCTAGCAGGTTCCACAAGCAAACACGAGCCATCCCTGCTACTTGTGCATTTGTCAGTCGTGCATGTCTTGCCATTGTGATGAAGTACAGGAAAGCTCATCTGTCCAGGTGTTTGATAAATGGGCAGAATTTGCTGTGATGGGACCTTCTGCATGGGGATGAAAAGGTCATTACCAGCCGCAGAATAGGGGGGGCTCGGTGCTGTACAAGATAATGCGATCACTCAGTGGAGGGTCAGATTTAGAAAAACTGAAGCATGATCTCTGCAGAGCAGGGCAGGAACATTCAGCAAAGCAGCGAGGTGCCACGAGGCAAAACAGGTTTGGGTCTCACTTGCAATGTACAATACATAAACGGAGTGTGACCAAGGTTTATTTTAACGTCTGCTGTTTGTGCTAGCCAGGTGTGCCAAGGCCCAGAGGAGGATGTGAGGCACTGTACAGGCACACACTGAGAGGTCACCTCTCTCCCAAACAATTCATATCCTCAACAGAAAAGTCAGAGAAAAGAATAAGTGTGATTCTGTGTAACATTTTTCCTTGAATTAAAATATACACCAGGCTCATTTTTCCCCCAGCAGCTTTTTGGCTACCATCATGTCTAAACCTTGATCCAAGAGAGACATTTTCAGGTATATGCTTGTAGAAATCACGTTTGTCCATGTGTGTGTTTATACACAGTATATTGAGTAGTGTATGACAAAGTCAAGGCCAGAGGCTGAGCCCTGTCCTCACACTGGGTCTGTGTGCCATCTGGTCAGGGCGGGAATGCCGCACACACACTGCTAATTTAACATCACTGCTATTAAACTAGGTGGGACCGGTCCATAGGAGACCTGTGTGTCACAGGAAACCACTGCGAGGAAACACCGATTCTGAGCAGAATTCCAGAGGAGATTTGGGGATGTGAAGTTAACGCTTGTCCCTAATTCAGGATGCTTTTGTGGATGTGCCAAAGACTGGAATTTTATTTAAGTACTGGTTCTCCACCACATCGCTGTGGAAGTGTTCCAACAGCTCACTGACCACAGAAAACAACCCGTCTGGGGCTAATTTAAAGTTCTGGTAACATACTGTATTATTTCTGTACCCATCTTTAAACCTATACTGACAATATTTACATTGTAATGATTGAACTCTCTGCTTTCCCCTCAACATTTGCCTGGTAGTAAAGATGATTTCTGGATAACTGGAGAACAATGAGACTTCCCATTCCTCTGGGAGTGGTCTCACCTCAGTGCAGGATTCAGCTCTATCCAAGGCATAAGGGAGCTGCTTTTTCCCAACAGTGCAGGGGAAGGTTTGGAGCTGCAAACAGGTGCCGAGGTGCAAGAAATACCTTTTAGGGACTAGTATCAGCCAGGCAGCTCTGGGAGAAAGTTGGGTTCTCCCACAAGTTTGTAGGTGCCTCTTTGAAGATGGTGATCTAGGAATGAAGGCACTCGGTGTTTTGCTGAAGGTCACATAAGATTTCTGGCAGCGTTAAGGATGAAATCAGATCTCCATGTTTCACTCCACAACATAAATCTGACAAGATCACTCTCTTGTGCAGAGAACAGATGACACAGACTCTCACCCAGGTGTCACTTTCCCTCAGGTTCTTTTGCCTGTAAGAAAGGTAGCATCCTCCTTCCATTTTAGGAGCAGAGCATATGTGATCATCAGCAGGAGAGAGCGTACTACTAGCACAGCGATGTGCATGAGCCGTGGGGACCTGACCTTGGCTAGAGGACAGTGCGAAGCACAGCTCAGCGCATGCAGAAGGAGCTCCACTGACGAAGTGCAAAGCAAACAGAGGAACTGGTGTGAGAGGACACCAGCATGAGCAGAGGGTGCGAGAAATCAAATGAGCAAATGTACAGACAGAAGAGTTTTCAGGCCAGCGTGGCTAGCAGAGAAAGCCCAGGTCACACAGTGACGGTCTTGTGAGTCTCTTCCTGGCACACCAGGCGAGGAGAGGAGAGGCATAAAGGCTCCAGAGAGAGAACGAAGGAAATTCAGCTTGACACACACTGAACCCTGAGAGGGGAAGGCTGCCCTGGGGGGATTCTTGGATGGAATTCTGTAAAGGTGAAGCTGAGCTAGCAAGGAAACCTCAGAGAGGCAGCTGAGCTCATGTTCTTGCTCAAATCATCTGCGGGTCTGCTGTCCCACACAGAGATGGCAGCTCCATGGGCACATCCATGGGGTCAGCATCAGGTGGGGTATTTTTGGTCAGTGCCCAAAGTCAAGGAAATCCAACAAAAGGCTTTGCCTCTAACAACCAGCCTCTCTGGCTGCAGCAGGTAACAGGAATAGAGTATCAGGAGAACTGGTATGGTTGTTTCAGGAGCTGGATGGGCTTTGAGCCACCAGATATAACACCCTCTTAATAAAATCCTAAGTCTCTGCAAAACCTTTGGCTGTGTGAATAGTACAACATGCATTATGACTGAGCAGAAGCCCCCATGAAGAGCTTGTCACCATCAGTGACATCCCTGTATCCACCCTGAAGGGTGATAGCAGCTCCACAATGCAGTCATTTAAGGGACACCTGCCAGTCTGAAATGTCTTTCACTCTCTTACACTGATTTTTTTGGACTCCTACACTTTGAACCCGACTCTGCAGGTGGCCTCTTCCTCCTTCTCTGCCATTTAGTTTCTAATTTTGAAGAGGCAAAAAATTGAGGGATTTCAATTCCTTTCTGAATGCATACGTGCTAGCTTTGTTGGTTGGTAATGAGTGTATCACATAAACAGTGTGGGATCTCTCAGAATGGACTGCATGGAAAAGGACAAATCACTTACAGTTCATACAGTCTTAAAGGCAGCAAAACCCTGCTGTAAGTACTCTTTAAAATCTTATGTGATTGGATTATTCATCTTTATGAAATGTGTGAGAAATACAGTGACTTTCAGTTAATTCAATTGCAGGATAATTTGAACTTCTATTTAATTCAATCAAAACTGCCGAAATAAAACCATTTGCATTCTTGAAAAAAAACCATTTGCACTCTATTTCTACTGGGCTGATGTAGCTATAATGGGTTTTTCATTTAAAGGCCACTTCACAGCTAATTTTTATACTGTTTTTGCTTAACTGTCAATGAGGAAATATTCACACACTTGTGCTACTAATTTCTGCCTAAATTTATAACATTTCCCTACACAAAGTGAGTCATTATAGAAGAAACCCTCAAGTGCAGTCAAAGGATTCTGGTGCGCTTCCCTGCTGAGCTGCAGTCAAGCTAATGCTTCCAGCTCATTTTGTTAAACATTCCTGCAAACTCCACTCCATGCCTGCAGATGAGACAGGCTGTTAAGCACGAGCAGGTTATAAACTCGAATCCTTGCTGAGAAGAGACCAACGTTATGAAAGACACGAAAGAATAAAGAGCTCAAAGGGAAAGAAGGTGTGAAAAGACAGGCAACACCTGCATACTGATCTACCCACACCTCGGCATGGATACTGCGAGAACAGCTGCGAGCTATACAGCCTGTGATATACTGCCTGAGTGTGTAGGGGTAACAAGATTTATTTGTTTCAGTCAGGTGGAGTAGAAGAAAGTGGGGCAGGAACAGAGGAAAGGTCTGTGCAAGCAAGCACACCTGGGTTGTTTGCAGATATAAATGAGTGCCATTCATCGCCTTTGTTTTAGGAGAAAGGGAACAGCAAGCGGTCCTGCAAATGGCCCAGCCAGGTGGCGGGAGCATCAGGAGCGTAAACTCAGCAATATTCACCCCACGGTGAAACAGTTGGCATTTTTATTTGAGCTCTCCCTCTTGATCTCTCTAGCATAAGGCTGAGCAGGGTCTTAAGAGTCCAGTGGTGAGAAGGAGATGTGCCACAATAGCAGATCAGAGAGCAGGCTTTTGTCCCTGCCATCACCCCAGGGCTGCAGTCCTGCTGTGTTTGCAGAGGGGCAATCTGGATGGGCCAGAGGAATTTTAATCCTGAATGAATTCCTTCCAGCCTGGCAAAGGATTCTGCTGAGGCATCAACTGCCTTGTCCAGCTCAGCCTGTCCTACATCTGATAAGTTAATTGAGGATTTAATTGAGGAATTAATTGAGGCATTCTGCTGGTTACCACAACATAATCAGTCAGCTTCCCAGAGTCAGAGCTTTCCAGTCCGTTTGGATTCAGTCCTGTAAACAATACCATCAACCTCCTGTAAATACCATCAACCTCCTCCGAAATCCCTGGAGTGGTAGGTGCTGGAAACTTTGGAGATCAGGATCCTTTTTGCAGGCCTTTGAGTGCTCTTTTACTCTCACAGTGCTCACCTAATGGCTTAGCTGTGTTGTGGTGCCTGCAGTTCAAGGGAGAAAGTTCACTTAGGAAGCAGAACTGCTGAAAAGTGTTTTTTCCCTTCGTGTACTAGTTCTGCAGCTGCAGCTGATTGTGCTGTTTATTAGATCTGATTCTGGCATTTGTCTTAACATCCCAGGAAGATGTTTAGCTTTTGTTCTCAAAATGATACAATACCCAGAGAGATTTCTATCTTCATTCAGTGCATTTGTGCAAATTGTAGCTGTAATATGTAATGCAGCTGCAAGGTAATAACTGCACTTTGATTAAATTTGAGTTCCTGAACTATAACATGTAAAACCAAAAACTTGAAGGGATTATCTCTAAACCTTAGGGGCTCATTCTGGTCTTATTCAAATTGGTGTGAATGGGAACAAGGTAATGGGATAATCATGGGACAAGGGGGCAGAAGCAGGTCTGCACATTCTTCCCTTTATTCTTCCCTACTTTTGTAGCCAACTGCAGAATTTTGTTCAAAGCAATTTTTAAATCTTTGTTTTCCTTTTCTTTCCTCATCCCTAAATTATAAATAGTGTACTCCAATGAACCCAAAACAAGGAGCAGGCACTTGGAACTTACCAGGTCTCTGCTATAGTAACTTGCCTGTTTAAGATGAAGATTTCTACAAGCTGACACCATGGGTGTTTTGTTAGCATTAACAAAAAACCCCATGTCCTTGTAGATAGTACATTATTTGAGTTGCTAACAGGCTTTTTGTACCTAAAGCTGTGTTGTCCTTCTAGCAGCACAAAGGTCTTGCTGCTCTTGCCACGGGTTCAGACACCATCCCCAGCTATGTGAATTTGAATGATCCAAAACCATTTTGTCTCCCAGAAAGTGGTAAATTAAAACCTCAAATGAATGTTTGTGGGCTCTTGCTGTGAGCCTCAGCTCAGGTTTTGGCCTTGATGATTTCTAACGGAGTGACATAGGACTTGGCTTTTAGCTACTGAGGGTGAGACCAAACTTCTCGTCAAGTCTCAAAGCTGAAGCTCTGCATCTTTGTCTCCACTATTGTGGAGAGGAATGCGTTATTGTGCATGTTGGCACAGGCCCTGAGTGATGGGAACCTGAGATTGCATGAGACCTCTAAGCATCACTGGAGCTTAATCACAATACTGCTTTTTCTGTCTCCCCATCTCAAGACAAATCAGGATTTTTCAGGATTATAGGAACTGAAAAGCCCGATTCTTCCAGGTTTCTGTGCTATGGCCCTGACTACATTTTATTGAAGTAACACCCCCTTTCCTCCATGACCGTGTGGTGCTGGCACTTCGTATCAACAGGCCCTTCCCATGACCCCAGTCCGCGCCACAGTGCCCCTGCCCTTCTGGGTGCCTGGACACAATTCCCTCAGCTCCCTGCCCTGTCTCCTGTAGCACTATAGTACCACCATGTCCCATCCAGGACCCTTGAGCCCCCTCACTGTGCTATGACCACTCCTTACCTACCATAATTCACCCACTGAGTAGGTCAGTGGGCTCATGCTGTGGCTGTCCCAAGGCTACACGTGTGATAACGGACCGTCCAGGATGCGTGTGTTGGTTGACCTGCAGACTGTTGGCCAGCAGAATGCAAAGTCTTCAAGATGGGATGCTTGTGTTCTAGCCAGCTGTTGGGTTTTGTATTTACTTGAAGTTAGGATCTTTGAGACCTCTAGTTCTCTGACAAAATTGATAGAAATTTCTCAGCAGGTCGGTTGGGACTGACAGACATCCCGTTGAAAAGACTTTACTGGACTACTCCCATGGTTCCACATACATCTTGGTACTGTAAAGTTTTTACTCTACTTCTGCCTTTCCAAAGGGAAATTGCAGCTCTGTGTTCCCTGAGCAGGGAGCATGTTTGCCTGTTCGGCATGGACCACTTGCAGTGGTTCATGAGGTTTTGTCCCAGTGTTCAGTACTGCAGACACAGCTGTCCTCCCTGATGGTGACGGAGGGGATGTGCTGGCTCATGTTGTGTGCGACAGGGGGGTCCAGGAGGAGGGGAATCACAAGCAGAAAGGCAATCTCAGGATGGGAAAGGTGATGTCCAGAGACTTGTGTGCCAGTCTCACCTGTACTTGACACAAAGATGACCTTGGTTAGCCGTGATAAGCACTGCTTATTTGTGTTGGATGGTCAGCCAACAATGTGGTTCTGAAGCACCTCAACCCACCTGCCTCCCAGCTCTTTCTGAGCTGTTGACTAGGCCAAACTCACATACTTTGCCCTTTTTGCCTCCCATACATCAACACAAAGGAGTATCCCTCCATCCTGCTTTGTGGGCTGCCATAGTACTTTACTTCTCTCAACGCTGGCAGGGTGCCCCAGTTTTCTACAACTCTTGGCTGGCAAAACCAGCCCAAGGAAGTATGTGCCTGCTACTAAGCCCATCAACATCAACAGAGTCATTGTGTCAGCCTTCCAGCAGTAGTTACCTCCTGAATATAAGCATGAGATCAGTCATCCCAGACACATCATCACAGAAGGAGATACCATTGTGTCTGATCTCAGTACGGAGCTGCACTTATAATCTCAGTCACCTTGTTGTATCAGATGTGTTTGCCAATTTACAAGTCAATCTAAATATAAGGTTTAGTGAATGATGTCTCTTCCCTCCTGAAATGTAGGCCCTCACTGGATGGGCTGTTTCTCTTCTCAAGGGGTAGAAAGCCAGTGGCATACCAGGGTGGATCACCCAAGAGGTGTGCGGTCTATCTCCAGTGTGGTGAGAGACTCCGTAATTTAGTAGAAAATGATCAGAACTACATAAATGAGAGATGGAGCCTTGATGGATGGACAGTGAAGCTGAATGGAAATTCTCCAAAATGGAATCATACATCAGAAAAGTTATCCTCAGCAAATACAGGGTGAGATGACAGATTTGCAGAAAGACAGTGCCCCAACCCTTCTACATGGCTGAATTTCCTGAGAGAAAGACATTTCAGCTTGACTCTCGCTGTCAATATTTTCTTTCATCTCTTCACTTACAACTAATAGCAATGTATTTGTAACCGCATTGTAACATGTACTTGTTGCTCTGAAAACTTAAAAGCGTCACTACGCATCCCTCTGCTCCAGGACTCTGCTCTCTCCACAGCTCACCCCCAACACTTTCAGGGCAGACCCTACACACAGGCTGCTGGGTCCTTTGCTCCCAAGGCTCTATCCTCTGTACTTTCCAGCTTTGCCATGCAGGAGCTTTGCTCAGACACCCATATTTTGGGCTTTTCCCCGACAATATGAATGAACATTTTTCTGGCTGTCTGAGTAAGGTACAAGACTTTATGAAAAGTGTAATCCATAAAACAAGGCCACTCAATTTATTTACAAGGAATGGGTATGTCCAACTTTTTACATATATTTGCAGCAATGCAAAGGTTTGAAATGAAGATTTGAAACCAGGATTGTGGGTTCTCAAGAGCAGCTCTGTGCTGAGCTGTAAAGTGCTTCCTGCACTCTGCCTCTGGAGGGCAGGGACATCTGCAAGAGCTGTGGAAGACAGGAGGTGTCTTCTTGTACCGAGTGATGGAGTGGCTGTGATAGAAAATGGGCTCTTGGACTGGGCTTGTGGAGCTGAAAAAGGCAGGGGGCATTGCTGGCACAAACTCTTTTTTCATGTTCACTGGTTGCTGCCTTCCCTCCCTGTAGGTCTGCATCATTTCTGCTGTGGTAACCAGTGGTGTCTGCTATGCGTTAAGCTTACCTTGTCCAGCTTCACCCCATGGGATTGTGCATGAACATCACTATGTCCTCACTTCAGTGCAGCTCTCCTTCCCTGAGTGCCCAGATGTCACCAGCCTTTCAAGCTGTGGCACACAACCAGGTCCTTGGGTATCTTGCTACATTCATGGGTGGCCAGATAATAACAAGGAAAAATACCCTAGAACTAGGTGACAGTTCCCTAGAAAGGTGCAGAGAAGTGCAATGAAAATGATCAAAGGTCTGGCGAGTCTTCCATCCGAGAAGCCCGGAGCAGACCAACACCCATCCTCCTTGAAAAGAGGTATTGAAGAGGATAAGAGAGATCTCTAAATTCATGAGCCACCTGGAGAAGATAAGTAGGGAATGACCATCCATTGTTCCTTGTGATATACAAAGTAAGGAAGATCCCATTGAATTATGGCAGGTTCAGATCCAACAGAAGTGGTATTTCCTTACTATTCTATATTTAAACTGGAGAAACTTGTTGTCACTGATCTGTTGCAGCTCTTTCGCAAGCCTGATCTCCCAAGAAAACTGGACTAACAGTCTTGTAGAAGCAGAGCAAAAGTAACAGAAACGTGTGTGACTGTTTACAAGCCCAGTCACTTAACGTGGCAATTATGGACATCATAACTTTTATCTTGCCAAGTAATAAACAATCAGATTATACTTATCAAGCATGTACCATCACAACAACCTACACCAGCCTCTGGATTGTTGTTCTCTTCCATGTTTCTGTTATTTGGTGTCAAGAGAGCCAAGACATGGGCAAATGGGACCAGACAGACCATAGAATCATAGAATCATAGAATCATTAAGGTTGGAAAAGACCTCTAAGATCATCGAGTCCAACCGTCAACCCAACACCACCACCCACTAAACCATGTCCCTAAGTGCCTCATCTACACGTCTTTTAAATACCTCCAGGGATGGTGACTCCACCACTTCCCTGGGCAGCCTGTTCCAATGTTTAACCACTCTTTCAGGCCAGATCTGCTCGGTCAGGTTTTAAGGCTCAAGAGCAGCTATGAACCTACTGAAACAGAGAAGCTGGGACATGAATATTTCACGCTGTAATGAGCTGGTTTTGTTATCTATAATGCATTTAATATGTGCACAACATACTGGGTGATAGTTTGATAAATACTGCTTTCTGACAGCAAATTTAATGACAGAAAGAAAAAAATTTGTGTAGTTTTCAAGGCTTGCCCATTCTTATATCTTTAGGAAATAAATAACAAGTCTCAATGTTGTATTCTTAAATTAAAAAGCTGGTGCTGGCAAGGGAACTCCTACAGAGCCATCTTCCCATACACAGCTGACAAAAAGTGCTTTCCACTCTCCAGCAAATACCAAGTACCAATAAATTCCTAGGAGGATCAACTCCAAACAGAGGCAGGGATCTAGATTGCTGTTCACCATGCAGATCTGGTCCAGCTGGCCCAGAAGTCAAAACACCTGGGTATGTCCCATTTTGATAGATCACCCTGTGTCATTTCCCTTCTCTGTCTTTCCCAGTGGCAAAGTGGGGGTTTTTTTAAGCCTTTGTAAAAGGCCTTGAGATCCGTTGATGAAAGGCTGTGCCAGGTGCATTACTATTAACATAGGTGGTTACTGGCAGGGATATTACACATGGTGCCTACCTGAGACATCTAGAGAGGGGTACGGCCCCTCCAGGAGGAACAGAGGGGAAAGTCAAGGGAATGTGGCAGCAGAAACAATGACCCTGGGAGATGTTATCAGGAGGTCTCTAGGTCAACCTCCCACTCAGAGCGTGGTCAGCTACAAGATGAACAAAATGTCCACAGGTGCCCATGCGTGGCAGAGAGTGGATGGCCAGGGAAGAGACCAGTGATCCCAGTCATGTGCCCAACCAGCAGTGAGCAAGTCTGGATTTATGGTGCCTCTGGGATGCACGGGAGCTCTCTGCCCATGGTCCCTGACTGAGCAGATGCTTAGTTACACCCATGGAGTTGCGCTGGGTCTAACCAAAGGTTCATCTGAAGATCCTCTCTCCCCTAGCAAAGAACAGAAGATGCCCAGAAAAGTGTGTAAAGACACACAACCCCAGAATGCTCCAGCGTCCCACAGTTCGTAGCTCAGAAAGGTCCTAACACTAAATGAAGTATTAGCTTTCTCTGGCAGCTATTGCTTTATCACCGCTTCAGCTGAAATGTTAAACTAAGTGGATTATTTCCTCTGAAAGGAAGGGAAACAAGTGGTGGCATGCCAAAGAATCCAGGCTTACGTTTTGAATGCTCCAGCCATGGTAAAAGTTTCACAATCCTACTATATAAGACATCAGAGAATCCAACAGTGAGCCACACTGTTTCAGAAAACAGGCGCTCCTGCAACTGCGTGAGTTAGACAGTCATACTCCAACATGTAGCTATGGATCCTCAGCAGTTTTAGCTGGATACCACCTGGTGTTTTTCCTGTTGCCTCTTGTAATGTCATCTGCCACCAGCGAAAAGACTTTGGCTCTGTTGTTTTTGTAACTGCAACTCGGGTATCTCCAGACTGCCATCAGACTGCCCCTTACCCTCTCTGCTGGACTAATGCAGCCCAGCCTCCTTGGCCTCTCCTTGTTGGTCATGTGCCCCAGGTTCCTGACCATCTTGGTCACTCTTTACTGGCCCCTCTCTGGTTTCCCATCTCCCTATCGATGTGGGAGTGCAGCACCAGATGCAGTGTTTCAGGTATGGCCTCAGCAGTGCTGAGGAAAGGAGATGGTTACTGAGCTCCACCTGATCTGCTGGCCATGTTGCCACCAGGGTAGAACAGCGGTTCCTTTATCTGCAATGAGAGTGCACCCCTATGGGGTCACATTGCACCTCGTGTCCACTGTAACACCCAGATCCTTCCCAGCCAGGCTGCCACTCAGCCAGTTGGGCCCCAGACGGGACCACTGCATGGGATTATTCTGCCCCATGCGTAGGACTTTGCACCTCTCCTTGGTGAACTCACAAGGTTTCTGTTGCCCCACTCCAAGGATCCAGTTTCCACGGTCCCTATGGATTGATGTTGTCTCATTTGACACATCTGCCACCCCCCCTAAGTTTGTATGTGCATTTGCTGAGGGTGAGCTCTGTGTCATTGTCCAGATGCTGGATGATGTGAACCCCAATATCACCCTGGGGACATCACTCGTTATTGCCCACCAGCAATCAGTCTGTTGCTGATGACTGTTAAGCCCAGTGGTCTGGCCAGTTTTCAAGCACCTCAGTGTAGGTTTGCCCAGCCTGTACTGTCGTAGAAGGCAATGTGGTTGCCTGAGCATGATTTGCCCTTGGTAAACCCATTCTGACTGTTTCTGGTTGCTTCTTCATCCTTCACAGGTTTGGATAAGGACTCCAAGAAGACATGCTCCATGACCTATGTAGGCACTGAGGTGAGGCTGACCAGCCCATAGTTCCCAGTCCCTCTTCTTGCCCCAGCTGATGCAAATTCAACAGGAATGTAAAACCTTGCCTAACTCTCTGTCCCTAGGTGTTTCTTCTAGCTTCAGATGATAAAGTAACACCACTCTGATGAATACAGGCAGAGTATGGCCCCAAGTTTGCAAAGCTCTTCTGGGTTAGAGGTGCTTTTCAGACTGACAATCGTGTTGTTCTTGTTTCTCTTTCTCTTCAGCCGAACAGCTGCTTCAGCTGTGCTTGTTCCAAATTGCAGCATGATGTTAATTTTCTAAGATCTGCCTATGGAGGAGGGTTTCATTTCAGTTGGCAAAAGACAATGCACTGAAACAGTTACAGCTGAGACAAAGACGGAAATTAACATTTTTAAAGGGAGAAAGGGACAAAGGAAATATTGGTGACAAGGAAGAAAGTGAAACAAAAATGAAATCATTGTCATTATCTGACTACAAAGGGGAAGGATGCTGTTCCAGAGATGAAGACTCCTGCCATGCCAGCCTGCTGCCTGGGACCCACCCCAGTGGGGGAAGCGGTTTGTCCACATCCATCTAGGAATGAATCATAGAATCATAGAATCATAGAATACTTTGGGTTGGAAGGGACCTTTAAAGGTCATCTAGTCCAACCCCCCTGCTGAATGGGGCACGGCTGTGAGCGTAGAGGGCTGAGTCGCCCACCGTCAGTCCTGGAGAAGTGATTGCTTAAATGGTCCATTCCCATGGTATTCGCCATCAGAGCTGTGCATACCCATTTGTTAGGCAGGTTGTTTTAAAATGTTCCCCCAAGAAGAAGGAAAATCCCCCAAATGACTGCCCAAGTTGGGTTGCAAACTCCTGACTGATCCGTAATCTTCACTTGTTGCTGGGAGGCAGTGAATTAGTCAGGAGCACTCCTAACCCAATGGCCGGGAGAAGGTCACTCCTATCTTGCAATGCTGTCTAGTGAAAACACACATTCCTCCTCCTTTTCTTTCCAGGAGATCTCAGAGGGGACTGTGGTCCCAGCTGATGTCCCTACGGTCATATCCATGGCAGCCAGCCATGATGGCACACACATGAGGCACTCTGTTGACACCTTGGCAGGATGGATGCTCTCTTGCGGGTTGGCAGTTATGGCCCTTGTGTTGGTGCAGCTGAAAGCCTCTGTCTGGAATCAGAAAACAGTCAGTTTGGGCAAGTTTTAGCGAAAATGCAGGTACCAAGTCACTCAGCCATTAGCTTGAGTGACTCCTGACTGTGAGTTGATGGGTGGGCTAGCACCCTGTGAGCAACGTTGTCCTGATTGTGAAGGCTGTAGACACACAACACACTTGCCAAACACCTGCCCTGAAATGGCAGATGCTCTTCTGGAAGGATTCAGCTGTTTCCTAAATGCTTGCACGGCTCAATTCTCACCCTCCCAGGGAAGATACTGTCCTGTCATCACACTCCCAGTGCATGGCTGGCTCAGCTGGTGCCCTGCCAGTGCTGGGCATGCGCCGTGCTCATGCTTTCCATTTGCTTGTGGGTACCTTCCGTAAGGTGATTTGCTCTGCATTTATGCCTCAAACTTCACCTCTGTGAAGACTGAGATGAGCCCAGGGAAGCTGATCCAAGGAGTTCTGCTTTGTGCTGGTTTGTGTCTTGCATATGATCTCTCTGCAGTGTTAAAAATTGCCGAAAGGAGTATGTGCTCCTTACCCTAACTGCCTCATTCTCCAGAAATTTAAACTGTGGTTCTATGAGGGGAACAGGACACCAGCCACTGTCACAGTTGGAGGGGTTCATCCTGACTGCAGCTCTTGCCATAGCAATGTCCTCCCCAGGGAGCAGGGAAAGGGGTGTCAGACGGGGGGACTGTGTCCTGGGATTGAGCCCTTGAGACCAGGAGCAGTGATGGTCTGGGACGTGCCCACAGCCACACGGATTCCCAGGACAGGAGTTTGGGGCACATGTTGTAGGCTGTGCTTGTTCTGCCATGGATGAGTCACACAAATCCTGGTGAGGCTTTTCCCACTCAGAATGTGGTGACTGAGGATAATGTGGTGAATAAGGAGAAGCCAATTCTTGGTGGCCTGCCGCACTGCAGCCTGCGCTGCTGTGCGGGGTGGCAGGAGCTTGCCGTACACACGGTCCTGGAGAAGGTGCTTCATCTGTTCCAGGAGAATCTGTTCCTGAAATTTGGGGATTTCATTGCAAACTGCAACAAAATTCATTTTTCCAATCTGGGATGGTTATTTTCTGTCCATCTCAGGTGATAACAAATTATTGCTTCATTTCAGAGGTGATGCTTAAATAGTAATCTTAAATGACTGTTCCCAGAGACATGATCAGGATGTCCCTGGGCACTGGTGGTGTTTTGGTCAAAGGGAACTGTTCTGGGCCAGGATGCACACTGGACATGAGTGGACTGCTGTGGAGATCATGGTGAAGTGCAATTGCACTGTCTGTCTGTAGGTCTTATTCCTATGGTCCCTGTCTGGAGATGACTTGTGGCCCTGTCTTGGAGCAGTTGCACAGCGGGGAACTCACTTCACAGTCCCAGAGTCAACAGAAACTTTGGGACCTCCAAAAAAAAAAAGTCTCTTTTTCAAGAAGATGAAACAATTCTTCAAATTGCAGCTACTACCTGTAGCTCAGCGGCGGTTTCCCCAGTAGCAGGCGCACGCGTTAACAGCGAAAGCTCAGCCAAAGGACAGATCTGAGGATTTTTGTGTAGCGGGGAATCAGCTTTGCCGGGGAACCACAGGGACTCATTTACAAGTAATGAATCATGAAACAGCAGGAAGCTAGCTAGCCAAGAAAAAGTGTGAGCTCTGCAATTAACTATGGAGTGCTTAGGTGAATAACAAAGGGATGCGATACTAAGGCAGAAAGCAGGTCTCAGAGCAGTCAGAGCTGGGAGTGTTGCAAGACTAATTTCTATAAGCCACAGTTTTTCCAAACAACTTTTAGTCAAAGAAATTGCCACTTTCCCTTGATCTGAAACAAATCCCGTGTGCATGTAATTATCAGGCAAAACAACTGACAGCTGTTAACTCATGTTTAAATTTGTGAGTGACCCAGATCAGCAAAAACTAGGAAACTATCTCCTTGAAGAGGTCTGCTCTTAACTCCTGCTGCTGAGCCAAGGTAAAGCAGCACATATCAGATAAGGCCAATGGAGCAGGTGAAGGATGGGTTTCCACTACGTAAGAGATACTTGTTGTGGGTTATCAGCTTACAATACAGATGAGAGTGGGATAAAGGAAAGAATGTTATATTAATTATCCCCTGCATATGGGGAGGGGTTGGAGGTTCGAGTGAGAAGGTGAGAGACCCACGGCAGCAACAACGCGTGTGTGGCAGAGCACATGCACACACACGCAGCCCACAACGTGTGTGTGGCAGAGCCACCATGAACAAGACCCAGAGCTGGTGCACAGAACGGTGGGTGCTATTCTCAGCTCTGTTACAGACACTCGGGTTACATGCTGCCCTGGGAAATGAGACCTCTCTCTGTATGGAGCGTGGAGACAAAACTGCTATTTCAGGATGACTATCTATTACTAATGTCACCCAAGTCCCAGTAAATCCATCCTCCTCTTTGTCTGAGGCACTGTGCCAGGAGCAGCTGTGTCACAGCAGCTGGCTCCCCTGCAATTCCAGATGCAGTCATGGGGATGTGAGGAGACTTCTTCAGAAAACAGTAATTTCAGCTGAAAACCCTGTTTTGTATCCTTGCCTCCCATTCCATGTAACCCCAGAGATACTAATGAGTATAAACGAAGCTGACACCTCTCCTGGGCAGGGGACTCTGTTAAAGCTCAGTGTTACCAAAGCTGTCTCTGGGAGGAGGCACCAGAAACCATCACTCTCTGGACAAAGGGAGGGAGGCCAGCTGGGGCCCCGCAGCCTGACTGGATCCAATGAAGATCCAATGGATCCTGAAGAGTGCACCCCTGCCATCAGTCCAGACATGGCCCAGGGCTTTACCTGCTGCCCCTCTCCTCCTGGTCTGTATCCATGAAGTTTGGGTCACCTCAGCCCTTCACGTGCCCCGCTCACCCCTTTGCTGGCAAACTTCAGAGGAGATGCTCTCCTTTCTCCTGTGCCTCTCGGGTGGAATAACTGGAGCAGAAGCAGGAAGAGCAGAGACTGTTTCTTTTTGTGTCCCTGTCACAACATCACCTTTGAGAGATGTCAGTTCACATGTGCAGCTCCGGTATTTGCCTAGGCACTGCGGATAACCGCGAATGCCAGTTTGCTGGAATAATTGCTTCCAAGCATGCAAAAGATGGAAGGTACAGCCAGAGGCATAGCTGAAAACTTGGTGGAAGTAAGCATTCAAGAGACCTGAGCAGAAACCCCAAGTGGACTCAGCACTTGTGGCCTTGGCTGTACAGGGAAAGCAGAATTGTCACACCGAGTTCATCATATCGGCTCATGATGCCCTTTCACTGTCTCTCTGTCCACAGCGATCCCACCACGCTCACTCCTGATCCAGTGACTATAGCTGCTACAGGACAAGCGCTGGGGGTGGGAGATGCCTCTCTTCCCTCTTGTTTCAGATCACTTCAAAAATGGCATTTACGGAAAGCGGTGATGTCCCACTGGCATAGAGACCCTCTTGTTCCTTTGCATTTGTTTTCTCACTCTGCTTCTTCTCTGACCTCTATTTGTTTTCTTTTCACCCTTTGCTGGTTTCCAGGCCCATGAGGCGAGCAGATCAGATGGATGCTCTGGGCTTGCCTCCTGAGGGTCGGGAAAGCTGAGTTAGGCAGAGCAGGGAGGGTAGTGCCTGTGAGTGTAGGTCACCAAACCTCTGTGCAGATGCTGTGGCTGAGAAGGAAAGCAGCCCTCACTCCCTGTAGCTTAATCCTCTGACCTCAGACCTGTATCACTCCAGCCAGAGGGGTAATTCTTAGTGTTTACAGGGATCAGCAGCTAGACAAGGACTTGACTTAGATTTTCCCAGCGGGTCACACAGCTATTTGCTAATCAGCAGTAGCATAAACACTGCCAGGATCCTTATGGGTCACTTGCTAGGGACAGGCTAAACAAACCATCACCAGATGAAAAGCAGCATGGGTGAGTGGATGAGATTTGAAACAACTGTACTGGAGTCCTGAGTCTGTGCCTGGAGGGGTTTCAGGACTTGTGAAATGCAGAGGTAGTTAGCTGGGAGGCTTGGATCTCAGCCTTGGTCCTAGCAGGGACAGGAGAGTGCACATGGGATGGACCCCATGCGAGTACATGACCTTGAACGCACTGGGGATGGAGGAGAGCCTCCTCTTCCCTCTGGCCCATTGTGTCTTGCAGTGCTTTAGGGAGATTTGTGATAGCTTCATTACAACTGGTCTGGTTTTCCCCGCATTGTGTGTATCTGTTTAGCTGGAGATATGAACCCTCCCTAAAAACCCCACCTCTGCCACTCTGGCAGTGGGCAGCAGTTGTAGAGGTGTGAACTACACACAGGAGCAGCACAGAGGAGACTTGACCTCCCGGCTGGAAGCTGCAGGAGGTGATGTTTGGAGAACAAGTCTGATGAGGAGCGGCTGAGGGAACTGGGGTTGTTTAGCCTGCAGAAAAGGAGGCTGAGGGGAGACCTCATCGCTCTCTACAACTCCCTGAAAGGAGGTTGTAGCGAGGTGGGGTCGGTCTCTTCTCCCAAGTAACAAGCGACAGGACGAGAGGAAACGGCCTCAAGTTGTGCCAGGGGAGGTTTAGATTGGACATGGGGAAAAATTTCTTTACTGAAAGAGTGGTTAAACATTGGAACAGGCTGCCCAGGGAAGTGGTGGAGTCCCCATCCCTGGAGGTATTTAAAAGACGAGTAGATGAGGCACTTAGGGACATGGTTTAGTGGACATGGTGGTGTTGGGTCGACGGTTGGACTCGATGATCTTAGAGGTCTTTTCCAACCTCTATGATTCTATGATTCTATGATTCTATGTTTGCAGTTCTCCATGTATCGCTTCTTTCCATCCACATCCTCAGCCGTGGCACAGCTAAATATGGGATTTAATCTGGCACAGAGCCACCAAGCTATGCAGGAAGCATGATAACTGTTGAGACGGGGTGACCCTACTGACTCATCTTGCTATCCTGTTAATGAGCACATGGAAAGCAAGACAGGGCACAGCCTGGGGCCGGGAGTGTGTAAGATTTCTTGCTAAAGGATCTGGAAAGGTGAGACACCAGCAAAGTTTGTGTTGTCCATTCCAGTACCATGTGAGTGAGACTTTTATGAAATCAAAGTTTTAAACTGTTATTCGCAGTTACTAATCAGCAGAATAAAGAACTCTGGCTCCATTAAGCAACATTACCTTGCTCTGTCAGTGCATCCAGCAGCTGCTCCACTTGGAGGCAGGCACACGTGCCTGTGTTTCTTCCCATGGGATTCCTGGAGAGAAGTGCTCACGAACCAAAGTGGAGAGGCTTGGCCCCAAACTGTCCACAGCAAGAGCTGTGCAACAGTACAATTATGATCTATTTTCTGCATGCAGTTGGCATGCAAGTTTCCAAGGAGATTTAAGAATACTGAAATCTCAATGGCACAATAAAAATCATTTTTGCACTACAGACTAGAGCAACGACATCTATACTTTAGAGCAGGATTTATTTTTAATAATCCAGCCTCCAAAAGCAGTGGCATGATTTTTCCTCAATTTTTGCAGACGTTTTGCCATCAAATTAATTCTGCTTTTTTCAAAACAAAGATGCTCACCAAGCTGTGGTGATTACAACTCATAGCCCAAGACAAGCTGATAGCAGCTGCAGCCATTGCTCACTCCAGCTCATGGGGGTTAATCTGCATTGGTGTGGTAGGTGCTGATTCACTGCCAGCACAATCAAGCGGGGCTGGGGGGGTGCTGCAGGGCTGCTTGCTGATAATGTCAAGGCCAGATAGGTCAGTGCTGGAGGGATCAGCAACCATCTCATTAGGCTCTTGTAGGGTTTCTGGCTTGTCCCTGCTTCCTCTCCTGCCATGCCAGGGCAGGAGCAAAGAGGAGGGAAGGGTGGAGAGGGGATGGGAGAGGATTTCTTGCAGTGGGGAGGTAGAAAGGAAAGGGGACGCTCCTTGCAGGGTGACTCGCTGGGTATTGCTAGAAGAGAGATCTGTGCGTCCTGCCTGGAGCAAAGAGGGGAGAGAGCATCAGCGCGAGCACCCAAGGTGCCAGCCTTCCCCACACGCATCCTGCTCCAGCCAGGAGGGAACCAGACTTGCCCTCCAGCGATGGGGGCAAGACAGGGCAGCAAAGCTCTGACACAGTCTTCTCACCCAGGAGCTGAGTCCTGTGGGCTCTCCTGCAGGCTGTCTGTGGGCAGGGGCTGGGCAGCAGGGTGGCGAGGGAGGAATCTGCCTTCCCATCGCCAGAGGAAGGAATTCAGGATTCAAAAGTTCAGAGAGAACGGGAGTAAAAATGAAGAGCCCACTGAAGAAAGGTCTCTCTGGTGAAGGGTAAGTCCTGCCTTCCCTCTCTCACCTCTCTCTTTTCATGGAAGGAGTAAGATGCTGCTGCCATTAGCCCTGGGGCAATGTGCAGCATGGCAGAAAGCGAGAAGCAGAACCATGCATGAAATTGTCCTGGAGGAGAGGGATGGCAGAGAAGGCATTGCATTATGATGCCACCTGCCATCACTTCAGGGTGACAGAGATGGCAAGAGGACATGTGCTCCTGCCCAAACAGCAGTCAACCTGCCCATGGGCTGAGCCGACATGGCTGGGCGGGAGCCAAAGGGCTCCTGCCTTGACCCCCGCAAGCTTTGACAGCACCTGTCCTGTTTCTCACCGACAGCTGACAAAACCAAGCTGGCTGGGAGGAAAACCAGCTTCCGATTTCCAAAACACACACTTTTGATCTGGAAAAGTCAAAGGGACGCTGCCAGCTTCCAAGGATGTCATTTGGATGGAGACGCTGTGACGGCACTCGGCAAGCCGGTAACGGAGTGAGGCTCTTGCAGGAATCAACCTCCATTAGTCCCCAGGTTAGATGCCACAGAGGCTGACCTGATAAGGCAGGAGATAATGACAGCACAACCCAAACATAGCATGGGAGATGCTGAAGGGCTGACGTGTTGCTACAGGAATAGCTGTCACACAGGAGGAGCTTTCTGGTGCCACAAGGTGACCCACTTACCAGCGTCTGCTGAAATGGGAGGAGAGGATGGGGGTGTGTGCACACATGCATGTGTGTGTGCAAGAGGGGCACGGAGAGGAGGCAGATGACCAGGATTCAGTCCTGTGGTGATTTTTCTGGGTAGTATCAGCATTTGATTCCCTTTTCCCCCATGAAAGCAGGGTTGTGCTGCACTTGCCCAAGGGGTTGTCACCTTCTGGGTCGTATAGCCTCCTAAAATGGGACTGCTTGGAGCTGCCTGTCTGTCGTGAACTTTTCCCTCACCAAAACAGATCTGGGAGCTGCTGCCATTGCAATCATTTAATATGATGCTATTCTGGACATAGGAACCAACAGATTTTAGTAAAGATGTGTCCGGTGAATGACCAGGTCTGCTCTCCACTGTGATCCAGAGGAGCCGGGAAGGATTTCATGGTGGTCAGCAATGTAATAATCCCTGTAAGAAAGAATTTCCTCTCTTTCCCTCTGCAAGGTGCTTCATACCTTGGTACCCAAGGAATTAGGGCTTATGTTTGTATATTGCTGTCAAATAAAATTACGAACCATATTCAGGGTATGTTACATCTTGATTTTATCTTTTTCTTTCTGCAGAAGTCCTGGGACCAGTGGTGGTGAGTGGTGATAGATCTTTTTGCTCTTTCTTCCATGCTGAACCCTTTCTGGCCTGTCCTGATTTTGCTGCATTTCTTGGCACACTGTTTTGCTCCGCAGCTCAGCGTTTCACAACTGAGAGCAAACACAGAAGCAAAATGCCCCAAAAGCTCAGGTTTTTGGAGATGATCCCTAAGAACTTTCCCAGAATATCTGTGCTATGAAAGAAACACAGATCAATGAAAAACTCACAGGTGAAAGACGCTGTGGCTTAAAACAGCCTTGTGAGCTCTGGACACTGCTGGCAGCAAGGTGGGAAAAGCAGTCCCTCTATGTGCAGCATTATTTACACTTGTGAATGGCTGCAATGTGGGGTTTTTTAAAGTCATATCTGTTTTGCCTTCCAGGCAATTTGCCTGTGTGGAGCTGAG
Organism: Aptenodytes patagonicus; assembly: GCF_965638725.1. NCBI lineage: Eukaryota > Metazoa > Chordata > Aves > Sphenisciformes > Spheniscidae > Aptenodytes > Aptenodytes patagonicus. Next base: position 7,700,953 of record NC_134969.1, read on the forward strand.
GAAGTCGTGGCATTGTTCTGCCATGAGGTTGGGGGTGAAAAGCCATTTAAATCAAGCAAGCATCAAAGGGCAGAGAGCACTGAGCACCCTGTACAAAGCCATGAACCGGCTGTCCCAGCCCTGCAGTCCAGCCCGCTCCCTCCGCGTCTGCCAGGACCCTGCGATCTGGAGCACAGGCAGGCCTCAGGTTTCCAGGCTGAATCTACAAGGGCAACATTGACCTAATTAGTCTCTGAAACAAATGGGAGAGAAAGACTTGCCACCGTATGTTACAGCAAGAAATCCTCTCCCTCTCCTTTCGCTCTCCTGGCCCCAGGGATTCATGCCAGGCAGGTGCTTCTTTGATTGCAGCAGGTTTTGAATCCTCTTCCCTCTCCTCGCGGGGATGCCACATGCTGTCTTCTGACCTCGTTAGCTTCTCCTCCTGTTCCACTTCCCCGCTCTGCACTCCCAGCCCCATCGATGTGCTAATTACTACAAAGCAATATGCAGGAACGTGCTCCTCCGAGCGGGGTGAGGGGAGTGGGGAGAGGAGGGAGAGATGCTGTCAGAGCATCGTGGGGGATGGAGCAAGCTGGATGAGCATGGAGCTTGGTTTAAGCCACGCTGATGTTTGAGCTCACTCCAGGCTCTTCCCCGACATGGGTCGGTGCCAAGCGTGGCACATGGGTGTGCAAGAGGCGAGGTGCTCCCACACAGTGGGTCTGCAGAGCAGGCTGTGCTGCCTGCCCACAGGGCCAGCTAACGTGGGGTGTCCATGTCACCATGGTGGCTCATGTGGTCCTGGGACCTGGTGTGCCTCAGCTGCGTCCAGGGCATTGGTGTGCTGTGCAGAAATAACGTGAATCTCCAATCTTGATCTTCACCAATTAACCATCTTCGCTCAGCTCTGGATTCCCCTTGGACTGATTCATGCAGGCAGACAAGGCAGGTCTACACGTCTGTCTGTAGGCAGGCCTTGTGCGAGGTCCCTTTGCCCGTGCTCTGGACAGGGCGGACACAAGCCGGCTCTGTAGGAGACCTGTGGAGCCGTGACCAGTGCACTGCTGCTCCCATGGTCGTGCTGTGATGGAAAGGCAGGGTCTTTTCTCCAAGACTGAATCCCTTGCAAACACAGTTAATGGAATTCCAGTTTGCAGCTAACCTGTGCTCAGTCTGCTCAAACAGGCAGAGCTGGCGTGTTCTCAGAGCACGGGCAGAGGTCCATGCAGAGGTCCTCTCCTCTGGCACTGGTTGGAAATGAGGAAACTGGAGGGGTCTGGAGTTTGTGTTTGTTTTGTCCGGCTGGAACGACAAGAATTTCCTCTTCTTCCTTAACCAGTGAGAGACGGTTGGAGATGGAGAGAGGAAAGACAATAATTAAGGAAAGAACCATACCCTGCTGCCCTTTGCCTTGCTGTAAATCTAAAGCCATCCCATTAAGATTGGTGGAACTGTATTTATATCGAACTGGTGTGAGTGAAATTAATGTTAGCTTCACTAAACTAAAAGCAAGACAAAGGAGGGAAAAGCCAGTCCCTCTAGCTATGGCTGATGGGTGAATCCAGGGACAGGGACAGTAGGGTGACTCTCAGGAAGGGCATCTTCATTGTGAAGTCTGTTTGGGAGTGAAGGAAGCGATAAGCTGCCACCTCAACCAAGTGCAAAGCCATGCTGTCACTGAGGATGGTGCCCTTTGGGTCTGACCATTCCTGCACATTCCCATGGCTTGTATGATCCCAGCTGATGCTCCTCTCTTCTTCCTGACTTCAGATATCATCAGGATCCAGGTTATAAGCAAGGCATCAAGTGCCTGAAGAGAAACCACAGGACTCAGTTGGGGGCTCACGTTTTCCTGGTGCTCCTTGGGTTTAATACTCGTGTCGTGTTTTGACTGCAGAAGCTCTTAGATTAATCCGGCCTCCCCTGCAGTTCCTCTCTGAATTCCTCTGATGGTGTATTTTGATGCAGAGACTCATCAGACCTGGGGGTCTGTGTTTGCCCTTCAGGAGTGAACCACCTTTTGGTAGCGTTTGAAGAAAGTGCCCTTTCTCTCTGCTATTATTCACTATCCTTGTCTTTCAAAACTTTCCATTGTTCTCTTTCTTCCCGTTTTGCTTCTATTTTAATTACTTCGTTAATGGGCCCCTCCTACCAGCCTCTACCCTTCTTAGACTTTTTTGCATATCACATGTTATGTGAAAAGCAAAGGTTGCTCTATCTGCTTGCACGTACTCGCATTCATTTCTCACCTCATTTATTTTGGATCTTGTTTTCTTCCTGTTCATTTTATATTCTCTTCCGTAACTTCAGAATTGTGGGCCTCATCCAGCAGTGATAGAAACCAAGCATGATTCACTGGTGTACAGTTGCTGGAAACCTGGCACTGTGTACTGGTTCTCAGGCTTTGCTTTTCTCACATCATTTATATTCTGCAAAATAGTCTATCATTTGTGTCAACCTGCTTGCCTGGGATCTAAGCCTAAGACTACTGGCAACAATTCACAGTGGGGGCTTAAAAGGGCTTAAGTGACTGTTATACCTTTGACTCTTTTTGCTCCCCCCAAGAGCCATTCAGCTACATCTTCTCCCAGAGACCTGCTCAGAGGTCACTGAGGACACTGAGTCTCTTCATCGTGGTATTTTGTGCCCATTCTTAGCAATGTCAGTATACAAAAGCAACCAAGAAAATACTACAGGTCATAGTACTGGTGTAGTGTGGGAGGCCAAATTGCACATCACATCTCTCTGGTGACAGGTCATCATAAAGAAAAGCCTACCTGAGTCATTAGAAACATCCTCATGTGCTTCCAGGGTGGGGGACATCGTTGCTGTGTCTTTGGATCCATCAGCATGCCCATTGGCTCAGATGGGGCGTGCTTTCTCCTGTGAGTCCATGTAGACTGCTTCCAGTCTGAGCCCTGGCTTACGGCACAGGCATTGGTGCCTTTTGTTCCAGCCTGGGATTGCTCTCATGTTCCTGAATACGCCCCTGGCAGAGGTGTCCTGGTAGGGCTACTAAATTCAGGGTATCAGTATTTTCCTCTGTACACCTACAGACCACTTCTAGGGGTATTGTCCAGGATGCTCCCGATGACATGCCTGCACAGTGGAGGCTTTTCCTGAACAAGAAGTTCAAGCTCTTCAAAAAGCCTTGAAGAAGCTGTGCCTGCAGAGCAGAGCTGTTGGGAAGGTGAGCTGGAAGCACCTCTGCAGATGCAGTAGTGGAAATGCACAGGCTGTTCAAACCTTGGGGGATATCTCCATGTCCTTGTCAGACAGCATCTTCATCTCCAAGCTGTGTCCTCTTCATCTCAGGGCATTTTCTCTCCTCCCAGTTACTGGGACCCCCCTGCCACTGCAGCAGGAGATGGGTTTGCTCCTAACCTGAGGTGTCTCTGACCAAGCGGTTGGTGCTTCTGGCAGCCTTTGGTCCTTCCTCTAGAGGCTGGAGCTGCTGAGAAGGGCGAGGAGGCAGGGCTGTTAGTCTGAACCAGCCCTGGCGTTCATCTGGCTGCTGCCTCGCAGGCGAGCCAAGGCCTCCACTTGGGCACATCAGACACCCTAGGGATGACTGCTGACTTGGAACTGGTCTCAGCAGCACTGGCTTCATGGTTGTTTTAGTCCCGCTGCTTCCGCAATGCTTGAAGAACCCCTATTAACCCTTTCAGGTTAATATCCTGCGGGTCTGCTTTCCACAGCCACCCACACTGGGCTGAGACCATGCAGGGCTGTGGCTGCCCACCTCCATGCTCGTTCCGCCACCCAAAGCTGCCGGGAAGGTGCACAGAGACCCATGGACAGTGGTGCCGGTGCTGGTGCCGAGTGGAGCCGACCCAGGGAGCACCAGCCCCAGCTCCAAGACATCCCTGCAGACTGACTCATCCCCCCAAAGCACAGCCAGGTAGAAACAACTTCTGGAGGGGGCGCTGGATGCAAAACGCACTTACGTGGAAGGTGTAAAGATGTCTCACTTTCTCGTGATGTTTGAGGAGGAGGTGCTGCTGCAACACTGATATTTTTGGCATGGTATAGACTTCATCTTCTTTCCTACCAGCTCATAATGACTCAGTTTTGAAGTCCACACTGTGATGTTCCTTCATGGGGCTTACAACTGCCCTGGCAGAGGAAGGGGAGTGTGAGAGCCACTCAGGGTGTTTTTCCCGCTCTCCACCCTGATCTTGTGACCAGCCTCTGAAGACAACAACACAGAGTGGGATGGCACCACCTCCAGTCATCACTGGTCCATGCTGCAGCATGGACCTCTCTCTCCTTACAGGCTTGGGAAAGGACCCAAACACCAAACTACGTGATCCCTAGTTAGGTGGGACAAATGCCACCTACACCTTAGTTTTGCTCCCACCAAAATGTTTATCTAATAGGCAGCTCTGGAGTTGTTTCATAGACATTTTGGTATTTGGATGCACGTGAACGGGAGGTGAGTCAGCTCTTCCTCCCCAATCTGTTTGCAAAGGGCACATCTACAGCGTGATCAAATTGTGCGTTGACAAGTTAATGATAAACCCTCCAGGCCTCTGCGGGACACAGCATTTTTAAAGCACATCCACATGTCAGAGCAAGGGCAGGATGCTCATGAATGGGTATCTGACTAAACAAACTATCAAGACCGGGTGGCAGATACCTTCAGGGGGACATCTGCACGCTCTGTGATGTAAAGGTCCACATGGAGATGCTCTGTGCCACCCAGCAGGTCCCGTTCCAGAAAGCCAGCACCTCAGTGGGCTTGTTTGAGGAGACCTGCCCACTTATGACAAACAGAAATTAACCCTTTCATTTCTAAGATGCTGCCTTCCCCTTGGGAGGCCAAAGTCACCTGTGATGGTATGTCAGAGCCAGCAGCCTCTGTAGATGCTGGAGGACTCTTCTGCTTCAAGGGCTTCAGGTGCAAATCTCTGATGCTGATCCCCAGTTAAGAACTCCAGCCCTTCTTGGAGGTCTGAAAGTGTCCGCAGGACATCACTGCAAGACAGAGAACCAAGGCCATGGCACAGTAGGTGTGTGAGCCTTTGTGAGCATGCAAAATGTCATGACCGCAGTACAAGGTGCTGCCAACCAGAGCTCAGCCGTCACAAAATGGCAGAGCTCTGTGGGCATCGTGGCCTCCACTCTCAGGTGGCTGCTGCATGCAGATGTGGTCACACATCTGGCCACACTGACAACACAGAAACCCACTGAAAACCACACCTGTAGACATCAGCGGGCACGGGGCTCACGTGGAGTATCTCATCACACTGACTGCTCTGCATGTCCCTTGTGGGATGGGCTAACGGTTTCTCCATCTGGCCCAGACTCCCTCTCCCAGCCACGGAGCAAGTCCAGCAGAGCGTTTGCTTCACCATCAGGCTGACCTTTGTGAAAGTGGTCCCATAATGCACACACAAACACACAAAGAAGCTTGTCCTCTTGTCCTCTCTCCCACACTGGCCAAAACAGTCATCCCAGGATACGTATACTGGCTGTGGCTGGGACAGAGTTAAATTTCTTCATAGTAGCTTGTATGGTGCTGTGTTTGGGATTTGTGACCAAAACAGCGTTGATAACACACCCATGTTTTAGCTGTTGCTGAGCCAGGCTTGCACAGTGTCAAGGTCTCTGATTCTCACCCCACCCCACCAGCGAGCAGGCTGGGGGTGCACAAGAAGCTGGGAGGGGGCACAGCCGGGACAGCTGACCCCAACTGACCAAAGGGATATTCCACACCATGTGATGTCACGCTCAGCATATAACGCTGGGGGAAGAAGGAGGAAGGGGGGGATGTTTGGAGTGATGGCGTTTGTCTTCCCAAGTCACCGTTACACGTGATGGAGCCCTGCTGTCCTGGGGGTGGCTGAACACCTGCCTGCCGATGGGAAGCAGCAAAGGAATGCCTGGGTTTGCTTCACTTGTGTGTGCGGCTTTTGCTTTACCTATTAAACCGTCTTTATCTCAACCCATGAGCTTTCTCACTTTTACCCTTCCAATTCTCTGCCCCATCCTGCTGGGGAGGTGAGCGAGTGGCTGGGGGGGGGCTCAGCTGCCCACCAGGACAACCCACAACAGAATGGATTTTCTGTTCCTTCAGCAGGGCCCTGGATGTGCTGACTCACTGTGTAGTGATTACGGGGTGTGACAACACCCTTCAAATTTTTATGTGCATACAGCTGCTTTTAAACACTTTTTTTTTCTTCTTGTCTTCCCCTTGTTTTTCTTTTCAAATATCCACTTAATCTTCCTTTCCTTTTCCAATGGTCCTGTTTCAAGGCATGAATAAGTACCTCCACGGCTTCACTGTGATCATAGAATCATTGAGAATCATTGAGGTTGGAAAAGACCTCTAAGATCATCGAGTCCAACCATCGACCCAACACCACCATGTCCACTAAACCATGTCCCTAAGCGCCACATCTACACGTCTTTTAAATACTTCCAGGGATGGGGACTCCACCACTTCCCTGGGCAGCCTGTTCCAATGTTTAACCACTCTTTCAGTAAAGAAATTTTTCCTCATGTCCAATCTAAACCTCCCCTGGCGCAACTTGAGGCCGTTTCCTCTCGTCCTATCGCTTGTTACTTGGGAGAAGAGACCGACCCCCACCTCGCTACAACCTCCTTTCAGGTGGTTGTAGAGAGCGATGAGGTCTCCCCTCAGCCTCCTTTTCTCCAGGCTGAACAGTCCCAGTTCCCTCAGCCGCTCCTCATCAGACTTGTTCTCCAGACCCCTCACCAGCCTCGTTGCCCTTCTCTGGACACGCTCCAGCACCTCGACGTCCTTCTTGTAGTGAGGGGCCCAAAACTGAACACAGTATTCGAGGTGCGGCCTCACCAGGGCCGAGTACAGGGGCACGATCACTTCCCTACTCCTGCTGGCCACACTATTTCTGATACAGGCCAGGATGCCATTGGCCTTCTTGGCCGCCTGGGCACACTGCCGGCTCATGTTCAGCCGGCTGTCAACCAGCACCCCCGGGTCCTTTTCCACCAGGCAGCTTTCCAGCCCCTCTTCCCCAAGCCTGTAGCGCTGCATGGGGTTGTTGTGGCCGAAGTGCAGGACCCGGCACTTGGCCTTGTTGAACCTCATACAGTTGGCCTGGGCCCATCCATCCAGCCTGTCCAGGTCCCTCTGCAGAGCCTTCCTACCCTCCAGCAGATCAACACTCCCACCCAGCTTGGTGTCGTCTGCAAACTGACTGAGGGTGCGCTCGATCCCCTCATCCAGATCATTGATAACGATATTGAACAAGACCGGCCCCAAAACTGAGCCCTGGGGAACACCGCTCGTGACCGGCCGCCAACTGGATTTAACTCCGTTCACCACAACTCTCTGGGCCCGGCCATCCAGCCAGTTTTTGACCCAGCGCAGAGTACACCTGTCTAAGCCGTGAGCCGCCAGCTTCTCCAGGAGAATGCTGTGGGAGACGGTGTCAAAGGCCTTACTGAAGTCCAGGTAGACCACATCCACAGCCTTTCCCTCATCCACTAGGTGGGTCACCTGGTCATAGAAGGAGATCAGGTTGGTCAAGCAGGACCTGCCTTTCATGAACCCGTGCTGGCTGGGCCTGATCCCCTGGTTGTCCCGCTCATGCCTTGTGAGCGCCCTCAAGATGAGCCACTCCATAATCTTCCCCGGCACCGAGGTCAGGCTGACAGGCCTGTAGTTCCCCGGATCCTCCTTCCGGCCCTTCTTGTGGATGGGCGTCACATTGGCAAGCCTCCAGTCGCCCGGGACCTCCCCTGTTAACCAGGACTGCTGATAAATGATGGAGAGCGGCTTGGCGAGCACCTCTGCCAGCTCCCTCAGCACTCTCGGGTGGATCCCATCCGGCCCCATAGACTTGTGAGTGTCCAGGTGGCATAGCAGGTCATTGACTGCTTCCTCCTGGATTATGGGGGGTTCATCCTGCTCGCCGTCCCTGTCTTCCAGCTCGGGGGGCCGAGTACCCTGAGGATAACTGGTCTGCCTGTTAAAGACTGAGGCAAAGAAGGCATTAAGTACTTCAGCCTTTTCCTCATCCTCGGTGACAATGTTCCCCCCCGCATCCAATAAGTGATGGTGCTGGAGACAGGCGTTCCTGCTCCCAGCCTGGAGCCTGTCCCTGCCTTTTGGCACTGTCATTTGTCCCAGACCTGTGTGCAAGATGGAACACGAGCGACAACTGTGTTGCAGGAAATTGGGGAAATCACAATGGTTTCTCCCATCCATTGTAAGATCTCCTTGCACTTCTCTGCCAAAGACCTGGGCTTTCAGAAATCTCTGAATGAGAAGTTCACAGCAGATCCTTTTATAAATGGACAATGGGTTTCAGTTAAAAGCAGGAGGCTGAATCAATTTGCTGAAGGGAAAACAATGGGAACTAAAGTGTGCAGAGTACATGCTAACATTTTGAAAAGCACCTAAAAGACGCAGAAGCCTTAATTGAAACGTGTCACCATTCAGACACTTAGACCCATATACTCCAGCACAAGGAGGTGAGTAATTCCTCCTTGGCATCACAAGACTCAGTGGGACTCAATTCCCAGGACGACCGTTGTCTCTAACCCTCATGTTCTCTGCTGCCACATCCATGCTAGCACATTTCCACCAGTGGAAGAGCCTTGATTTACAGCAACAAAAAATCAAGCCTTGAACACCTAAGTGACAGCATTGCTGGAGTCAGGACTGGAGCCTTGGTGGTAGCTAGGGGCACCCAGGGGAAGGATTTGGCAACAAGCAATTGATCACCTGGAAATCTCTTGCCAGTTGTCCATTTTGCATTGAGGCTCCGTGTGTAGCGCTGCCAGATGGTAAATTAAGGATCTGCCCTCCCCTCGGACTGTGTTCACTGCTGTTTGGCTTCCAGACAAGTAAGCTGTTCTCCTTTTTGTGACACTTTTGCTACTTCAAGATTACAAACTTTAATGACTTTCAATTCAGGAGCATTGGCATAGAAGCCAATTCAACTGCCAACTTTCCTTTGGAGAATCTGCGGCTCTGTGTGACTTCTCCAGTTAATCACTGGGACTGTTACTGCTGGCGTGTGCTGGAGTGGACACGGGCTCTCAGCTCTTGCCCCATTGCAAGCCCTCTCGCCGGAACCTGGGCTCTAGTGATATGTGGATATTTGTGCACCTGGTTGTGTCGTCCTGCAGTGGAATAGGCACGGGGTCCCACCTCAAAAAGGAAGTGCTGGGGAGCAGGGAGGCACATGTGGCCAAAGGGTCATGGATCATGGAGGAGCAAGGTGTCAATGCCTTGAACATCCTCCCTTCCTGGGGGTTTGGCTGCCCGGGCCAGCTTGGCAAGAGCACAGATGGTGACCTTGAAGAAAGCTGTTGGGAAGAAAGCTAGAGGCTTCAGCGATGGCTGGACCCCTTTCCTCGGGAGCTGCCTTCAAGCTGGGGCTCTCACATTTGTCCCCAGCCTGAACACAGCTGAGTCACGGCCATGCCTGCACCTGTCCATGGACCCCACTAAGCCAGACTCTGACCTGAGAACTGACTTCCTGACTTGACCTTGGATCTGCATCATCACCATGAGCGTGCCTGATGACCTGGATTCTCAGCTGACCCCATCTACCATCCTCACGCTTGCCCTGCTCGCCTTGCTGGGGTGCCTGGGGCTGAGTCCCGCTGATCCCCGTCCAGGCAGCCGCATGGCCATGCTCAGTGTTGCTCTGTGGGTAACTGGATGGGGCTGATGTCTTGACTGCGTTGCACTTGGACCCCCAACTCAGCTCCTCAGCCCACACAATGCCTCACCCCTTCCTGGGATGGCCCTTTAAGAGAAGATTTCTTTCAATTTCTGTTCCAGCTTTCACTTCAGTCCTCTGCTTTCCCATGCCACAGACATGCAGATCTATCGCTTCAGAAAATGGACAAATTATATATTTTGGTACCAGAATCGCTGTTTTGAAATCAATGACATGGCTTCACTGTTACTGGTAAGTCACCGGCCAGGCGGGTCCCGCTGGAGGGGACGTTATTTGTCACTTAGGTTTTGTGGTTGTAAAGGCTCCGGACAGCCAGGAAGACACCTCGGATGAGAACAGTTTCCTTAAGAAGCATCTGCAGCTTGTTTTCATCAGGTAGGTTTTACCACCAAGAAGAAGAAGGAGATGGAGGTGGGGAAGCACCAGTGCTGCTCCTGACAAGTATCCCTGCAGCTTGGTGGTTTTCCCATCGGTCGCACGGATGTGGGGCTGCCCGTGGGCAGCGGGAGCTGAGCCAGGGGGTGGCAGGGAGATCTGGGGGCCGCTGGGGCACTCAGGTCCCCAGGTACCCTCCCCACCTCTCTGTGGCCATCAAGACAGCAAAGCACCTGTACAAAATCCCACCCAAGAAACAGCCTGCACTTTCTTCAAAGACGGCGATGGCTTCACTCTCTGGAGCTTCTTCACTGTCCTTCTCTTCGCGCTGCAGGGACACAGGTGACATCGGCATGGTCATCCGCGGCAGCATGGATCTCAGCAATGCCACAGCACGGGAATCAACTCAAAGACCCTGCATTTGTCTAGCCATAACTTAACATGCTACCTCAAGTCAGACAGCGAGAGGGACATGGATACATTTGTCAGTAGGCTTACGGAGTTAAATGTCTTCATGTCTGACATATAAAGGAGCAGCATCTTGTGCTCAGCAATGTGTTAATTATTTTTTTCATTGAGAAAATGATGATTTCATTTGAAAGGCTATATTTTTACCTGTAACCAATGATTCCTCAAGCCGTGGAAATATCAAAATATTTGAAATTGTCTGTTATTGCATAGTTGAAAGAAAAAATTATCCATCATCTGCTGCTTACTTACAAGATAGCAATGAAAGGGCACAATGTGTGTTGGAGAATTTAGGATGTGAACTACAGGAAAATGTCTTCAGCTTTGAAAATACAACATTAATTGCAACTGGTGATGCAAACATTGCCTTTGGAGAAGCTCTATCTAGTAATTATTGGAAAATGGGAATGAATATTTGGCTTTATCTCACACATTGCATAGGCACTGCAAAACACAAAAAAGTTACCATTTGATTTTGAATGTTTTGGAATGTCATGTTTTCATCTGCTTTTCTTCATTTACCAAGCTTTTCAGACTTCCAGAATTTAAACAGATTTACATTTTTGCAGATTTACATTTAATTTATAGATTTCATTTTTCAAACTTTAAAACATGGAAATATCTGCAGAAGATAGCTTTTTCTAGATTCTGATGTTGAAAGGCTCTTAAATTGGGTTCTCATTATTAGACAGCATTGCTTTACATTCACTGAGGCTTGCCCAGTCATCGTTTTGCTTTTTTAAAGGATAATGAAGATGAGGATGATGGAGTTTGGTTTTCAGGGAGCAATGTAGTTTTCCTTGTGCATGTTCCACTTTAAACTCCTGGTCTTCCCATTTCTTCTTACACAGGGAGCTTCTTATGTCCATCCTTATCTCAATGAGTGGTGGAAATTACACTCCCTTGTCAGGAATGCAGATCTGCTCAGTGGTCGTTCAACTAACACCAAGATACGTGTCAGACATGAACCCACTTGTAGCGTGGAGTTTTATGAATTAGCTGAAAAATAAAGGTTTTGTGAAATGCAACAAAACTGACAATAAGACACATTTAAAGGAACACATTAAAGCCTGTCATAATGTAATTGTATTTTAGTCCAGTGGCAATATATAGTTAAGGGAAAACCATGTGTTGCATTAGGGACTTTTTCTCCTCCACAGTATCGCATGGAGAGAAGAGGTAGCACATACCCTCCTTGTGATTGTCGCTTATTTCCAAGTGATACTGAAAGACACATCATTGATTTTTTGAGTAAATATTTTACTTCTGACACATTCCTGACCCAGAAGAGAAAATATCACCTCTAAAGAGCTCAAGACTTATTTACAAATGCCGGCTCTGTTTCAGGCCTGGAGAGGACGCCAGGGCTGCCCCAGCAAGGGGAGTTGCTTGCCCTGCAATCCTTCGCAGGGTCACAGAGACATCGAGGTATACCTGGCTTGTAGTTGCTCCTTTCTGCCCCTGCTTGTCACCAGGGTTTGTCCAAGAAAACACTCAATTTTATTTCCACAGCACTTTTGTGACTGGCAGAGGGAGTCTCTGCTGCACAATACCTGCAGAAACTTCTGTTGAAGCAGCAATATGCTGCTGACAAAACTGATCCCATCACTTAATGGTCTTTGTAGGCATCAAAGGATGCTTTGTTAACAGACCAAACTGTGTACCCCAAGAGGCAGTCGTGCTGAATAGCTCATCATGCTCAATGACTCATTAAACACTTCCAGCTCTTCCAGAGGATGTTGGTCCTCCCTCTCTTATCCCCTGTCTCCCTGGTGTGATTTCTCTGACCTTGAGTGACGTTCCTCCTCTATACAGGTGCGATTTAAAGACACCATCTCTGTCATCGCCCCATGGCCCTTTGTGGCCAGCCACGGTTGCTCCCCAGCTTTAAGCTCTGAGGTTCCTGAGTCACCTTTGAAGCTGCAAGGCAAGCATCAGTCCCCCAGGTGGTTTTGGAAATGCTTCTCCCAAAGTTTGTGCAGATTGCAACATGCACTGTCCTGCTGTAGAAGGCCTGAGTTCCACCCATCAGCTGTACAGAAACAGCTTTGGGGTGTAAAAGTCAAGAGGAGGAGGAAGTGTCTAGATAGGGCAAAGGATCTTAGAATATTGAGGAAAAGCAGCACAGAAACTAACGGGGTTCAAGCCTGCCATCCTCAACGCATCTTGTCCCCATGGCTCTCATCTAGCAGGCTATAGGTTTTCTATAGAACCTACTACAGGCTGCAGGTATCCATCAGGATGTCTGGGTTGCATGGGGACATCTAACCATGGTGGTGGTGCCGCAGTTACTGCTGGTTGGCAGCAGCACTCAGAAACATCATGTGGTCTATCAGCAAGAACCTGTCACAGGAGGACATGAAGCTGGAGCAGCCAGTGACACCTCTGATAAAAATCTTCCAAATAAAATAATGCATCAGGCTGACAGGAATAATCCACACCTTCTCTCCCAAGCGGGTGAGGCTCAGCATGAACTCATAGCCTTTCCTCCCTTCGAAGCACACGGGACGTCGCTGTGCTCCTGAGCTCTGTGCACCACATCCCATTGGGCTGAGGCTGAGCTCCGTCATCGCTGGGTCAGTGTGTCTGTCCTCCCCGAGAGCCAGCACCAGGTTCAAATGCTGCAGCTGGAGGTTAATCAGCAGCTGCAGAGGGAGTACTGAGGAAAAAACACATGTCCCTTTCAATTATGTTTGCTCGAATCCACTGCAATGAGCGGAGGGCTGTAACACTCAATTATTCCCAGCAATCAAATTAAATTTATGCTCGTCATTAAAGAGTCACCGTTTGCCCACGGCTGCCTCGTTGGGAGCTCTGATCACCACTCTGTTATCATTGGGGGGTGGTGAATTAATTCTTGTGCATGCTTTATCCTCAGTCAATCTTTGGGGACGTCATTTGCTTGCTTTTTAAAGCCGTTCTCATCATAGGATTTGGAAAATACCCCCCAGTCTGATGTATTGTAAAAATGACTTAGTGCATAATGTGATTTGTAGTCTAGAGGAGAAAAATCAAAGCACTCCAGCCTGTTTCCTCCTTTTAAAGCCAAAACCAGCAACTTCAAGTAGGCAGGAAGGTCTGAGCAGGCTGCGGTCTGGCGATGGCACCTCAATGACCCCCAGGAGCTTGGAGGCAATTGTGTGATGCTGCACATGCGATCAGGGCTCCGATTTCAACACCTCCTGGTTCTTCAGCTGGGCAAAATGTCAGGCTGAAACTTTTAGAAAGAAAATGCAGACTCAGCAACACAAATTGTGGGTTTGTCTTATTTTTGCCAAGTTCATGTTCATATTTAAAAAATTATAACCCTGATGTCCCAAGGAGATGATTTCATGCAGTAGTGTTGTATCTCTGCCTCTTGTCTTCCTTCATATAGTAACATTGGAAGCTTTGGCTAACATCGATCACATTACATAGAGAAATTGAGGTCCAAAACATATGAAATTCTTCATGTTTCATGAAAATTAGTAGCTAGAAGAGAAGAGTACCCACCAGTATTCCTCCAGTAAGGGTTACAGATCAAACAGACATTCATTAACACATTAAATTACTGCAGCAACAGTTAATAGTCCATTTCCTTCTGTTTTCCAGTGAAATTAATCCAGACGTTATAGTAAATATGTTAAAAGTTGCAAAATGCCTATTATTCATGGGAAACACTAATTTAATCACCAGCCAACAGATTGTAGGACAAAAGAGTTAGAGACGGTAAGTCAGTACCTGACAGGAGCTTATGGAAAAGACCTTTCCTTGCTGAAGAAGGAGGCGAGTACTGTTTAACATCATCATTGCCTGGATGGCACCAAGCTGTGGGGAGCAGCTGATATCCTGGGCTGCTGTTCAGAGAGACATGGGCAAGATGGAAGGATTGGCCAAGAGGAGGTTGTGGGATCGGCCACATGAATTTCGGCAAGTAACACGAATTCCTGGAGCAGAGTGACCCCTTGCACAGGTACAGGCTGGGGACTGAGTGACTGGGGAGCAGCTCTGTAGAGAAGGATCTGGGGATTCTGGCCAACAAGTTGAACACAGGCCAGCCGTGTGCCCATGCTGTGTTGAAGGCCAACCACAGACTGGGCTGTATGAGCAAGAGTGTAGCCAGCAAGGCAAGGGAAGATTATTCTCCTCTCTAGCACTTGTGAGACCATATCTGGAGTATTGTGACTATGTCAGGGTCCTCCAGTGTAAGAAAGATATTGATGAATGGGAGAGAGTCCACAGTGTGGAAGCCACCAAAATGAAAGAACAGCAGGCAACAGGCACAGATTGCAACAGAGGAAATCCCATGTGGACATAAGGGAAGAATTCTGCTCCACAAGAGTGGCTGAGCCCAGAGGTGGTGGAGTCTCCATCCTTGGAGGTTTTAAAAACTTGACTAGACAAGACCTTGAACAACCTGCTCCAACTTTGAAGCCAGCCCTGGTTGGAGCAGAAGGTTGGACTAGATAACTTCCAAAGGTCCCTGCCAGCCTAAGTCTTTTATGGTTGGTTTTACATTCAACCCATGATTCTCTCAGGCATGAGATTTGGCCACAAATCCATCTTGTTAGGCACTGTCTCCCAGGAAATTTAATGTAGCTCTGTAAATTGGTGCAGTTGACAGGGGATGATGGCTTCATGTGGGAGCCATCCCCTGAGACCTTCCGATGCCGGTGCTCAGGGTGTTCTCAGACAGCAACCTCTATCCCCTGGGAGGATCTGGGCCCTGGCTGATCCCATCTCCCAGGGTGTGTGTATCCCCGTGGCACCATGGACAGTTTTGAATCAGGAGCACTGAAGGTTTCCATGACCCAAATCACCCTCCAACTAGGGGGCAGGCAGCTACTTGCACTGCCTGTGCAGCACCCAGGACATGGCAGCGCCAGTTGAGGGACCAGTCCAGACTTGCACCATTTTATTAATTATTATTTGCAAATGCTCATCATTGACCGTCATTAATCTAATTGCACATGGCAAAGTCTTGGTCTCTGTTGAGGCCAGTGGGACAGAGAGAAGCCCATGCTTTGTGGACCTTGTACAAAGCCTGCCTGGAGCATGAGAGTTGCAAAGTTCAATGGCTGAGCTCAGCTCTGCTCTGTTTTATCCTAGTTTGACAGGACACCTGGGATCTCGTGTGTCAGTGTGCCCCAAACAGCAACTGTAAGTGAATCTGGATGTGTCTAACTCTTGCATTTCCTCAGTGTCACGGGAAGTAGCTTTAACCATTCCCTTACATGAGATCATAAGCTTTCTGCAGCTCATGCTGTGGGGATGTGTTTTCAGCAGAGAGAAAGCCAATATTGACAGTGCAACTGCCTGGCTTTGGGGGGTAGCACGTCTGGGTGATAAATGGAATTGAACAGGAGGATTTATGCATTAATGTTATTGCTATTGTTTGGCTGGAAAAGATTATCTTCTCTGCGTCTGGACTAGTCTAATACTGACCTGATCCTGTTAACCAGCTACCACAGATGTTCGGACAAACACACCCATAATCTCAAAATGAAAAATGAAAGAAACACAAATAGGTTTTCAACGGCTACTTGAGCAAAACTGAAGACAAGCACAGGAAAGCAGCTCAGTATCTTCTGTTTGGATTTCTTTTTAATGTATTTTTATTTTCTGTTCATACAAAATGGTTATGTTCATACAGACTGTTCATCTACCACTTTTTAATATACATTAGGTCACCTGGCATGCAGGGGAAAAAATCTTTAGCCCACTAAAATTAGAGCTGAAATTCTGCCTCACCTGGGAGACTGGGCCAAAATTTGATCCAAAGTCCTGGCCCACCACATCTGACAGAATGGCAGGATTGGACTTGGGATCTGAGCTACAGCATGGGCTAACTGCAGGGCTTGCAGGGCTGGGGGCTGAGTGCATGACCCTCCCTTCCCTGCCTTCTTTACTCGCATTCAGAAAAGGTCTAAACTGCCCCAAGTTTATCTGAACTCTGCTAACCTCTGAAATTTTTCCATCTGTCTTCTTCCTTGTTATTGGAAGAGTCCAGCTGCCCCATCATTGACGTGAACGTGGAGCAGAGTATGTTTTTGGCATAAGAGGCAAGAACCTGCTCATTTTGGGAGGAACTGTTGTGCAGTGGTTACCTCTAAGTGCTAAGAGGAGACAAAAAATGTGCTGGGAGAAGGTTAAAAAATGACAGCAGATTCTTCCAAGGCTAGGAAACATGATAAGTCTCATTGATCTTCTACCCAAATCAGAAACAGAATAGGAAAGGATGTTTTTCATAGAAGTCCAGTTTCCTGGACAATCCAGTTTCATGTAAGACCAGTTGTTCTCAGGGTACCAGCCCCCTGAGCAGGAAAACAAGGATGGGAAGCAGAATGAAGCCCCCATAATCCGAGGGGAAGTGGTTAGCGACCTGCTACACCACTTATACACACACAAGTCTATGGGGCCAGATGGGATCCAACCAAGGGTACTGAAGGAGCTGGTGGAAGTGCTCACCAAGCCACTTTCCATCATTTATCAGCAGTCCTGGTTAACGGGGGAGGTCCCGGACGACTGGAGGTTAGCAAATATGATGCCCATCTACAAGAAGGGCTGGAAGGAGGATCCGGGGAACTACAGGCCTGTCAGCCTGACCTCGGTGCCGGGGAAGGTTATGGAGCAGATCATCTTGAGTGCCATCACGTGGCATGTACAGGACAACCAGGTGATCAGGCCCAGTCAGCATGGGTTTATGAAAGGCAGGTCCTGCTTGACCAACCTGATCTCCTATGACAAGGTGACCCACTTAGTGGATGAGGGAAAGGCTGTGAATGTGGTCTACCCAGACTTCAGTAAGGCCTTTGACACTGTCTCCCACAGCATTCTCCTGGAGAAGCTGGCGGCTCACGGCTTAGACAGGTGGACTCTGCGCTGGGTCAAAAACTGGCTGGACGGCCGGGCCCAGAGAGTTGTGGTGAATGGAGTTACATCCAGTTGGCGGCCGGTCACGAGTGGTGTTCCCCAGGGCTCAGTACTGGGGCCAGTTCTGTTTAATATCTTTATTAATGAGCTGGACAAGGGGATCGAGTGCACCCTCAGTCAGTTTGCAGACGACACCAAGTTGGGTGGGAGTGTTGATCTGCTCGAGGGTAGGAAGGCTCTGCAGAGGGACCTGGACAGGCTGGATCGATGGGCCCAGGCCAACTGTATGAGGTTCAACAAGGCCAAGTGCCGGGTCCTGCACTTCGGCCACAACAACCCCATGCAGCGCTACAGGCTTGGGGAAGAGTGGCTGGAAAGCTGCCTGTCGGAAAAGGACCTGGGGGTGCTGGTCGACAGCCGGCTGAACATGAGCCGGCAGTGTGCCCAGGCGGCCAAGAAGGCCAATGGCATCCTGGCCTGTATCCGAAATAGTGTGGCCAGCAGGAGCAGGGAAGTGATCGTGCCCCTGTACTCGGCCCTGGTGAGGCCGCACCTCGAATACTGTGTTCAGTTTTGGGCCCCTCACTACAAGAAGGACGTTGAGGTGCTGGAGCGCGTCCAGAGAAGGGCAACGGAGCTGGTGAGGGGTCTGGAGAACAAGTCTGATGAGGAGCGGCTGAGGGAACTGGGGTTGTTTAGCCTGGAGAAGAGGAGGCTGAGGGGAGACCTCATCGCTCTCTACAACTCCCTGAAAGGAGGTTGTAGCGAGGTGGGGGTCGGTCTCTTCTCCCAAGTAACAAGCGATAGGACGAGAGGAAACGGCCTCAAGTTGTGCCAGGGGAGGTTTAGGTTGGATATTAGGAAAAATTTCTTCACTGAAAGGGTTGTCCAGGCACTGGAACAGGCTGCCCAGGGAAGTGGTGGAGTCCCCATCCCTGGAGGTATTTAAAAGACGTGTAGATGTGGCACTTAGGGACATGGTTTAGTGGTGGACTTGGCAGTGTTAGGGTAGACAGGGCCATTTGGCTGGAGTCAGCATGGTACAGTGCATTTCAGCTATGTCAACAGGTCTGCACAAGGAAAAAGAAAATTCTTTCTTCAGAACAGGTTTCTTGCTGCATAGTCTGGACCAAAATCTGGCTAAAAGGAACCGTGAGCGTTTCCTGGCATGTCCCTGTTAGCCCTTTGCTGTTACACAATCATTTAAATAGATACACATGCACATAATCATCATTTACTCTGGGGTTTATCAATACTAAATTCAGTCATTGTTGAATTCTGACAGCAAAATTGCTGTCATATTTAAGAAGTTAATTTTAGGGATGTTGAAAAACCAGTTATATTTAAACAAGATAATAGAAACTATGTGCTGTTGAGGAAAATGTGACTGAAGAGCACCAGTACGGAGCCCTGTTGTGTTGGGTGTTGCACAGGTGTGCAGCTAAGGAACTCCTGCCTGAAGACTTCTTAGTAAGACAGCAAAAAAATGGCCATTTGTCAGACACAAAAAGTGATTCTAAGGGAAGTTCAAGGGGCCTGCCCGTGACCACAGAGAAAGACTGAGCAGCATCTGGACCTGAGCGTGGGTCTAGAGGACAGATCAGTGTCCTCCTTGTGCCATTGATATTCAAGATTAAAATATGTCATAGCTGTGGGTTGTTAAAACAATGGAAAACAAACTCATGGTCAGCACCACTTACTCAGTGGCTGCAGTGGGAATCAACTAGTCTTACTGGGTGAGCGAGTCTTCCTGGCCTTGTGTTTAATAGTTTGTCCACTACTTCCACATAATGTCACTTGGGATCAGTCTGAACTTGTACAGACCACATGGCTCTGAACTGGAGGATGGAGATCTGTCTCTGACTCTGTGGACCTTCTCTGTGGGTCTGCAAGGAGAGCTGTCCTCCATCAAACTCTTCCCCTGACCTCCGCAGTGCAGGTGCAAGGGCAGGATTTCCATTCAACCTACCAGGACTTTCTGATCCCGTTGGGATGGGATTTTGTGGAAGTTGTGGGGAAAAGGAGCTGAGCTGCCCAGGGCCTAGAATCAGAGTGGGGCAGCACTGATGGCAAAGACATATGGAGGTCTCCAGTCTAACCTACCACTTGGAAAAGGACAACCCCAACACTAAATCAGGTTGGCTATGACTTTGCTGAGCCAAACCTAAAAAACTTCCAAGAATGGAGACCTCCTGCCTCTCCCATGACTTGACCCAGGGCTGTACCATCCTCCTGGGGAGGAAAGTTTTCCTAATGGCCATTCTGAACCTCCTGAGCCTGAATCTGTGGCTCCTGCCCCAGTTACTTTGCTTAACACTGTTGAGAAGAGTTTGGCTCCAATGCCTTTGTAATTCCCTTTCAAGTATAGAATCATAGAATCATTTAGGTTGGAAAAGACCTTTACGATCATCAAGTCCAACCATAAACCAAACTGTAAAGTAATTGTAGGCTGCTACCATATCACCTCTTCACCAGGTGAACCCAGTCCATCTCCCTCAACCTTTCCTTGTTGGTCACATGCCTCAGGTTCCTGACCATCTTGGTCGCTCTTTACTGGCCCCTCTCTGGTTTCCCCACATCCCTCTCAACGTAGGAGACCAATACCAAAAGCAGTGTTTCAGGTGTGGCCTCTGTTGGCCTACTCCAAGGATCCAGTTTCCAAGGTCCCCATGGATTGATGTCCCTCCATTTTGCATATCGTCCACACTCCCCCCCATAATTCTGTATTATGTGTGCATTTACTGAGGGTGAGCCCTGTCTCATTGTCCAGATGTTGAATGATATTATCCCAAATACCACCCTGGGGTGGGCACTCATTACCAGTCCCAAAGCAGACATCAGTCCATCGCTCGCTGCCATTTGAGCCTATTTTCAACCACCAAAGAGCCGGGTTGCCCAGCCTGTTCTGCATCAGCTTCCGAATGAAAATGCTTTGAGACATCATCTTGTGTCATCTTCTCCACCAGAATCGCAAACACACTTATACCTACAAATGTGCTCTGTCATTGCGATCACTCCATAGGTTCCCCATAAGCATCACTTTAGCTCCTGAAAATGGATTTGGGATGCTTTTCACTGTAAATAACTAGTATCATCCACCTATCCAAGTAAAACTACCCACTGATTTTACTCCAGATGCACACAATCATTTTTCTTTCCCTAAAATCCTATTCTTGGGGGTGAATTTAATATTTTTAGAGTGCAGTATTTGTAACTTGATTGAATGTTCTCAACCAGGTACTTGTGAACCCAGCTTCAGTCACAGTCAAAGGAGATGCACAGCTCACTTTTTTCTCCCTTACTAAACCAACAGAAAACACTCAGAATGTTTTTTTCACCTTATGTGTTCTCTCATGAAAATACATATTCATAGTAGTTTGATATATGAGCTCACATGGGTAAATATATTTATAAACATTCTGATGAGAATATTTGCACGAGTAATTAGGACACGTTTGTTTTTCACAAGTGTTTATTTGGAAGTGTTTTTCTACCAAATATTCATGAATAAAAGAGGTCATGAATGCAAACAAAACGATTCATGGGGATTAGTCTGCAAGAAGGTTTCCCTGTGTGTCTGTAATATTTCCATGCACCTCTGGTTGCTGCGTAGCCAGTCATCTGCAAAACCTGATGAGCTCTGACAAGGCCTTTCCAAGTATGCAGGATCATCTGGAGCACTGATGGAGGCATTACTATAGCTTCCCTAAAGCACTGAGCTTCAGCCAGGAATTAACAATAATAAGAATGTTAATTATAATAAAATAATCCTTGCCTGGCATGGGACCCTGAGCCTGGGCTGACACCTGTTCTTTATCCTCAAGATGCCATTCCCAGTTAATGCTGCCTGAGCCCATTAAATGGAATCCAAAGGACAGGGCACTATTGTGTTTCTTACAAACCCAGGAGACTTACTGCAAAGACGCTGCTTAAGTCTTCTCTTCCACTTAAGAGCACGCCCTGATTCCAGAGCTTCCTGACGTGCTTCTCCCACTTCATGTACGAGCACGGCATGACCTCCACGGCACAGCGCTGTGCTGATGGAGCCGGGTGCTCAAGGTGGTGGGGCTGGTCACAGCGTTGCACGCTCTTACCCACACTTTTGAGGTCTCATATGTAGTGTCAGGGTGTCAGCTGGGTTCTGCTGTGCTGATTCCACCCACTTCCAGATGAAAGAGGTCATTTTCACATGCATTTTCTTCTTCCTTCAAGGTGATAAGGAGAAGCGTGAAAGGATCTTTGTTCAGGATTTAACAATCTCACAAGCCTTCTACCACTGCGAGTTTTTGAATCATGTAGGTTGGATTTTCAAAGCAGATCAAAAAAAGATGTTGGCCAGGTATCTGTGGGAGCTGGGTTCCACAGTCCTCTGGGGTCTTTAAAAAACCCGAAGTAAAGCCAGAATTACCAAATATTGCTGCTGTAGCTTTGACCCCTTAAGACTGCATAAGACCATCATTGACTTCCTCCTGGGCTTCTCCCCGAAGAGCCACACTCCACCTCCCATTACTGCCTACCAGGCTAGCACAGGAGCTCCTGAGCATGCAGAAGGGGAACTCCAGCCTTCAGCTGAAGCTGGTGAACATTGGCACAACCACAGCAAGTTACTCCAACAATTATAAGGAGCTCTTAGCAATGATGCGAGGACCTTGAGCATGCAAAGAAGATTCAGCATGGGTCCTGCAACTGGAAGATGTGAAGAAGGAATGGGAGAGCCTGACCTGAGGATGACCTGAGGACTAATCTGGTCCGCAGGTATTCCAGCACTGTTCTCCACCAAGCAAAGTGGTTTGGATGAGGACTAGGGAAGAAGAGGCTCTTGCTTTGGTGGCTGAAGGAGAGATTGGAGCTGGGGTCTGTGGGACTACAGTCTCCTGGCAGCAGTAGGGGAAGAGCACAAATGGGAGAGACCATTACAGTGTTGACTTTCCAAGAAGGGGAATATCAGCTATTTTTGACTCTGATGATATTCATGGAAGTCTTACCAGGCACTGGCTTCAAATGGAAAGTAGCCAGGTGAGGTTTTCTAGAGTGATCCAAAGCCCAGGAAAGCTGTCTTACAGTGGTGTTACAACTGCTCAACCAAATTGTTTTAATAAAGAAATGAGAAAGATACAGCTCATAACAAATGTAGGTGGATAAATGGCAAATTGATTTCCACTGGGTCATTAATCTAGTAAGTAAAATACATAACAGGATCCGCTGAATGGGAGCTGCAGCAAGGCAAAATCAACCTGGAAATAATTGTTAAAGCAACTAACCCCTGGTCAATTTATCATGTCTGAGCTCAGTCTCATGGCATGGCTCTCAAATCTGTTTTGATGTCTCTTTCCCAAATATCTGGTTGGATTCAAAGGGAACAGAGATTTTCCACAGGAACAGCTGTTTGAATTCACTGCTCCTGCTATGCAGGTGCTCAGATGGGCCCGGAAAAGCTTTGCTGGTACAGGTGAAAGCATCCCTACGGCAATATAATTCACAGACTTTGGCCTTTATAATGCAGGGCTATTTCTAGGGCAAAATAAGACACTCTGAGAAAAGCAAGTTAATGCTAACATAAATGTTTCTATGCCCAGGTGCAGAACATTTTGCTGCTGCAAAATATTTTGGTGGTGCAGAAATATTCCCAAAGCATCACAGCCTTGGTGCACCAGAGATGCTTCCAGTGTGGCTGTGGTCTTGCTGTTCCCTCCCAGTCCCCCCTGCCCCTGGCATTCATGTGTCAGTGGGTGCTACAGCCCCCCTCCCGCTGTGCCACCTCCGCACGCTACCACTCTCCTGAGTCACCCGAGGCAGTTCATCGTGGTAGAAATCACAGGCGATCGACTCCAATGGCAACCTCAAATGAAAGCAAATCTCAGCCAGCACGACACGCCTGATGGCCAGGGGAGAGGGAGGCAGCCTGGTGTGACCTGCGCCTGCTGTCGCCCCTGCTGCCCCTTCCCAAGGAGCTCAGCTGGTGTACCAAAAGGTCCTCCTAAAAGGCAAAGTCCTCGTGCTGTTCCTGCAGCCCAAGGTCATGGATTAATGGGAGTTACTGAAGTTTGCTTGACTTGGTGCCTGTTTCCAAAGTAAACCTCATTTGCACAACAGGAAATTGTAGCTTTTGGGCCATTACTGGTTTTAGGAATTGCCAACATCCTCTGCTGGTGCCATCAGCAGCTCAGAGCTCATCTGAAAGCAGCTCCAGGAGAACGATCTGAGCTCAGGCAGGGTGAACTGGAGATCTGTGCCCTACTTAGCTGGCGTATATATTTGTCAGTAAGTGGGACACTCAATAACCTGAGATCTGACAGCCTTCAGATCCTGTATGGAGAGATGTCAATCATTCTGGCTTACATTAAACACCTTCCCAGGCATCTGGGCCATATTATAATATCCCAGCAGTGCCAAATTATGAACGTGAACCACACATGCTAATCTCTTGATCCTGTCTTATTTCCCTTTCGGACAGTCCCTGAGGGAAGGGAAAAAATGTCTTTCGCGAGCATAAGAAAATTATAAGCCATGCGTGGGGGAGGGTGAAGTGAGTAGTCATCACCCTGTGTCTCCTCTGAGCCAAGTATGGATTTTTGCAATTGATTTGAGAGCATGTTTACGGCCATTTTCACTCTCTGCCCTGGTAATAATCGTAATGGAGACATCCAGTAACCAGTAAATGGAATTACAACAGAGGAAATCCTTTGACATTTTATATGCTTCTCAGTTTGCACTATGACATGGTCCCACCTCCCCAGATGAGGTGGGACTGAGCTGGACCTGCTGGCCAAGAGGGACAGGGGTAGTGATCGCAGGGAGGGCACTGATCATCAGCTTGTCCTGCTCTGGGGCAGCATGTGGGAGCTCCTCAGGAGACACATGGAAACCACTGTGTAGCTCAGACCAACTCAGAGGTGAATTTTACATCTTAGAGTAGCTTCTGGTTTATTTTTCTTCTGAGAGTGAATTTAGTGAGAGTAGAGGACATTTTCCTGACAGTCCTGGGGATGGGATTCTTTGCATGTGAAACTGCTGGTATAACTCAGGCACACTATGCCCCTTTTACTCATGCAGCTCTCCTCCATGGCTCAGGTCAACACAGAGGTATGAATGGGCTTGGAGGCACCCACAGCTCCATCTGTTTTCAGACAAGGGCACAGTTACTTGAGCAATGAATACAACTGCAGCAATGAGAAGCTTCTTGCCCATCTTAAGGACACGGAGTTGGAAGAGCTTGGCAGCACTTTCTGAGAGATGCTCAGCAACCCCAGGGGCTTGGTCAAACCCTGCTATCTCTTTGGGAAACTTCTCCAAGAAGCTGCTTCTGTCTCATGAAGCACCACAAATTGTACACTGTGAACCACGGGGTTGTCTCAGTCTAGGTGGGATCCAACAGGAGGAGCCGGACAGGCCCTTCCCAAGCAGAATTTTAGAAAATCAGCATACATTTGAGCCCTGCTACATCTCCCTTGCCACCTTCAGGTGACCTTGCTTCCCAGTGTGAGAGTAGCAGCAGACGTGGTTTCAGTCCACTGGAACTGGAATGGACTGGGCAGTTTGCCAAGTGAATATCTGCTGGGTTAATCACTGTGCAAATCTAATCAGGAACAGGAATGTGCCGGGCTCATTACTGAAATTAAATTCACCTCCAATTAAAGAGAGAGCTACAAGCTTCCATCATGTAGAGGTGCCCCCAGGCTGCCCCTCCCAAAACCAGCATCAAATCCAGTCCTGCTGAACTGCAGGTTTGCTGAACACTGGAGGGATTTCCAGGTGCAAGGAAGTGAATTTCTGCTTGTGCTTTCCCCCAGGGCTGTGTAAGGAGTTTGCTGATGCCCTTAATAAGTCACCTTGCCGAGTCAGAAGCAACTTCAATGGTAGGATTTCCAAGGAGCCCCTTGCCAAGAGAAATCTGGGGACACAGTAACTGGAATGTCTCCGATGGCAGGATTGTTCCTGGGGTCTGTGGGCACCTTTACAAATTTTCACCTTCACATGCTGAATCTTTCCTTGGGACCTACGTGCCTTATGTCTGCATTTCACAGCAGATTCACTCTGTCCAAATTAAAAATTGAACTTTGTGATGAGAACAGCAAGGCTTGCAAAGTCAAGCAGGTAAAAATGCAGAGATGCTGACTTAAAAGGTGTTCAAACTTTGTTTGCCCTTTTGGCTTCTACAATTAGACTTGCACAGCCTAATCGCATCATCACCACTCTCAACATCATCTCTTCCTCCATCAGTGCTTCACCTGGGCATTATCTGATTTCAGGGAAGAACTAGTATCTTAGGTCAAAATATGTGTCTGTAACTGAAATTCAGCTCTGGGGATTTGGAAGGACTGCAGATGTAATTCCTGGCCTTCTTCTCTCCTCCAATATTTAAAGAAGAGACAATCCACAGAGATTTGGGCTTGGCTTTCACCTGGAGATGGCCAACATGGATGGAAACCTTGAAGGCTTCCCATACACATGTTCTTGTTCCTCTCACATCTCCCACTGCGTACTCTAAAATCACAATATTCCCAAAAATATAGGTAGGGTCTGAGCTCCTCCAGCCTCATGGCCAGGAACCAGCACTAGATACTACTGAGAAAGGAGCTAGTGTCAGGACAACTGAGTGGCTCCAGACTGTGGCCCTCGGAAAAACTGTCTGACCTGGGGATTGCAGTAGGATCCCCCGCTGTGTGCACCCAGGTCTGTACTTGGTATGGCGATGATACCTCCTCAATGCAAGCAACAGACCCCGCAGGCTTGATGAAAGCCATGCCTTGTGCTATGATCCAGGCTGGATGATGGGAACTGGAGTTCAAGCAGAACAGAACACTTGCTCCAAAATAATACACCAACAGAAGCCTTTTATAACCTATTTATAACAAAAGCAAAGGAAATCTTCACATGAAGGCCTGGGTTCAACAGGGCAAGAGGGGGATCCCCTTTGCAGCACAGTGACAGCACAGCTGGGATGTTGGGGCATCCACTTGTACTGTAAATTCATCCTCTGCTTCAGACCTGGGACCCCAGGCTCTCAGAAGCATCTCGCACCTCCAGGGCTCTCAAGAAGGTGCTCTGCCCTCCTCCATCCTTTGTTCCTTCCTCTTTAACAAAAAGTAATTAAAAATTATTTAGGCTTCTGGTGCCCCCTCTTCTAGGTGAGTGCCCGGTGGGAGAGCTGGAGGCACAACTGCCCAGCACACCCTCACTCTCCTTGGTAACACATCCTCCAGAGACAGCGTTGGAACTCCAAATCCCTGTTCTAAAGCAAGCAGAAAAGATGTTTAAGCTGACATCTCCCACATTTTGACTGAGCTGAGGGGATTGAGTAGAGAATCATCGCTCTGTCTGTTTTATAAATAGTACTTATAAATTTGTCTCCAAAGATAAAAAAAGTCTTTTAGAAATTATCAAAATGAAACATTTTTATTTTATCTGATTTTTATATGCATTTATGGGGAGTATCAGGCCTATCTATAGGAGTTCTTTAGAATTAAAAATTATTTTTGGCTACCAAAGATTGATGAACCGCCAAATTCAATGTGGCTCTGCCCTGAGCCACAGCCTGGCTTAACTAAAGGAGGAGTTCAAAGCCCTGCCAAGGTCAGGGTCAGTAAATCAGTTGCTGTTCTGTGTTCTCATGGAGCTGGGTGAGGAACTGATTCATTTTTAATTTCACTGGGATTAGCAAGACATTGAGAAACAATGTTTCATTTGTTTCCAGTATATAGGAAATTATATATATTAAAGAAAATATTTCATTTGCCAGCAAGAGGTTTCATGTGGTGTCATTTCAAACTGGAGTATTGAAGCATTTCATTTTAGAAATGCTGACACAAAATACTGTCCATTTGGGGGATTTTTAGTTAATATAAACAGCTGGTGAGTGCCACATATTTGCAGTAGGAATGGTTCAGCCTTGCGGCACATTTTATTGGAGCCCAAAGCATGGCCTTTCTGGATGTCTGGGTGTTCTGGATCTGTGCAAAAGCCACAGCTGCTGAGCAGAGATCAGTGCCAGCAGAAGGAGATTTCATCTTTGAACAAAACCTATTTCACTCTCTCACAGGCTCACGAGCCCCAGGATGGTTGTGTCCAAATGGTCTGCCCAGTATTCAGGTGCTGGGTGCGTATTCAGGTCTCCCTCCTTGCCTTGAAGCAGAGGAACAGGGACACTGGCTATCAGGTCCTCATCAGGCTTCCTGGGCTCTTTCTGCCTGACTCACTCCCCTACAACCAGCAGTGCTGGAAGCCAGAAGAATTATTGTGCCATCTTGTTGCGGGGCTTTTTAGACCACTATAATTGCTTTGACATTGTCATCTCCATCTGATCTGGCAAGGTATATTGTGCCTGTGATTTACACGTGCCTGGTCTGATAGACACTGTACAAGCAAGACTATTTTGATCAATGAAATCTTTGAGTCAGCCTTGAAACTTGGCTCCTTGAGGAACTGGCTCATGACACTATTCATTTGCAACCTCAGATGTAGCCAGCACCTCTGGATTAGCTTCCAGATGGCTGAGGAATGTCTTTGTCTGCCCAGAGAGGAGTTGGTGGCAGGTTGGAATCTGAGTCCTGTTCCCTTCTCATGACTTTTTTTTTGCCTGCAGTGTCCTGCAAGCTATTTCAAGAGTTAAGGGGAAGAGATGGCAAAAGGCTCCAGCCCAGCTGGGTTCGCAACCACCTCCCTGCCTGCTGCAGCTCTGTCATTTACCTGTGAATAAAATTGGTGAAGAATATCCTGGAGGACTTTTATACCTAGTCCCTGATTAGTATTTACCATGGTGAGAAATTGCACCCATGATGGACCATAGAGCACATGATTGCTCTCAGCATCATTTGCTCCTAGCCTATGCTTTCGTCAGCATGCCCCTGCTTTCAGCCCAAGCCCATGCCCTGGCTTCCCAGACACGTGGGCCAGGGGCTTTATTTTGCCTGCTTCAGAAGGCCCTGCAATGCTAATTTCATGTTTGAAATCTGCAGAAGAAGAAGTTTTCAGATGTCTTGGAGGTCCCTGCAAAATTCCTCCTTCCCTCTGTCCTTTGTTCCTTTGCAGAGGACATTCCTGGGTGACCCTGGCATGGGGATGGACCTTGGAACGGTTGCCAAAATGTCTTCTCTGACCCGTGTCCCTGCAGGGGTACTGCTGGGAGCAATACCGTGCCACCTGCAGCCACCCTTCACTCTCCAGAGGATCATCTTGGAGAGCTGCTGGTTCTGAGGCTACAGGAGCTCCTGAGATCCACTTGCCACATGAAATAAATTCCCCATCACCTCCAGGGCTTCCTGGTGTGCCTTCTGCTCCAGGTCACTGCAAAAGTGTCTGTCTCAGTAGAAGTCACTGAAACCACCTGCTTTGCCTCCAGAGCTGCCCTGGAGAGCGTGAACCATCCCAGCACCATGGGGCTCATGTCTCTGAGTGGCATTAGTTTCCAGAACGACGTCTGTCCCAATTTAGGATGCAGACAGCTCTTTCCAGTCCTGTAAAGCACTCTGCCAGCTCCATTAAGTTCTGGATCATACTCCACTTATAGGTCCCACTCTGGCCACGTGAAAGCAATAACATGCATCATTCCATGTGTTGCCAGCAGCTATCTGATGCATGGAAGTTCCCCTCTCAAAATATTCACCAAACACAGCTCCAGGGTGCACAGCTGGGATGTCAGATTGTCCTTCCCAGGGTCTTCATCACAGCTGGCTTTGTCTCAGGGTCTGGCTCTGCTTTCAGTATTTACACAAAGGCCTTTTGCCTAAGTTCATGCAGGGAATTCAGAAGCTGGGCAAGTTCATGGGCAGGTGTGATTATCTCCTTTGATGCACCTCACACAGTATTTGTCAGCACCATATTTAGACTGCTGAAATGTTATTGGTTTTTGCAGCATGGTCAGGTCTTCGTGGAGTCTCCTCTGAGACTTTGGATCAAACTCTGTAGGACTGAGCCCTGGTCTCCTTATTCCTGTTGAGTTGTACCACATTCCGTAAGCACCCTATCAAGATCAGTTGGAGTCACAATGTAAAATACTTCAAAGCCAGAGCTGGAAGATCAGATCTGGCCTTTAAATAGTTTTTATGCCAGTGGTATAAAGATTTAATTCCTCTTTGCCATTCTAGGATCTATTTGACAGCCTTCCTGCCTGCCTTCCTGCCTTTCTTCCCTCCTTCCTTCCCTCCTTCCTTCCTTCCTTCCTTCGTTCCTTTCTAGTTCCTTTTCTCTGCTCTACTGAATTTGAACATCACTCTGATGGGTTTTAGGCCCTTTGCTACAGGAGTGATGTTCCCATCAGTGCGTTGGTCTCTCACTGGGGTACTCATGCTGCCTCTTCCAGCCTATGCTTGCTGACTGACTCATGTATTTAGCTGAGGATCTCTTTGCGGAGGGTGTTAAGAGGCAGATACCTGCAGGATCTATTCACAGCTCCCAAGTTAATTGCCTGAAATGCCTCTCTTGAACCCCCCTAGATCTCAACTCGTTTTCCCTTAGCCTCATTCCTCTGGGTTACTTAACACTAAACTATCAGTAGCATCTTCCCTTGTGCGCTCTGGGGTGGTTTTTCCAGTGTAGAGACACTAATTCCCTCTGTCCTCTGGAAATTTGGAGATCCCCATCCTGACTGCTTATTGCATCTGGTTACCTGTTTGATCCTCTCCAAGTTTCAATCCTAAACCCTAGCCCTGCACAGCTACCGTTCATGTCAGACCACGTGGGGACTGGTGGTCATCTGCTTCATTAGTTGCTGTCTCAGTTGCACTGTGGAGCTCTGAAGGAGGGCTTGTTCATGGGATAGCTGGCTGCCGAGGGTCAGAGGCTGTTCCTGTTCCCTGCTTGCCGAAGGGACAGTCCTGCCTGCGGTAGGTACGCTTATATTCTCCTCCCGTTGCTGCTTGCACTGACAACTTGACATGAAATTTCTGCAAATGCTGGAACTGTTCAGGAGCTGCAAGTACAAAGAGGAGCAACAAGGGCTCAGGTGAACTCCTGCCACATGTTAGCAAATAACCATTCAAAGAGCAAAGCTGCACTGATTGCCAGCCCTGCTACAGGGCTGTGAGGGGAATCTGGAGTGCAGGTATGAGGTAGAGCCCAAAGAGCCTTCCAGAGGGCTGCGAGGGATGCAAAGACCTTGTTATGGAGGAGAGAGCTCAGCACTGCCCCAAGGGTTAATTAGCAGCATCCTTTGCCTTTGGAGGTGTTCATCTAAGTGCTTCCTCATGGGGGGACAACTGTCTTTGTTGCCTAGATACAGCCTTGCTGGGGCTTTGAGGAAGGTACCTGGAGCTTCATTAGAAGAGGATGTTAGTGGGATTTTCAGATTTAGCCGCACTATGTAAATTATTACCCAGGGCAGCCCTGAGGCAAAGTGGCTGCTGGTTACTATCAGCCACACATCACATCCAAGTGCTGACAAGACAAATAAGGGTAATTGTCCCTCTCCCCTTAATCAGGGGGATGTGATTTGCTGATGGAGGCCTTGGTCAGGTGCTCACCAGCATTGCCTGCTCAGCAAAGTGAGCATCCCTGTGGACACAGGCTGGGGAGCGAGGACCAGCCAGGTCCAACACCCTTCAGCTGTTGGAAGTGAGTAGCAAGCAAGCAGCTGTTTTTCATGGCTTGGAGGAAGGTTGCAGGGAGTATAATCATTACAAAATAAAGAAGATCTGAGGAAATGGTGGTTTGTTGCTGGTTTTTTCCATGTTACATGGGCCGTACCTATGCTGGGAGGCTGCATGGCCAGCTCATGGAGCAGGGATGTTCAGTGCTGAACTGGGGGCAGTGAAAGTCGAACTGTTGAATTGTTGAGCCAAATGCTAATTAGATGCTTTCTGGGACCATCTCTTCTGCTCTCATACCTAACAATATCTGAGGGAATTCTTTCAGTAAAAAGCCAACTTTGGCCAGTAATAGTATAAGTAATGATCCTGGTTCACATTCCCTGCAGCTCCCAGCAGGACCAGCACAGCCCAAGGGGCGTCCCAGCATCTTTGCGTGAAGACATGGAGAAAGGAAAGACAAAATTTGATGGCTGTGGGCTCATAGCTTTATAAAACCAAGTGCAACTGCTCTTTAAAGTGCTGAGTAAAAGGCTGGGCCTACATGTAGAGCAGTAACCCCTGATCGGTGAGCTATAAGTAAGAGCCAGACATAAAGGACTTCTTCCCAAGGACCTGCCCTTGCTAGTGCCTGAATTCATGTTTGACGCTGAAAACCTCCCTTAGCTGCTGGACCCAGGGATGCTGTAAGGCCTTACAGCAGCATCAGCACAGGTGCAGCTCCTTGGCACTGAAGGCTCTGCTCTGGCATGCCTGGCTGGTGTCACTGTCCACATCTGCCCCCATGGGGTCCACATCTGGGAACACCTTTCTCATCCCAGCTATGGGTGCACCAAGGGAGCAGCAGCTGCTTTGGCCGCGGCGATGCCTGTATCAGGGACTGGAGCATGCTCAGGGCATGGGGGACCAAGGGAAAACGTCTAAGCTCTGGAGCAGCAGGACATCCTCCTCCTCCTCCTCCTCTTTAAAGGATAAAGCTCCAGTGAAACAGGGTCTGGATTCCCCTGCACTCTCCGGTCCCTGCTTCTGCTCACCATATGACCTAAAGTCAGACAAAATGACATTAAGCAGGGCCATCAGCAAAGTAAATAACAAACCACCCTTGCTCTCTGCTTGTACCTTGTCTCAGGCAGGAAATTGCCTGATGAAGTCTGACTCCTGATGTAGGCTTGAGAAGGGGGATGGGCAGGAAACAACCGCAGATAGAGCAACAGCCTTTTAATTAGAAGGCAGCACAGATGATTGTGATGGTGATATATGTTTTCATTAGGAAAGAGGATGTTGTGCAGCGGCTGTGCCAGAGCGTTTAGAAGCTCCTCCTGGCCTGGGAGTGAGAAATGGTCTGTCCTGACTTCGCTGAACACTTCCTCAGGCACGCTGGGGTGAAGAGTCCCTGCTGGGTGTGGGATCACCTGAAAGTCAGCTCTGATGGCCTAAAATCCCAGGGCAGATGCTGGTGGAAGGGTTTGCTGTGCCCTGCAAAGGCTGCGTGCTCCTGCTTTGAACCTGACTTCAGAGCTCTGTCCCCTGCCTGCTTGTGGGTGAGCAAACCTGCACATCAGCCTCCATCATGGTGACAATGTATGTCAGGGTGAGACTTACCTCTACATGCTTGCACCCTGCTCGAGTGCCTTCCAAAGATGCTAAAGATTTCTGAGTGTAAAGAAAAAGTGCAAATCCTGCCGGGCGTTAGTGAGACACTGAGACATCTTTCTATACTGGTGCCTTCCCTGCCGTCCCAAGCACACACAGCCACAAGTGCTTGTGCTGTCTAGTGGTGATGGTGACAACATAGGTCAAGTTGGGATGGCTTTCAGTGTGAAAGTCTGGGATATTCACCCGGAGATTATGGGACTTCTGAGCACTGATTTAACAAGAAATATATCAATCATTTGAAAATGGTTTGATTTAGAAGTGGAGTGTCTTGGTGCCAGATTTAACATTTTCAAATTTATTTCCTTTCTCTTGTTGCAATGTGTCTCATTAAGTAGCACAAGTTCCCCAAACTCCTGCATACTTATGCTCATTTACACCTCAGTCACTGACTTCATTAGAATATTTTGATGCAATTAGAGGTCTTAATTCATTTCTTTGCCTTTCCCCTGGAAAGAACTTAACACAGAATGATCTCTAGCAAAATGGCTAGGCAGCTCGTGGTGGTTTCAGCAGACACTGACACTGCAAGTCATCCTTCACAGATGTGTTTTATGGGCCCATTTGCAGCTTCCACCTACTGCTTTCCTCCACCTATTGCCCTGACAGTGTTTTGACCTCTTGCACTAAAGGTTGTGCAAGAGTTTTGTGATTTGTTCTTATGAATTAAAGTGGACAACCGCAGCTGTGTCTCCTCCATGCTGTGAGTAGAGTTTTTCATTTTTATGGAGTGGTGATGTGTTTTGTAAGGTGACTTGTCCTGACACCTTCCTTGCTGTTGTTTAGAGACACCATTTTGTAGTAGGGTCTGGAACTTCTGAATCAGAGGTGTCAGACTCATGAGCCAGACAGGCCAGCTTACACCAGGATCGATGACAAAGTTACGGCTCCCTGAGCATCCTCTCACCTGCTGCATATAAATCAGTTTATTTCATTTTGCCTTAAAATGTAACTGTACAACACACATAATGTATGATGCAATGACTCACCATGAGCCCAATCATCCAGGTGCTGGGAGTTCAGCAGAGCAGTAACCTTGTCTCTCCATGAGAGCCAGGCCACCTCTGATCTGGAGCCTGGAAAGCAGTCTGCTTGATAGTGGACCTGGGTGCAACACACTTAACTGAATTTTTATCAGTTCTTCTCAAAATAGAGCCATGCAGCCAGTGATGCCAGCTTGGGTGACTTTCTGATTCTAGGACAGATTTCAGAATGAGTAGAGACAAAACATGAAAACAAGTTAAAAAGACCCCAGGAAAACAGTAACTCAGAGAGTTGGCTATGTGAGAAAGAGATGACATGGTATCCAAAAATTATCCAGTCTCACTATCTAAAGGACCCGGGGCCAGTACCCCTGACTGTCCCAGGTCCAAACTGTGCTGCCGTGTTTCAACACTGTTTTGCAGCACGGCTGCAGCTTCCCCAGCCCAGTGCTTCGGGGCTCGGCTAGCACAGGGCACAGAGGGCAGGGGGGAGCTCTGGTCACCCCAGGAGGTGCCAGCAGTGCTGGGCAGAGCTGCTGGTAGCCCCCTTGCTGAGCTGCCCTAGCGCGTTCACTGCATGCACACAGCAAAACCAGAGACTGGAGGAGGTGAGGCTGGTTATTTTGGCACATGTGTCCTGTCCTCAGGGCAGAAAAAAAGACGTCGGATAAGTGTCCTTTACTTTTTAGAGCCTGGCACTGCAACACAAAACATCTTTCAGCACCCGCTGGAAATGGTTGCAATTAACTCCCCATGGTGAGTGGGAGACTTCCAGTTCTGGTCTTTTACTGAACAAAACCAAGTCCCAGCCTGGCAGCAGCTGAGCCAGGAGATACAAGGTGCAGCGTGGCCATTGTCCTGCAGCCACTTGTACTGCCAATGCTGCCCGTCTTGTCCATCTCATACTCTTGCTTTTCTGCTCCGCCAGCACCAGGGCAGTGGTACCCTGATGTTTTGATGAGTAAGTGTTAACTGAGATGAGCCTCCTTTCCCCCCTCGCCGAGCACTTTGTGCTGGCCCCAGGTGCTGATGATCTGTGGTGCAGTCCCAGGTGGAGCATCAGGACATAGCTGTCATCTCAATGCTGAAGAACATATCGCAGTGCCAGGTGGGTTTCTGCAGGGACCGGTGTGCAGCAGCGGTTTAGTAAATTGCCTCCCTCTTGTGGTGGCTCTGTTGCTTGTAAAGTCACACAAGCTTCAAACACGGACAGGTTTTGCATGCTTGGCCTTCTGCATAGCATCAGAGCAGGAGAGCAGCGACCCTGGGCAGGTGGAAATCCCAGGAGCTGTAGCTGATGAATAGCATAAGTCCATCAGTGATCCCTGCTCTGCTGATGCCAGTGATGGCACCGGTGAGCTCTGGGAGGTGCTGCACGGTAGGGCTAAACCCCAGCCAGAGCTGGAACAAGCAGGTGAGAGGAGCTGAGCTTAAAAACTGACAGCAAAAAAGTAGATCAGAGAGCTCAGAGATTAAATGTGCAACTTTGGGGTGATGATGTCCTCCAGAAGTCAAAGAGGTTGAGTCTGAACATCACCCTCAGCTGCAGATCCTTCTGGAAATGCAGGAGCCATTAAATAACAAAACAAAGCAGATACACCAAGAAGGCAATGCTGACCCATTTGCCAGGGGTTGCACTGAGAGCAGTGATGGTTAAGGGTGCACTTCAGAGGAGATCACAGAACTAGGCAAGCAAAACTGGCAACAGTTTGGCAAAAAAACCAAGCCAGAGCTGGTCTATATTAAATGTGGAGCTGAATGTCCCTGAAATAAGTGTCCTGCAAGCAGGGAATTCTGCAACAACTGCCACAGAAAGGAGCATTATGCAAATATATGCAAGTCATCAAGGTGTATGTAATCACAGAAAGTGACAATGCAGATAGCAGGCGACTTGTTCACCGTAACAATGTCCTAGACAAAGGAAAGAAAATAGTGGAGGAATTAAATGGACACCCACACACAGATAAACTCAATCAAGGCACTTAGGTGATGTGCGGGCAGAGTAAGGCAACACAGGAAAGTGAGAATGCAAGTCAGAAAGTGAAACAAAACCCTGAAAAACAAAGTCAGAGGGAAAACAAAGAGAGAAGTTACCAGTGACAGGGACATAGTTTGCAAAATGTGTGTTTACAAGGGGTGGGCCCACTTTGATGCAGGCTAACTTTGGGGATTGCAAAGATTTAAGGCCAACCAACTCCAATACATTTGTTTAATCAATGAGGCAGCTGGTTGTGCTCCACCCTTTTGCACTGAAGAGATCAGGTTTTGCAGGAACTAAAATGCAGAGGAGACTGCATTGTTCCAGAAAATGGCTGCTTTATGGTGGCTAGATACATGGAGTGATGGCATTAGGAAAGTGTTTGTCCCTCAAAAGCAACCTCATATAGCTATGAAAAGATACCAACTCTGGAAGCACTAAGTCTGGAAATAGCTGCAGAACAGCAGCTCAGTGCTTCAGGTATCCAGAAAACATCCTTTTCTTATCAAAGTACCGATTACCCTACATTTAATGGGTTTCACGTCCTGAAATGGCCCCAAGTGTGTCCCATTCACCTGTGCTTCAAAAACAAGCACCTGAGATGTCCTCAAGAAGTAAGAATACACAGGAAAAAACTGGAAAAATAGTGAAGAGCAATACTACAGTGTAACCAGTCAGCCAAGGTCCTTGGGGATTGCATTATACAGGAAGGATAATTATGAATTCGTGCATTGCTATATGAAGATTAATTAATGAATGAACAGCCTAAGGTCTGGTAGCCCTAATCTTAGGCAGGGTGCTGTTGCATAAAGCTCTCTATAAACAACAAAATAGAGCAGAAGACACACATTGCCCAGAACAACTCAGCGTACACAGGAGACAGGAGAAGGGAGATCTCTGCAGATCAGTGCCCGGTTAAGGAGGTCGGGTGGGAATGTCACCCCCTGAGCAGGACACAGTGGTGCAGGAGAACGTGTTTTTGTGCTGCCTGCCCTTCTTTGAGGACTAGACCCCAGAGTGGGCTGTTGGGGTAAAACACAACACTATGGGAATTGTTAACTGATGCTTCAGTATTACATGAGCTGTTGAAAGCTGATCTGATGCCAGCCAAGTTGGGCTGGTGGCTGGAGAGGGCATGTTCCGGTTGCTTCCAGGGCTGTGATTCAGATGGAGGAGTGGAAAAGACATGCAAAACTAGAGAAGGAATTGCCTGCTGTGATACCATGGAAGCAATGAAAGATGAAACCTATGCATGGGAAAAGCCAGGAACAGAGTAGGAAGGGGAATGATACAGTGGGGGTGCTGAATTCCTGCAGGCACTGGGAAAAGGTCCTGCCTTGAAGCCTCAAAGCCAGGGCCAGAGATGTAGACATCCCCAACCTCCTCCTCTGTCTCTCAGGGCCTGGGTGGTGCTGCCTGGCTGTTTGTGGCTTCTCTGGTTCAGGTGTAAATGCCCCATATGTTGAGCATCCACCATGTCTGTTAAGAAAGTCTCTAGACCAGGTTGCCAGGAATGCTCCTTTGATTGAAGATATTCAAACTAAAATTTCCTTCTCTACATTCTGTTCTATTTCTTCTATTTGCAATTTCAAACATGCATATCCTGCAAACCAAATGCCCTCAGTTGTGTTTGTGGGGCAGAACAGACAGAACTGAAGCAGGAGAGGCAAATGAGCTCCATGACTTCATTGGCAGCAACATGGACAATAATATCTCCCTTGCTGCTGGTGCAGGAGTGGGGAAGAGAGAAGAACTGGGTATGACACAAAATCTCCCCGGGCAGGGAAGGGACTGTGCTCTGAGCAATCCTACCACATATCCTGGCACCTTCTCCTGCATGTGAAACACCTGCTATCCCCACCATAGTGTGGGCACCCTGGAGCTTCTTGTAGACCTACCTGTTTCATGTAGAACAGGTATTACTGGAGACTTTCTGAGGAGACTTCCAGCAAGACAGAAGTGCTGTTCCACTTGATGAGCTGAGAGTATCCAGGATCAGAGACAGCACTGAGGTAGTGTGTCTCAGTGGTGGGTTGTCAGATGTCATTCCAAGAGCAGTTCAGCTAAACTGACTCTAGAGTTCAGCAAGGAACAGTATGTTGATATGATGAAGCAGCTATGTCATGAAGGACCTGGCTATCGTCCCAGGGAGCATCTCACGATTACCCTTTTTAAGACACATTGCTCTATCTGTTTCATCCATTCAGCCTGACCATTTCCTTGAGGATAACACAGTGAACTGAGGCCACATCAAATTAGACAGATTTTGCTCACTTGGACTGCTTGCTCACTTGTTAGCTACCACAACAGCCAGTAGTCCAGGAGTATCAAACAGATGATGAAGAGTAGGGATTTTTGCAATACTTGTTGGCAATGAGGCCAAGGTCACCACAGACCATTTAGAATAAATGTCTGCCACAAGTGGAAAGCTCTTTCCATGGAGGACTTAGCAATAACAATATGGATTGTGGATGTGGCTTCTTGAACACTTCCCATGAAAACACTGGGCACATTTCAGGCAGGTAATAAGCCTCTTCACATCTCCCTGTGGTGAGGTTGGTTTTGGGCCATCAGGAATGACTTCACATACGCAGTTCCTAGACGTGTTTTAAGTAAGGACCAAGAAACTTTCATCAGGAGTAATAATAGAGCTTCCTTTTAAAGCAGCCCTTATGGACAGAGCACTCATATTTATGAGTCAAAAGGATTTGAATCATACAGGCAGTTTCTCCAGGGGTCAGCCCCACCACTTCCAGTTGAAGCACACACCAGACTGGGACCAGGGCAGTTGTTTTCACAATGTGGTCAATGAAGATAGGTAAGTTAGGGAGAAGTTATTCTACAGAAACTTCATCTGGAGGTGGAATGACATGATCTCACATTCTTAGCATCAGCCAGCACAGTGCGTCAGCATTGGCAATCAGTTATCCTGGCTTGTAAACAAGTGTGTAATCACAGCCCTCCACTGCAGCATTCATGGGAACACACCTGGAAAGGTAGGCTTGTTTTTAAAGAGAAATCCAAAAAATAGCTTTTAGCTTGACAGATTTTGATTGCACCTCCACAGACGTAATTATTGAATGCCTTGCTTTCATTAACCATAATGAGTGCTTCCTTACCCTTTTGTCCGTAGTTTCATTCAGTGGATGGCACAGTGCTTGCACAGTAAGAAACAGGTCCCTCCGTCCCACCTGGCAGTGCATGACTCAGAATGGCTTCAGCACCATGAAGTGATGCAAACACATAGCCCTCTATTATCTCTTTTCACCCAGATGAATGAACCCTGAATCAGATGTCAATAACTGCTTGACATTCTTGGAGATCTCTGCATGCTGCTGAGTTTATCTCCATACAATTTCCCTGTTGAGAAAGCAACAAAGGGCTTCGGCGCCTGCTGCTCTGTGCAATAGGAAGCTGTGGTAGAGGTTGAGCAATCCAAGGAATGCTTGAAACGCCCACTTGAGTTTTGGCTCTGGAGCCTCGTGTTTTGCCTTTTCTCTGTGTTCTCTTGGGTAGATGTCTCAGTTTCTCAATTCCTGCCACTTGGCCTCAGTTTTTGGCAGGACCTTCCCCTCCTTGCTAGAAGCCAGTGCTGTGTTTGTAGAGCAGAGTGCACA
The DNA here is from genome assembly GCF_965638725.1 of Aptenodytes patagonicus. Lineage (NCBI taxonomy): Eukaryota > Metazoa > Chordata > Aves > Sphenisciformes > Spheniscidae > Aptenodytes > Aptenodytes patagonicus. The sequence goes on from NC_134969.1 coordinate 7,740,064, forward strand.
GGATGGAAGCAGAGGAACAAGCACGGGAATGCACATGAATATATCACCAGCTCTTGCTACAGCAGGAGAAAGGCAGAGAGGGGACTAGCCATGACATGAGGTTGTCAGGACAAACAGAACAGCATCCGGTGCGTGACACAGTGTCTTGGGTCAGCATTCACATCATTCAAACCTTTTATCTGCACAGCTCACTTTTCATTTCTGCTGAGCCCTAGGAACCATGTGCAATGAGGTTGTCTCATTACTGTATTTCACTCATGAGCAGCTCGCTCAGCTCACCCAGAGCTCTGGCAGCTGCATACTCTGACAGTAACCAGGTGGTAAGCGTCTCATCATTTGAAACCATGATCTCTGTGGAAACCAATTTTAGATAGTTAAGCAGCTTTGTCCTCTAGCCTGCCATGGGGAGCTAGCTCTCCAGCAAGGCTGTGTGTGGCTCTGGATGCTGCAGGTATCTCAGCCCTGAGATACATGCAGAGACTACACCTGCAGGTGGAATTAAGGGGGGGCAGTGGTTTGCAGTGATTCATGTCATTGCCACCCTGCCAGGCTGTTGTGCCAGCCCTGCGGTAGTCACGCCGACACACCTTTCAACGAGACATGGACAAGTGATGAGATACAGCCTTGTGATGTCTCTCAACAGTTACATTTTGAAATCCATGTTAGAGCCTAACCTGAAACTTTAGGATTCTTCATGTGTATTTCTGCTTTTCTAAACCATGGCCTCAGCATCAGGCCATAGATGGGTGGAGGGCTGCTCAAACCATCTCTCGCCAGCACTGTGCATGGGCAGGATGGGACATGCTCTGTGTTGTACTCGGTCTGTCACAACTCTGTCTTTGGTGCTGTGAAAAAGGGACTTGTTCCTGCTGGAGACACAGGAGGGGAAGTGTCTGGTGCTATAATTCCACGTGGGAGGTTTGTGAAGTTCTTTTTACCAGTGTCTGGTGGGAGCTGAGCTATTGCTGTAAGTCCTGTACCTCCTTCCTCCCATGCTGCTTTTCCAGATGAGCATATTTGACTGCTCATGACCAGACCATGACCACAGCTGGCACCAGCGGTGATTGAAACACCATCCACAGAGGGAACAGGACAGCCCAGCCCTGAGTAGGCTCTGCCCTTGGGGAAGGCTGGAGGTGATGGACATGTACTGTGAACTCCAGGATCATTTCCTGGCTCCCCAAGCTGAGAATATCTCCTAGCTCCTGGTTTGGATGAGACAGAGGAGCTTTCTGCCCCTTTCTCACCTGCCTGTGAACTAAAGGAGCCATGGCTGTGGCTGTATGCCTGATCTGACCAGTCTGAAGGAAACCCAGCCCTGCATCTCCCTTCACACTGGGGGGCTGCCCTTGGGAGAGAGCTGGCAGAGATGGGGACCATTGCACTGACACACACCGCAGGCAGAAAACCTTTCAGAAGAGCACATTTTGCAGCACAAATGACTCTTTTCCTTCTCTCCTAGAGCTCTGCAGGGGCTATCTCCAGCATGCTGGGTGCCTGCAGACTCTCCACGTTTCCTGTTTTCATTCCAGTATCTGCAGTGCTAACATACTGCATGCCTCAAATTCCAGCCCTGACGCACCAGGAAAAGGGGCCAAGGGCAGATTCATGGGAGTCTCGGAGCCTTTCGTGCCCTTTCCCCAGCCAGGCTGGCGATACTGATAACTCCCTGACTCCTTCCTTCATCCTTTTTCTTCCTTTCTCTCTTCTAATTCCTAGAGTTGCTGCGTTATCCCTCAGCACTTTAATGCTGCAGTATTCTTCTGGCAGAGAAGGGCACTGATTTGCCCTGCTTTACTAAAGGCAGCAGCTGGAAAAAGCTCCCTCGCTGAATCAGTGCTGTTAGTCTAGAGATAAAGTGTGTACAAAAGATTGCTCTGAGGTCCAAGAGCTTTTGCAAAAATGTGGCATAGCCAACATAATACCGTTTCCCCATTGCAGTGATAACTTTCTAATTCTTCCCTCCTAATGGTATAAATCAGGAGTAAAACCCTTAAGCCAGTGGAAGAATTGTCTTGGCAAATATTTAATAACACTGCTTTGAATGCAGTGTCATAGAATCATAGAATCATAGAATCGTTTAGGTTGGAAAAGACCTTTAAGATCATCAAATCCAACCCTTAACCTAGCACTGCCAAGTCCACCACTAAACCATGTCCCTAAGTGCCACATCTACACGTCTTTTAAATACCTCCAGGGATGGTGACTCAACCACTTCCCTGGGCAGCCTGTTCCAGTGCCTGGACAACCCTTTTAGTGAAGAAATTTTTCCTAATATCCAATCTAAACCTCCCCTGGCACAACTTGAGGCCGTTTCCTCTCGTCCTATCGCTTGTTACTTGGGAGAAGAGACCGACCCCCACCTCGCTACAACCTCCTTTCAGGGAGTTGTAGAGAGCGATGAGGTCTCCCCTCAGCCTCCTCTTCTCCAGGCTAAACAACCCCAGTTCCCTCAGCCGCTCCTCATCAGACTTGTTCTCCAGACCCTTCACCAGCCTCGTTGCCCTTCTCTGGACACGCTCCAGCACCTCAACGTCCTTCTTGTAGTGAGGGGCCCAAAACTGAACACAGTGTTCGAGGTGCGGCCTCACCAGGGCCGAGTACAGGGGCACGATCACTTCCCTACTCCTGCTGGCCACACTATTTCTGATACAGGCCAGGATGCCATTGGCCTTCTTGGCCGCCTGGGCACACTGCCGGCTCATGTTCAGCCGGCTGTCGACCAGCACCCCCAGGCCCTTTTCTGCCAGGCAGCTTTCCAGCCGCTCTTCCCCAAGCCTGTAGCGCTGCATGGGGATGTGTGCAGGAGTGCAGGACCTGACAGATCCATCCCTTCTGTGCCTTCCCTCAACTCACAGCCAGCACTGATGCACAGTACCCAAAACACACGAAACGTGCAGACTTGGCAATTCATGGCTTAAGGGACAAATTCTGCTCCTTTTAATTCCAGTGGTTAGTTGAGGCCAGATGTTGACAGCAGAAACAGTAAGCTGTGGCCAATCTGTAATCCAAGCAATGTGCAACAGCACAGGAAAATATTTTCAGCCCCATGTACGGCACCTGCTGTTGGCAGGACCCTCTCTCACCCCACCTGCTGCTGGCACCTGCGGGGGGATCCTGGGTAAGCCATGGCTGTGCCCATGGATGAGCAGGACATGTACTTGCAACTGCAAGTACTGATGGCATGACACAAGGGATTTCTTCCAAAAGCCGTGCTGTCCTGCAGGTAGCTGTCTTTCCCACCAAGGCAGGTGACAGGGGTGCAAGAGCAAGCAATGGAGAAGCAGCAAATTTATACCCCAGGTGGAGCTTTCTCCACAACCCCCCTCCAGCCCTGCCCTTGGCTTTGAGCTTGCAGCTCTTCTGGCCCAAAGAAAGCACCTCCACAATGCTATGTACCTACTGCCCACTCCTCTGTGACTCCCTGCCCGTCCCCTCTCCCAGCATGGAGAGGAGCGGGGTGGCGAAAGGAGAGGGACCCCAGCTCCAGTCTGGTGAGCACATCAGGAGGGAGGATTATCTCTGTGTGGCACAAGTGGGAAGCCAGAGGAGCAGCAGTGAAAGCCCACCAGGCTGCACAGCAGTAGCTAGACAGGGGTCCATGTGCCGGCAGATCTCAGCCCAGCTCACAGCGTTTAGATTTCCACCTGGGATCAGCTGGCATCCAAGGGCGACTTCTAAGGTGTCTCTGCAAGATAAGATAACCCATGACAGCAGGCTTCAGTCCCACGGCAGAGCCCACACTCCTCCTAGAAGTGCTTTAAGGGTGGGTAAATTGAAAACCTCCTCTGTGGCAGATGAGGGGGCAGAGCAGTGGCAGCTCCTGCTCAGGGAGGAGGTACTGCAGCCACTGCCCATCCCCCGGGCAGGATCCTGGACATGGTGGCCAGAGGCTTTGTGGGTTCACCCCAATTTCTCCGAGCATTTCAGAGCCCATTTTAGCTGCACTTCAGTGGTGGATTCCTTTGCTTTGGGCTTTTGATGAAAACTCCTGTTTTTCCTTGTTTTAAAATCATATTCTCTTCCCACTGAACAGCAGCTTCAATGGAGAGGTTTAAAAGACAAACATGTCTCTCACCACATTTTAATTATTTAATCAGGGAAAGGGCTGTACTTTGCTTTACTTTTACATGCTTAGAGACAGAGGTAGTTTAAAGTGAACACATGATTATTTAAAATTGAAAGTGCTACTTTTTCAGGAAGCATTATATTTTTAAAATGTTGCTTTTGCTAATCATTTTTTTTCCTCCCTTCACCTTCCCTCCCTCCTTATTTTTCACCTTCAATGCACCCTAGACACATTTTTCTTGTGAGAAAAACAGGACAGTTTTTGAAAAATACAAAACTATGTGAGAGACAAGAAAAGATGATCAAATTGCCTATTTTTTCTAGGTTGAAAGCACAGAATCACTGTGCAAAGTTCTCCAGCATTCTTGCACAGCCCTAGGAAAGAGGCTTGTTCTGAAAAGGCTGTTCTGATGAAATCACATTTTCCATGACAAAAAAAAGTCTTTGTCAAAGACATCTTGACAGCTTGCTCTTGGCTTTGCCTGCTGGCTGGAGATGGGGCTCTTTCAGTTATTTATGTAAATGTTGTCAGAGGCTGAAGTGCAGAAAGGGGGGCTGCTCCTGGGCCTCTCTGAGCTGTTAGCCTGGTTGGCAACCAGGTTCTCCCAGGTTATAATACCAGACAGACAAAGTGCTGCCTATAGGCATCCCAGCCAGTGAGGACCTGAAACCTCAGCATCCGTGGAGAACAGTCTCTCCTTTCCACATGGTTGGAGCCTGCTGAACTGGGACAAGCCATGGATCCATGAGGTCCATCCATCCTTCTCACAGCCTGGAAGTACAGCTGCAGCTGGAGGAGCAAGGGCCAGTTGGAGGTTACCAGCTCTTCTTGCTGCATGTCCCTCAGCCTTGCCTAAAGCTGATCCACCTGCCTGCCAGAGGCAATTTGTACATCATGTATAGAATCATAGAATCATAGAATAGTTTTGGTTGGAAGGGACCTCTAAAGGTCATCTAGTCCAACCCCCCTGCCATGGGCAGGGACATCTTCAACAGATCAGGTTGCTTGGAGCCCCGTCCAACCTGACCTTGAATGTTTCCAGGGATGGGGCATCCACCACCTCTCTGGGCAACCTGGGCCAGTGTTTCACCACCCTCAGCATAAAAAATTTCTTCCTTGTATCTAGTCTAAATCTACTCCCGTTTAGCTGAGCCCAGCTTGGCAATGCCTTCATGCAGAAATGAGGAACAAGTGGCAAAGGGTTTAAAATAGATCCTCTGATGCCTTCTTTGTGTGTGTCTTTCCAAGTGACCTCTCCCACCACATTTTTTAACATCACTCACAAAAGAGGCATGTCTTGCATTTTTCTGTGCCTGCTCATAAGAAAGGTCCCATCCTGAGAAGTTTTGTTCTTAATTCTGATCTTCCGCAGTTTTCTGGAAGCCATTAAAAATCCCATCTCCTTCTGAATTTGACTTAATCTTTGAGGACAAGAATTTAGGAAGATTCATAAAAGGGTGTGAAAAATTTTGTGCACATGAGGAATTACCTATTGTCATAATAGACAGCAACGAGAAATACAGAAGGGGTGTTCAGGGTTTAAGTCAATCTCATTTAAGCCGATCTTCAGAGATTGGATTGAGGCTTAACGTAGAAGGAAATATCCTGCATCTGCTACTGCAGGGCTCTTGCACCTTCTGACCATTGTCACCTGGAGGAGCTGGGGCCATGTGCACGGCACTTGCTCTTTGTGAGCAGATCCAGTGTCCTTACAGCCCTAAGGGAAAGGCTTAGGGACTGCAGGACTCAATTTCCTAGACACACTGGTGCTTGTTGACCAGGACCATGGTTTTAATAGCACAGCATGGCCAGAGGACTGAAATGATTTAGGGCTGTCTAATCCAGCTGTGCTGGAGCCCCCAGAGTTGTTGCCTGCAGGATCTAACCCCCATGGGCAGCTCCTTGCCCCACTGGCACGCTCACCATGCTGCCATCGCTTCTCAGCTCAGGGAGTCCATGAGCATAAGCAAACACAGGGGTGAGTCCCCAGGTGGGTATGGGACATGCTCAGCTGCTGAGCACACACTCCCTCTACGCACCTCTGTGTGCCAAGTGGCAGGATTGTGGTGTGCAGCACCTTCAGAAATTTTTTTTCCGCAATGGTTCAGTGTGGCTTTCCTAGTGTTTTAAACAGGGCAGACGCGGTAGTGTGAGCCACTGCTCCCTTTAGTCCCATAAAGCTTCCTCCATCCCAGCCTTGGTCTCACACGGTCCTGCCCTCCCATCGCTGCCTCTCCTGCAGGCCAAAATCAGTGTCCTGGGGAGAAAGGTGCCTAGCGCTGAGGTTTGTAAGCAAAATAAATCAGGAGCCTGGAGCTCCCAAACCATCTGTCTCTCCCTGAACGCTATGCAAGGCAGAAGCCCAGCCGTCCTATTAGCCCCTCTGCTGCTGGCAGGACTCCCAGATCCCTCCATTTGTGACCAGCCAACATGCCCTTCATTTTTTCCTCTCAACCTTCATTTAATGCGTTTGGGAGTCCAATGTGAGCACTGCTTCCAGATAAAAGCATCTGCTCCAGATAAAAGCATCAGCTGGAGGCATCAATGTGATTTCTAAGTACATGAGGAACAGAAGGCGCCCTCAGAGTGGACTCGACCTTCACAAGCAGGAGCTGACAGGACCATCAGTGGGTATGGTGTGGGGTAAGGCTAGAGGAGGGGACTGGTGGACCATGCTGGAGGAAGGGGACCCAACTGGGTTTACCAGGCTTTGGGAGGGCTTGCTGAGGAGCAGGTCACTGGAGCAGCCTGGGGGTGAGAGGAGGCACAGAGCAAGAGGAGGGAGGAGGTGAAGGGGATGAGGCAGGGAAAGGCCAGTGGGGTCTGTGATATGTCAACTTTGGGGGTCAGTGATGACTGTGGAGGTGTGGGAGGGGAGGAAGGCTTCTGCTGACTTCCCAGGGATGTGACTTCTCATTGGCATCGTGGATGTGTCCAACCCTGGTGATGCCAATGGGAAGGAAGAGTTCCCAGCTCTGGGGCACCCTTCTTGTGTGGCCTTGAGAAAGAAGCAGTGTTTGTCTCTGCCTCAGTTTCCCTATCTATAAAACAGGACCTCCACTGAGACGTTATCAGCATGCCGCAATGCAAGCTTCGTGGATGAGAGCAGCATCAGGTGTGATCCCCCCATCCCATAAGCTGGTTGGCGCTGTGCACCGAGCATGGCCAGCTAAGGGTTTCTCCTCAACAGCCCATCTCCAGGGCCAGCTGCCAGCTGGCAGCAGCCATCACAGAGAGCTGTTTTGGGGTCAGTAAAGAGGACAATGAAGCTGCACAATGGAAGACGCCCTACTTTTTGGAAGAAGGTGAGGTCTGGATTTGTCACTTAGATGCAGGAAGGTGCCAATTCCTGGTACCTGCTGGTTTATCAGAGCAGTGAGACTTAGCCCTGCCTTTTAGTAGCACCAGGGTCCTGCAGAAGAGGAGTGGGGCAGGGGTAGATTTTTTTTTTTTTTCTTTAATCTCTTTCAAATCGATCCCACCCCTCTGCTTCTCTCCCAGCACTATGCAAAGTCAGTTCAGGGAGTGAAAAGCAAAATCCAGATTCCCTCTTCTAGGACACAGTCTCTTTAAAAGTCCAGACCCTTTGCTGGGATTCAGGTGGTGACAGTTGTCCCTGGGAAGTGACAGGTCTCCCAAAGTGACAGTGCCACTGTCACACCAGACACTGCTGCTCTGTGGAGGAGGCTGGACACTGGCACAGACTGGTGATACAGACTGGCTGGAGTGGGATTTCTCGCTCACTGCCAGCCACAGACTGACCCTAGAAAGAGGAGGAAACCAGCAGGTAATAGAGCAAGGAAATGCCACTGCAGGTGAGTGACCGTGAATCATCCCCATGTCACATTTTCTCCTGCATTATTATCCTTTTTAAAAATTAAAGATGGTAATAGGTTACTGTAGTTGAAAGTGAGATAATGGGAGATTTTAGGGAGATAAAATTATAATGGTATCCAGGGAGAGAAGGGGATAGGGAGAGAAAATTGAAAGGGATTCATTATGAACTTATCCTCACTTATAAATACTCCCCCAGGTTAGGACCTTATGGTGTTAATAATTAACCAGAATCTTATGAAGGCTAAAATAACTACAACATGCACGAGGATCATCGCTTCAGTATTCAGCATGTGCACAGACCTTGCCCGCCACTCGTCTCAGTTACTGTGGCAACAGTACATCTGCTTTCCACAATATCCTTCATTAATCATTTACACCCAGGGGGGGAAAAAAAAAAGTCTTGGAGGAATGATACCACAGGAGCTATTTCTGCTCGCCTCCCTCCAGTGAGTGGGACCAGCTCTGAACACAGCCTTTCAACCGGTATTTACAGCCAAACCCCTACGCGATGCAAGCTGGGTGCTCCACAGCTCTTAGTCCATCCACAAACTTGGTGGGTTTGGGTATTCCCTTATTTTGGTGACGAGAGCGGTGTGACCCCTGGCGGGGGGGAGCAGGGTCCTCAGAGGGAAGGATACCTGGAGGAGGGATGCACTTCCAAAAACTACTTTTCCGGTGTTATTTCTTTTTCTTTCCCACTGCATGAAAGGAGCTTTTGGGAGGTGAACTGGGAGGTCTTCACACTCAGACAGCACCCTTGGGGAGGCTGGGTGGGCAGGAGGAAGGCTTGCTCTCTTCCCCCGTCTCTGCCCCATATCGTCTTTCGGCAGTCAGGGTGAGATGCAGCATCCCCAGCCGAGCTGCAGCTCACCCACTGATGCCTTCCTTGCCCAGGAGGAAGAAGGAAACATCGCTCTTTGCCCTAGGAGACTGTCCGGCAGCAGCATTAGCAAGGCAAACATCTCCCAGCACAGCAGGACAAGCCTCTTCCAGCTGCAGCTCAGCCCAGGGGCAGCCCTGGCCCTGCCATGGGGACGGTGACCGCCTTCCCCATCCCCTCCTGGACCCTCATCTCGAGGCTGCACCTTGCTACTTTACACAGCTCCTTCTCAGACTGAAGCAGGTTATTTAAAGAGTGCAAATAAACTGGGTATGAAATAACTCCTTTTATAATCTTTCCTGGAGTATCCAACATAAAAGAAACTGCGTATTCAGCATGTAATTCATACCGGACCCTCATATTGTACTTTCTGTGTAAGAGTATGGCGATGCTTTACCCAGCAGTTCTCCTGGATCTGGGTGAATTTTATCTCCAGTTTATGGATTGACGAGGTGAGGAATGGACAGGCCATGTAACGCTCCCTGATACAGGTCACTTGAAGGCCAGAAAGATCTCTGTTTTCTCCTGCTGAGTGCTCATGCACATTATAATCAAGTCATCCCTGAACTTCCTTGAAAAACTAAGCAAATTCCACTCTTTCAAACGTTTTCTCCAGCTATCAAATAGCTTACGTATCTTTTCGGCATTCTCCCCATCTAGCCAACATCTATGTGGAAACATGGCCTGCAGGTCTACATGTGCATCCCAGATGAGCTCACTGCTGTAGAGGTGTGACATGTCCCCTCTTAGTGCTTCCTCCAGCTGCTTGGGACCACTCTCTGTGCCGCTCTCCTCATGATTTGTTTGCCCATGGTGCTTCACCTTGTCTGTGGCCCCTGCTTTTCAGGAGAGAGATCCTAGACAGAGATCAGAGCAGAGTGGCAAGGGGAAAGCAGGAGTAACATGGGGTGCAGCTCTTTCATAAAGGCTCTCCTGCTGACACCTTGTCCCTCCAGCCAGAGCAGCATCTTCACCTCATGGCAGAGGAACCAAGTCAAGCCAGCACCAGCCTTGGGCTCCCTGGACACCCTTGCCCTGAACATGCCAGGAAGGAGTAAGTTCTGGTGGGACCAGACCCCATTATCCCAGGTGTAAGAGCCACCCCTGCATCTCCTCCTCCCAGGATTCCCTTATCCTGGGATTTTCAGGCTAGTTTAGTGCAGTTACCTGGTAGTCACTGACTCTGAGAGTTTCAATCTCACTGCAGCCCAATGGGCCTTAAAGTTGAGAAGCAAGCCAGCTACTGGGAAAAGGACTGGGCATATGTTGGAAACAACTTGTTTCTGTAGAAGCAACCTCAGACACCAGCCATTTGTCAGGACACTTTGATTTTACTGACTCTGAAATTCCAGTGTGGAGCTGATTACAACCTGCTCTACCACAAATCAAACCGTTGTGGATGAGTAGCTCCAACCAGAGGACCCTGCAATGAAAGTGCACCTCTCCAGCAGTGTGCTTTGCCCACCAGACTCACCCCTCACTCCTTTGGTTCATCTCCCACAAGCTGTTCTTCACCTGCAAGCTGATCTCATCGAAGCACCGAGCCCCCATTGGTGTCAGGGGCCAGGCCAGGGGCTGCCTGCCGTGAGCATGGCCTGTATTTGGGCGTATCCCATCTTTCTGGTTCCCTGGAAGGTATCGAGCAGGACTGAGGAAGGACTAGTATTTGTGGGACTCTGCCTTGAAGTGCTTCTCTATGGGATGCACATGGCTGCAGGAGGAACGTGGACCTTGCTTCCCGCTCTGGGTGGTTCAGCAGGTCCTCACAGGCCACAGTCCCAGGTGCTGCAGAGATATTTAAAGGTAGTGAGAGGACATCAGTCACATCTACCAAGTAGAAGGAGCCATCTGGGCCCTGAAATAGTTTCCATTCCTTGTCCTGGACAGACTTGAGATTGTTCTGGTTCTATGGTGTTAATCTATGAAGCACTAGAAAATGTCTCCGTGCACTATGGGACTGCAAATGCAGCTGGTCTTTCTCACCAGTATTTCTTTCCTGCTACTTCATGGTTCTCATCACAGCTGTATTGATGGGAGGGGACCTCTGGAGCTCTCCAGTCCACCTCCCACTCAGAGCAGGACAGTTACCAGCACTAGTCAGTCACCCCAACTGTGTTTCTGTCCACTGAAGATGCATGCCCAGCACTCTCTGTTGCAAAAAGTCCTAGGAGTCAGTGGGAGGAGGGCCTGGCAGGATAAGAAAATTCCTTTGGCAATTGCAGTGCAATGGCCCTATGGGATGTCCCTGCTGTGAAAGCAGTGGAGCACGTGCCATTGACCAGAAGGTGAAGTGTAATGTGCACTGGAAGGTGACAGGCCATCCTTCAGAAAAGCCTACCGCTGAGACCTGCAGAGGAGCCTCTCATTACAGCAGTGCCTGCGGCTGGAGAAAGGGCCGATGACGTGAAACGAAGTGACAGCAGGTGCCTCCCAAAAGGGTTAATCTTTAACCACATTACGGCACAGATCAAACCGCAGGAGGTGAAGGAGGTCTGGTCGGATCTTGGACTGTGGGGTTGTGGGTATCCCTGCCCCACAGAAAGAGTCCCCCCAGGTCTCACCACGATCTCCTGAGTGCACAGCAAGGACAGTGTCCAGGACCAGTGCAGCATCACAGCACCTCTCCAGTGTCCCTATCAGCCTCTAGTAGAAAAGACAGAACCCTCTTCCCCATGAACATCTGTACGCTATGCCCTGGACAACACAGAGGTGGGTAAAGGGAATCCAGCCAAAGCTTCCTAATTAATGGGACATGCCTCTGAATTTCTTAGCCCTGGGAAGAGTGAACCCATCTCTGCAGCCAAGTGCAGAAGGTGTCAGTACTGAGTCACTTCTTTGCTCACAAATTCTATGCCATGAGGAAGTGAGATGAGCAGGGGTTGCAGCAGAAGACTCGGCAAAAGAGAGCTACTTGCACCTTGCAAGATATCTCCAGAAGGTTTTCCAATCTCAGTTGCAAGAGTATGCTTGGAGAGGGGAGATTGTCAGGAACTGGGTGTTTAACTCTGGGAGCCAGCAACTTCAATTCTCTTCATGGAGACACGGGGCTGCTGAGAGCTGGTGCAGAGGTACCAGGGAAAAGGCAGCAGCACACTGCCATTTCAGGAAAGCCTCGACTTCCCAGGAGCATCCCAGGAGCATCGTTCAGCCATGTCTACCCAGATCCCAGCAGGGAGTTTTGGAGTCAGTGGGGTCTCATGGTGGAGTGGTTCAAGGTTTCTCTGCAGCACAGTCAGAGCCAGCCCTTCATCTTCCTTTTTGTTCCTGTCCATTGGGTGGCATCTCAGTGACAGAGTAGGTTAATGGGAAAAGGTGTTCAGGGATACCTGCCCTGCATCCCAGCAGGGTTGTGTGCTGGTTGCTGCAGGCAAATGGTCCTCCTGAAATTTTGGAAGCGATTCAACAGCCAGCCCAGAGGAACCCCTTCCCTACCATGGCTGCAGGTGCAGGGAGCATTGTTCCCAGCTCTGGATGTGTCACCCTGGGCTGAGGGAGGAGAGGACAAGTACATAGAGAAGCTCCAGCCCAAGGAGTGCAGCATGGGCTCTGCGCAGTGTCGCCTAGCCCCTGGTAATAAGGATAGCAAATTAGACTTCTTTAAATAACCAGGACCTCTTCAGAAAAGAGAGTAAGATCCTCAGACAGCCTGATCTCCACTTAATCCCTGCAAACAGACACCTCTGATTAGGAGGATTGGTTTCTTTTGGCAGGGGGGACAGATTGAGGGCTTTGCCTGGCAGGAGCAAAGCAGTGACATCTGGTCCTGTGTCTCCTAAACCCTGAGAGCCCCTGACTTCTGTCCCCAATTTAATTCTCAGCTTTCTTGCTTTTCCTCTCCATCCCAGCAGCAAACCCCCTTCATTAGCATCTGACCTGGAGCATGAGCATTTGTATATCTCCATCAGTACGCGCAGCCCTAGCGCACGTCATGCCGGGGATCAGAGAGGAGCACTGAGCCTCTGGATCTGGAAGGGGCAGGCGAGGTGGGCAGAGGTGGGCAGGAGTCACCCCCGAGGATGCGGCGACAGCTTTGTCTGCAAGGGCTGTGCGGACAGCAGGGTTGCTCCTCACCCCCCTGCACCACTGACACAAATTAGAGGAGCCACACCACTGACACAGAGCTCTCGGTTAATGAGCAGGGGCACTAATGAATCTGTATGTTATCTCAATGTATCCTCTGCCTCTAGGACAGCCCCAGGGTGCTTCAAGCAAACAAATGAAGGAAACATGTCTATTAGGGCTTGCCATGCACCTGGCCCAGCCCTGCAGGCTGGGAGCTGGCTGCGTTCAGGACAACTGCACATCCACAGGAGCAATTTATACAGGCTCACAACAAACATTTTTGCTGAAGATTTTATGCAAGATTTGCCAGGGTTTTTATCAAAACAAAAAATGAGATTTCTCTTGGTTTGTTTTTTTTTTCTCAGTCTCATTTTCTTAATGAGATTCTGAAATTTCAACCCTCCCCCAAGATATAAGTTGTTTTCTGTGTTGATGAAGATCAGTTTTGGCTGAAAATAATTTTGATGGAAAATGTTCAGCTGTCTCTCCAGCAGGGTAAAGCCCTAATGGAGCCCTGCGATGCAAAAGTGCTGGCATGACTGAATGCCTTTGCTTTAAGAGGCAGCAAAGAGAACAGCCCCTGGCAAGGAGAGAATTGGCTTTCAATCCCAGCTGCATTCTTGGAGCAGCCTTGGAGAGGTAGGAGACCCACTGAAGTATCTCAAACCACCAGCCAGTCGTGATGAGGAGCACATTGTTTTCTGGCTGTTTTCTTTCCATCCTAACCCAGTTGGATGGCTCTGAAGACACCTTCCAGACTGGGCAGCAAAGGAGAGAAATGGGGGGGATGCTGATGAGACGCGGAGCTAAACTGGGTATCGGGATGTTTGGCACCTGGGCAGGCTTGGGTGGACATCTAGGCACTCAGAAGTGCCCAGGGAGAAGGAAGGGACATCTGGGTCTATACTTTGCTAATGTAAGTCTAGGGTGGCAGTTTTGTGATGGTTCAGCCTCAGGGGTCTTTATGGATAGCAGTAGCCCCAAAGTGGGGTGCCACTGGAAAATTACACCACTGACAGGGAGCGTGAGTGGGATGCTGGACCTGTGTGGGATGGGGTCTGCAGAAGAGGTGATATGATGTGTATGCTGGAGCTGCCACAGGTCCCTGCAGGAAGAGATCTCCTAAAGGTGCCGGGGAGGTCTCACCACCCCACCACCGGGGAGGCCTCACCACCTCACCACCCTGCACTCATGTCATCTGGAGGGAACCAAGAGGTGAGAATTATGACTGCTGGGAGCATGAGAGCATCGTACAGAGCAGCATCGGCAGAGCAGCACATCTACAGGAACCAAAGGTGGAAGAGCAGTGAAGCAAGAACAGGATGGTTTTGTGGGAAACCTTGGTCTGAAACAACTGGAAGCATGGGATGGCATCTGCCAACAGACAGGACATCTCAAATGCCAACATCACCTCAGGCCTACATCTGAATAGTGAATTAAATAGGTCTGGGAATATGCCCAGGCACCGGGACCAACCAGCATGAGCAGCCCACACTATCTCATGGACTTTCCCAGTCCCTGCAGCAGGATGGATGCATCCAAACCAGTCCCAGGAATGCTCCAGATGCTGATCATGTCCAGGAATTGCTTTGGAGAGAGCTATCTGGCACAGTCCAAAACCCAGGGCCCTTTCTGACAATTTAGCAGTACAGGCAATTGCATTTCTAACCCTGGCAAGCACTGCCAGGCTCTGTTTAACGTGCCTGCCATGGTCTGCTGCTCTGTAGTGGAAGTGAGGACTGAGGGTTTGGCATCTGGCATTGGTTCATCCCAGAGAGGAAGCAACAACTCATTTTCTGCCATTAGATCCTGTAAGAATACTTTTGAAATGAGAGTTATGGGCTAAAATATCCTTTCTGCATGGAGTGGGTAGACAGATCAATTAATCAATCAACTGATTGCTTAAACATACAGGCAGACCGTCACCCAAGGCTGAGTGGAGATCAGTGGCATGCACTGTTGTAGCAATTTCACATTTGCTGCCATGCGGTGGGGCTCTCATTTGCCATTTTTATGATCATTTATGCCACATTTGTCAATTTGTTGGCATCACATTCAATAGCGTTATCAACCAGTTTAAGTAATTTTGAACACAGTTTCAATAAAAATACATCATATGTGTCCCAGGGTCACAAAGCACCCACAGGAGCGCTGGCTCCTGCAGCCCCGCACGTGGCATCACTGGAGGAGGCTCTTTGTGCTCTCCACCAGGGAAGGACAGATACAGGGACAAGGACAGCAGGAGTCCCTGCAATGACAGGTTGGGGACAAATGCTACTGCAACACATGGCAGCACCAAGAGGCTGGTGGAGCCGTCTCCCCTTTGGGTAATGTCCTGGACCTCTTCCCATGGAGCATTACCCCTGTTGTCACAGAGTGTGGAGGTGGATTTGTGCCCTGGTCCTTCCCATCTCAACAGCCTATTCTCAGGGACACAGGGGTGCAACCACCCCCAGCCCGTCCACCACCAGCCAATTATCCCAATCAGCCTTGGAAAGGATTTTTGGGGCATGGTGCTATTTCAGGGACTGGACTCAACCAGCCGGCAGTCTTTTCCAGGTCTGGGTTCCTAATTAAACCCTTGTCGATGCTAGCACCTTCCAAAAGGAAAGAGACATCTGCTTTGTCCACTCATGTATCCAGCACACCAGATAATAAGGTAGACAGATTTTAGCCATAAGGAATCCCAACACATGGGTTATTTTATTATACATTTCCTAGAGATTTTGCTTCGGGACAGTTGAACTGTATGGCACATTAGCGAGTATGAAGTAAGCTAATTCAGTCCACGCAACTTTTTGAACAAAGGAGTGCAGCCATTTATCTTCTTGCTTAGGCGTGCTAAAGAAGACCCACTGTAAAGGCAAATACAGTTTGCCCAAGGCTTAGCCACTGCGCATTGATCTGCCCCCAGGGCCAATATCTATTAGTGAGAGGAGAAGAGGATGGTATTGTCTAAGTGTGCTGAAATGCATGGGTTGCGGGGGAGAAATAAGCAGAGCAGCTCTTCCAACTCCGGCTGCTTCCCAGCGAGGGAAGGCTCAATGATCCTCATCCTGGCTGGATGGTCCTATCACCTGGGGTCTCGTTTTGGGTGCTGTAACTTGGGGTCTGGTTTTGGAGAAGGTGCTGTGCAAGGCAGGCTGTGGACCCCGCTCTCCAGGGCGACCAGGCAGGCTCTGCCGTGCCTTCAGCACCGGGCTGGCGCTGCACGAGGTTTGTGCCGGGTTTTCACCCAACATCCCCTGGCCCAAGCGAGGGGACAAGTCGGGGGCAAGAGGGGGCTTCAGGGGGGTGGCAAAGGGCCCCCACTCGCTGGCTGGACTGTGCCCACCTGGCGGGGCTGGCTCCAGAGCGGTGCCGCTGCCTCCATCCCGATGCACCCAGCAGTGCAGGAGTCAGGAGCGGGAGAGAGGAGGGAACTGTCTGTTTGTATATTTTACACTGTAACCTTTTGGGGTGGAAAATAGCTTTAAGCGCCAAAGAGGAGAATTAAAGTGCATTTTAATGATATGTGTCTTATGTCTGAATGAGCATCTCGGATTACAATACCATTTGGGTTCATGTGATAAAATCCAGCCAGTGAAAAATCTCCCATCGTCTCTTTCTACATTAATACACATATTTACGTTTTAGAGCTTAAATTTAACTATTATGTTCTTTCAAAAGTAATTAAACTAGGCTTCAAATGAGGAAATAACCTCATGTACTCTCTGCCCGCCAACCACACATGAATACTAAAGTTGTCAGAAACAGATCTATTTGTAAAAAAAATTATAAATTAATTAAATGCAGTTTTCATTCCCTGCAGCTTCATTCAACCTTTATATCAAAAATGACATGAAATGCATCTGTGTTCATTTGTTTAAAAAAATTCTTTGAACACATCTCCATCTCCATTTAAATTAAAAAATGACTTAGCACAAAGAATAACAAAAAGCCTTCTGTGCAGGAATACAATGAGTAATGAACTTCAAATCATATCTGCATGAAAGATTGTCAAGTTGGATATTGTTTTTCCATATGACCTGTTTTTTTCTAATTATTGTATTTTTCCTGGCTCTGATTTTATAAACAGTGGCACCTCTCCCCTTAGCTGGCTTACAAAGAGTTTTTTTTAATCTTTGACATTTCCTATTTCACAGGCTTCTTTGCGAGTGTCACACAATAGAGCCTTGTTGGTCTCAGTTTAATTAAACACAATTACCTTGCTTTAAGTAGCAGAGGCAGTGACACCTTAAAAATTTCCAACTCAAACAGTTCCTTTTCTGCTTGAAAAATAATACAGTGTCAGTGAATAATTAAAACATATAAATCATCAGAATGAATTAGCATTTTAACACTTTTAAGTGCTTAAGAGTCTTTATTTCTGGACATTTCATTTGGAACGCTTTTTGGAGACTGCTAGAATTTGCAAGCAGCTTTTTGGTGATATTCTCCATGGTCACGGACAGAGACCTTCACCTTTCTCAGCAGCCGGGTGAGGAGTTAAATCCCTGCAGCATGCCACAAGGTCACCTTCGATATGAAATCCTCCGTTCCCTGTCTCCTCTGAATATGCAAAGCTGACTCCTGCGCCAGCACAGCCCCCCCATGCTGGGGTGTTCCAGTCTTGCAAACTGAGTCCTGTTTCACCAACCCTATTTCAGTGCAATTCAGATCTGCGCTGATTTTCTGGTTTCTCCATGAAAAAACAAAAGATGTGCATCTGTTTCCAAAGAGTGCTGTACCAGCCATAGCTGGGAAGGCCCAGGGAGGCTTTTCTCATCACCTCACCTTCCCTGCACGGACTGGAGACCTCCAGAACTGCTCCAGCACCGGCTCTGCAGCACGTCAGGCTTCCAGTCACTTATTTCTATGCAGTTCACATGTGCTTGTACAGTAATCTGTCAATATTCAGTGCAGTCATTCCCATACACCGGCCCATCAATATTTATTGCAGTAATTTCCACCCATCTGAATAATAGAAATTACAGATGAAAAAGCCGGTCAGTGGCAGCGACAGGAAGGAAATTGGGTGTTGCAGTTCTCAGTCGAGTGCCTGGAAGAGGCTGCTCTCGACTTGATATGTAGCTTTGTGCCTTTCATCCCATTACACCTACTTGCTCCAAACCAGTTCTTCTTCCTCTTTCATGAGTACACTTTTCAAATGATAATGGGCTGGTGTCATGACCTTGCTGAAGCAGAGACTGCCGTGCTAAAAATATTAACGTTTTTCATCTCTGCTTCTGAGTCCCAAACGGTTTTGCTGGTTTTCTGTGAACATTTCAAACATATTGATATCATTATAGAAATGAACTTGCCCCTTTCTGGCTATAATATGATAATCCACTGCATATGCATGCGAATTTTGATTTCATAACCATTTTGGCTGTGTGGCACCCAGGCAGCCCCTCTCTGCCCATCAGACTGGTGCATCATGTGGCAGACAAGTGACTTATTCAGGATGCTGTGGCAGAGCCAGGAACAGAGCCCTGGTTGTCCACAACCCAGCGTGGTCTTCAACACACTCACACTTTCACTGAACACGTGGATGTAGGAATTGCATCTTGTATCCTACCCCTGTCCAAGCTAGATCTTCTTACCCCACTGCACTGGCCAGTCAGAAGGATTGAGTCCTACTGTACCTACAATACCACCTTTGGAAATCTGGCAGGGCCAAGAGCATGGTGCACAGCCAGCCCCAGGCATCCTCTGCACTCCAGGGATGTTCAGGACCAGAAACATGGATGTTCAAGACCACCTGAGGAACCTGAAAATACATAAGTCTATGGGACCTGACAGGATGCGTCCCAGAGTCCTGAGGGAATTGGCTGATGTAGTTGCCAAGCCACTCTCCATGATATTTGAAAAGCCATGGCAGTCAGGTGAAGTCCCCGGTGACTGGAAGAAGGGAAATATTGCATGTATTTTTAAAAAGGTAGGAGTAAGGAGGACCCTGGGAACTACCAACCCGTCAGCCTCACCTCTGTGCCTGGGAACATCATGGAACAGATCCTCCTAGCAGCTATGCTAAGGTACATGGAGGACAGGGAGGTGATTCGAGACAGCCAGCATGGCTTCACCGAGGGCAAGTCCTGCCTGACCAACCTAGTGGCCTTCTATGATGACCAACACGGGGTACAGAGACAGTGGGTGGGGCAGAGCTTCCTTTGTCCATCGCTACAGGGAGCTTCCAGCTGCCTACAGGAACATGACAGGGTACAGACTAGGGCTATGTGTGTTTCCTTATCTTTAGGTCAACGTCCTTGTAGAAAGTTGCAAAATTTTCTAGCTGAGTAGTAGAGGAAGGAGAGGACAGGTGAGTGCCATGATCCTGTCATGTCACTGGGGATGTGTCTGTCAAAGACAGGAACATCAAAGAACAGAGCAGCCACCCCCCACTGCCATGGGCAGCCCCTGCCTCCCTGCCCAGAGCTCTCCCAGCCTCATGTCAAGGCTGTCCATCCCATGTCTCCTTGACAGACAGGAGACACCCATCCTGGGCCAACCATGTCATCATCCCCACTGCAACATGGGCCACCACCAGTGTTTTCCCCGCTGTGACCTGGGTGCTAGGGCTTGTGCCAGGAGCTCACGTGTGGCCCAGCCCTTGGCTACCTGGGGAAAAAGGGTGCATTGCTTTGCCCCATGGCTGTAAGGAGCTCACAGCTCCCTGTAAGACCGTAACAGGGTATGGGTTGGGGCTATCTTATCTGTCCTGTAGCGTGCTGGCAGATCTCTGGCTGAGTGTTGGAGGAGGGAGAGGACAGGAATGTGCCATGGTCTGGTCGCATCCCTATCCAGGTGTCCGGCTGTAATAGACGGGAGAAGCAACAGAGGAGGAGCAGCCACCTTCCACCGCCATGGGCAGCCCCTGCCCACCCCTCCCCTGCCCTCTCCTCTCACCCCTTGCTCACCTGGCTACTTGCCTGCCAGCCTGCTCTGTCGCAGCCCTTTTTAAACCCATCCAGGGCCACCCACGTCACCAACAATTCCCCTGTGACGCAGCTACCACCAATGTTCTGTCTTCTGTGACACAGCCATGACACCACCAGGGCTGGTGCCTGGAGTTAGTGCTGCATCACTGTGACATGGTTATTATCTTCTACTGTTCAGGCAAGAAGAAATAATTAAATAATAAACATAAAAATAAATAAATAAATAAATAAATAAATAAAAAATAACAGCTGGCAATACTGGAGTGGTAAATTAGGTAACTGTAGCAACAATTTAAAGAACAGAACTTCAGCAAAGGTTAGAAAAGAATTAAAAGCAGCAAGTCCTACCCACTGCCCAGTTTTAAAGATTTGTGTGGTACTTGCTGCTGAGATTTGTGGGTTTGAAGAATAAATTCAGTGGACAAGGGAAGAGCTACTGATGTCATCTATCTGGATTTCTGTAACACCTTTCGCACAGTCCCCCACAACATCCTTCTCTCTAAATTGAAGAGATACGGATTTGATGGATGGACTGTTTGGCGGATAAGGAATTGGTTGGATAGCCACATCCAGAGGGTAGTGGTCAACGGCTCAATGTCCAGATGGAGACTGGTGACGAGTGGCGTCCCGCAGGGGTCCGTATTGGGACCGGTACGGTTTAATATCTTTATCAGTGACATAGACAGTGGGATCAAGTGCACCTTCAGCAAGTTTGCAGATGACACCAAGCTGAGTGGTGTGGTCGACATGCCAGAGGGACGGGATGCCATCCAGAGGGACCTGGACAAGCTGGAGAAGTGGGCCTGTGTGAACCTCATGAGGTTTAACAAGGCCAAGTGCAAGGTCCTGCACCTGGGTCAGGGCAACCCCCATATCAATACAGGCTGGGGGATGAAGGGATTGAGAGCAGCCCTGCCAAGAAGGACTTGGGGGTACTGGTGGAGGAAAAGCTGGACATGAGCCGGCAATGTGCGCTCGCAGCCCCAAAGGCCAATCGTATCCTGGGCTGCATCCAAAGCAGCGTGGCCAGCAGGTCGAGGGAGGGGATTCTGCCCCTCTGCTCTGCTCTGGTGAGACCCCACCTGGAGCACTGCCTCCAGCTCTGGAGCCCTCAGCACAGGAAAGACACAGACCTGTTGGAGCGGGTCCAGAAGAGGATCACAAAAATGATCGGGGGGATGGAATACCTCTGCTATGAGGAAAGGCTGAGAGAGGTGGGGTTGTTCAGCCTGGAGAAGAGAAGGCTTCAGGGAGACCTTACTGTGGCCTTTCAATACTTAAAGGGGGCTTATAAGAAAGATGGGGACAAACTTTTTAGTAGGGCCTGTTGCGACAGGACAAGGGGTAATGGTTTTAAACTGAAAGAGGGTAGGTTTAGATTAGACATAAGGAAGAAATTGTTTACGCTGAGGGTGGTGAAGCACTGGCCCAGGTTGCCCAGAGAGGTGGTGGATGCCCCATCCCTGGAAACATTCCAGGTCAGGTTGGACGGGGCTCTGAGCAACCTGATCTAGTTGAAGATGTCCCTGCCCATGGCAGGGGGGCTGGACTAGATGACCTTTAGAGGTCCCTTCCAACCCAAACCATTCTATGCTTCTATAACCCAGTTGCCTCCCTGGG
Organism: Aptenodytes patagonicus; assembly: GCF_965638725.1. Lineage (NCBI taxonomy): Eukaryota > Metazoa > Chordata > Aves > Sphenisciformes > Spheniscidae > Aptenodytes > Aptenodytes patagonicus. The sequence goes on from NC_134969.1 coordinate 7,761,452, forward strand.
TTATTCAGACATTTGCCCTTCTGCAGCAAAGCTGCATCTTCACGGCAGCAGTTTTGGTTTGCCACCTGAGCATGGACCCAGTGCTGGCTCCTGTGTCTGCTGCCCTCCAAAGCCAACACATCTTTGCTTGGTCCCTTCTGGTGCTTACAGATGTGTCACAGCTGGACTGGCGGTAGCAGCCAGGCAGTGCTCAATGACCACCAGCACGAGTTGTGCTGTGTGTGTGAGCTCAAGCTGCGTGTCTCGGTGCTGTGTGGCAAAGCCCTGCATGGGCTGGAATGGGGGTCAAGCTCCAGGACTTGCTGATGCACCCATCATCCTCAGGCCCTGAAGCAAAATGTTATACCTCTGCTAGAAAACTGACTGTGGCTCTGCATGCCTCCTGAGACAGCAGACAGTGCTCCTCTGGGAGCGTCTCCTGTTCAACCAGCAGTTGCCCCCTGCAGCACGCTGCTCCGGGCTAACACCTGCCAGGCAGGGAAGGAGGCTATGGCTACTATCCTCCTCACACAGTCATCTTGGGTCACACCATGTCAGTACCTCAGGCATGGTGGGATGCTGGATGATAGCGATCCAGCAGGACTAAGCTCTTGCTTGCAGGGTTGTGTCTGTGAGATGCTCCACAGCAACCAACCACCCATTGCCCTGGGACAACACACACACCATAAGGGCACAGACTTGCCCTTTTCTCTGTATAGCCACCCTCCACTCAGCTTTTTCTCTGCCAGGCCTGGCACAGGAACAGGAAAATCCATCCTCCTTTTACACCAGTGACTGACTTTTTTACGTTGAACTGGAGAGGCTCCTCAGAGGCAACAGAGCTTGTGTCAGAGCACATCCCAGCCTACAAAAGTTCTGCAAAGCTGCGTCTGAGACATTTCCAGCTCTAACCTCTGAACAGGTTTTCCAGGAAGACTTCATCCCCTGGGATAACAACGGCATGGGAGGTCCCGCTATCAGAGGTAATCACAGCAAGGGTCGTTTTTGTGGTACTTTGGGGAAATCGCAGCTTTTCAGATAGGAAAGGTGGACATTAGCGTCTCAGTCACTCAGGGTAAACTGTTGATACAGAACCAACAATAAAGTTCTTGTCTACTGTGAACTCTGGGAAAAAGCTTTGAAAAGGAGGCAATGTTTTCCTTAGATAACTGATAATAGTCTGAGTATAATGTGCAGCCAATTTAATACTTAGCAGCTTTATGCCTATAGCAGGCGTTTGTTTAAGAGAGATTTCGTAGTACAGAGAGAGGTAAATAGCAGATTTCTTCCTTTAATGGGCCTCAGGCTCATTAAACGACATTTCACTTTCTTGTGCACAAGGTTTTTATTCATTAAAGGGATTCACTCTATTTCCAAGGGTGTTCTTTTCTCCTTTATTGACAATTCACCTAATGTGTTGAAAGTTGTGCATCTGGATGGGGGACAGGCAGTTGCTGTGTCTCTGCTCCCAGCCTGGGTGTACTTTCTACCTCCACAAGTGGCTCCTCTCACACTGAAAACACACAACTTGACAAATTTCATGTTTTCTGGATTCAGTCTTTTCTGAAAGACAAATTTCATGTTTTCCGGATTCATTCTTTTCTGAAAGACAAATTGTGTCTTCAAAAGGCTGCATTTTTCAACCTCAAAACAGGCATGTCATTGCAACTGGCAGACCCAAAGAAGCACGGATTTTGCTTTTGAGATGAACCAGCTTATCAAATTCAAAAAAATCTGCAAAATCTTTGAATTCTGTTTCATTTTTTCCCCCCATATTGATCATTTTTCTTCTCTTGCCTCCAAAATCTGTGCATGAGCCTGTTTCTTCAGGACAGGGCTCTGTGTAATGGGGACACTCTCCACTGTTAAGGTACAGACAGTAGGAATTGTCTAGTCACGAAAGAGCCACGAAATAAGGAAACCATCAAACATTGGAGGAGGTAGTAAATACTCTCAGACATGTCATATGGGTTTTTTTATCTCTTAAACTGACAGTTCTTTCACAGGAGACTGCCCTTTCCTACACTTGGTCAACTTGAACCTGTTGATCTGAGCCAGCCCAGACCCACGGGCTATCCCACGTGTTTATTTGCACACATGTGACTCAGGTGTCGAGATCAACAGAAGAGAGTGTTGAAACTTTGCCTCTGGTGTGTGGGACACTCCATATTGTTCCAGCATCTCTCCCCACAGGTCTGGGACTTACAAAGCCAAGAGACTCCCATTCACAGCCCTTCTCCTTAATTGCACGGCCGATGGCAACCCACACCACCCGAAAGCAGCTTTTATGCTGACAGCTGGAGCCAGCCTTGGCATGGACCGGAGGAGAGCATCTCCCCTCCAGCCTCACCACAAGGCAGGAAGCCAGCGCAGCCATAGGATGCGTCACAAAGTCCTTGACTCCCCCGACTAAAACATTTGCAGCCACACGCTAAGGAACAGGCAGGGTTTGAAGCCGGCTGCCCCGGCAGGATTTGGCCATCAGAAAATCCAGATGTTGCCACTGCATGCTGGAGGTCCTCTCCACTCCCCTCTTCTCTTCCATCACCCCCCTCCGACCAGCGCCTGCTGCTTCTGCTCCTTGAGGCTAATTTAAAGAGAGACCATGAAGGCTCCTCATTCCTGATCTCCTAATTCTCTCTCGTTCATAAGATCTTGATGGGATTTGCTGAATTGACAGGCAGCTGTAAGGTAGGAATTAAAAACAGCTAAAGGTCCACTAGTACAGACAAGAGACATAACCTGGAGTAAACACAGGAGGCTGTTGGAAAACGTTGCATATTTTACTGCTCTCAAAATGAATTTTACTGCTAAAGAGTTCAGCCCAAATGCTTTATTCCCCTGAGACCTGTGTCATGATTTTTTTAACTGACTTGCGACCCAGTAATAGCTCCAGATGCATAACTCAAATCCAGTGTATGAATGGTGCAAGAGCTGAGGACAATTTGCGCCCACCTGGGTTCAAAGGCACAGCTCCTGAACCTTGAGCCACAATACGAGTGTGGAAGCACAGATGTCCTGCTCAGAAAATGCGCTTGCTGAAGTCTCTGGCTTCACACTAATGAAGAAAAGATCAGCTGTAGCAGTTCACCCACACCATCTACAGCTCAATTCAGTGGGATAAGGGTGTTTCCTCTGAGAATAAAGCAGTGAACTAGAAAGAGAGCTTTGAATTAATGGCTATATAATTCAGCAATGGGATTTGAAAGTTCCTGATCAAAGAGAGATTAATGGTCCAGATAAAAAGAATACTAAAAGAAACAGATGCTTCATGTTTGCACACTTGGCAGAGCTATGAAACAAGGCAGGAACAGCCCTGTATCAGCTCCAGTACATGGCCTTGAAGGAGGACTGGGTCTACCACAGTCTCCACCACCAGCAAGTCAACTCAATAATTTAATAAACAGTTCAAGTAGCATTTCTTTTGTGTCCTTTATAACAGAATTTATGATTAGTTTGCTGTCTTAAATTAGTCACAACTTCAGGCCCGTGGGAAGTAAACAAATACTAGAGAAGACAAATTGTGATGGCATCATCACTTTTGGTGGGATGCTCTGTTCTTTCCCACCACATGCCAGGGTTTCCCAGGCTCAGGTTTCCTGCACTGAAGAGCTTTGCAGGTCCTTTGTGATAGGAAAAAATAATAAAAGTTTGCCCCATTCTTTCTTCCTGAAGAAGAAAGGCCTGGAAAAAAGCCTTGTAAGAATGAAATCAAAAGATGAAAATTAAGAGGATGGCTGACTTAGTTCTTCCATCTAAAGCACTTTCTCATATGAACACATTTGAGCTTTTTCTTTTTTTTCCTTCAAAGCTAAACAGCAACAAAAAAAGAAAAAGTTAATGATTTTTGGGGGTCAAATAAACCATTTCTTTCCCCTGCGACTCTCAGTTTTGTGTCAAGCAGTTGACAGTGATTCCAAATTGAGAAATATTTATCTTGAAATAACATACTCTTTTTTTTAACACAGGTAACCCCTGCAACAACACAAACTCTCGGCTGGCCTCTCCTTCACTCCCTTCTGCAACTTCTTGCTGAATGAGGCGCTGCCCATACTCAGTCGCTGCCTGACCACCCGATGGAACCCCACCGGCTGGGCGCAGCCTGCCTCTCCGTGCAGCAACCTATCTCAAGGTCTCCATGGCTTGTAAACTCTGGGCCAGTTTTTCAGCTGCTGGAAAGGGTGGAGCACACCAAGCACACGCCTGCACATATCTGAGGATTCATCAGTCTGTTTACGTTGAAAAATCATGGGAAAACTCAAGAGAATACAAAGATCTGCTTTTTTTAAATTAAATGCTTCCACTTTTTTTTTTTTTCTTTTGCTTTATTTTTGGCTTTTTTGTTTCATATTCACTCAAAGCAAAATTATGTTCTGAAGTTTTGTAGCTCAGCCAAGCAAATGAATTCATAAAGCTCTAATTATTTGCATCTCACAGAAAGTCTTTGATCCAGAGCAGTGACCTCGAGCTGATGGATGCACAGGGAGTCAGTGATCTACTGCTCTTGAGACAGTTCCCGTGAAATGCCCCGTGTTCACTGTGACCCCCTCATGTGACAAAGAATTTTCTCATCCTTGCCCAACCCAAACACTGGGAAACACAGATGTCTTTATGGAGCAAACCAAGAGAGACAGGAGCCCTCTACTTTGGAGATGCAAAGCCAGCCATGATACCAAACTCCCCCAGTCAGGAGTCATGGCTATGGTGGGTCATGGGGTCTTCAAGACCAGCAATGGTTATGGCAGCTTCAGATGTTCAAAATCAGAAATCAGTGGCAAAATCATGAAATGGATTGTAAATTCACTCTGTGTTTTCCCATGTCTGCCCCTATTAACATCTGTGAGTATGGAAAGCACCATGAGGCTTTGGCTACATCGAGGAAATGCCCACACCTACAGCGTGGTGACACAGCCAAGATGGTAGTGTCACACTTGGAAGGATATTGCTTCACTTGGAAGTGCCTCTACATTGGAAGGATATTAATTCAGAGTTTCTTATGAAATTAGACTCCTACTCTGCTTTTAAAAGATAAGATACTTGAATAATCAGGAACCAGAACTTTAAATAGACACAAAATGTCTGAAGTGATGAAATCACAGGAAGAAACACAAAAATCATCAACTCTTACTAGTGCTCCTGCACCCTCGGTCTGAGTCAGAAAACTCAAGGGACTGAAATGACTTCATATGTCATGCTGGGCCCAGAGCACCAGGCATCTGTGGTAGCTCCTCAGCTGTGTCGGCTGCAGCATGACCATTTCTGCATTTCTGTTTGAGTCACTGCTGGTGACACAGGGAAAGGCTGTGCCATGGCATCGGGTATCTCCCTTTATTCTTGACGTCAGTGGAGAGATTTGCAGGATGAGCATGGCTTTCTCTTAATCTTTATGTAGTCACAGATTGCAAGGCCAAAAGACACTGTCTTGACTAGCTAGCCTGGCCTCCTGCTGGCACAAGTTCCCAACACTGTCCTGGATTTATTTTGGATAACCTAGAGAACTCTCCACATTTAGTTTACAAGTAAGGACCAGAGCAGGGGCCAGCTGTTCTGAATAACAACTTTGAGTCTAAATGGATGCCAATCAGATGCAAAACCTACTACTGTCTTCAGCAGCCGTACAAACAGCTAAAACAGAACATGCTGTTTACAACTCTGAGATATTTTACGCTAAACATGGTATTTCCAGTGCTTTTCGTTACATCAGGGATCCTAAACTTGTCTGGTATTTACCTTTAAAATGGTTGTATTAATATTTCGTGAATCAGATTGTACTCCTGCAAAGGGCTGCTGCCTGTGTGCTGTGCATACCTGTCTCAACCAAATGCTCAGGAGTTGGGGGAGCACAGCCAACCGTACACCACAGCTGTCACCTCAATAATCTGCATTTTATAGGGCATCTGATTAGTTGTATGTGGGGTTTGCTAGCCTGCCACACCATGTATTTGCTTCATCTTGGGGAAAGAAAAAAAAAGAAAAAAAAAAAGGAAAAAAAAGGAATTTGAGTGCAAACAGTGCCTTAAGTGCCTATGTCATGTCTTCTCATGGAAGCAAAGCAATATTCGTAGCTTGACACAGAGAAATAAATGTAGGCTTTTCTCTCTGCCACAGACTCTGCAGGATGCCCAAATCCCGGAGCACTGCCCCGTGCAGGGGGATTTCACCCAGTGACAGCATTAGTGCCGTAGCCGTAGCTCCCTCCCAGCACTGCTCAGCAGGAAAGGTCAGTCAAATCACTAATCTCAGGGCAAACAGTAGCAAAATGTGTCCCAGGCTAGTGAGTGCAGCTTATCTGTGTTTGTGAAGAGGTGTCACCTTGCCAGTCAGGGCGTGTATCTACAGTGAATACTAGATATATTGATGTATTTCCCTTCTTTCTCTTCCTCGTTCACAAATGCATTTGTTAATGCACAGGGCAAATGTTTCCCTCTGCAAAATTAACTACGTAATGGATGCCAAAGACTTGCAGAGCCTTTCCCTGTATGCCAGCTCTCCAGCAAGGGATCTCCTGGCCCCACAAGCCCAGGCTGCTGTGCGCTCACACCAGCATGCTCTCAGACCTACACTGGGAATGACTCCCTACTGCCAGTCTGCCCAGTATGAGAAGAGTTCACTGCCACCTTCCCTGCACCTACTGACACGTCAGCTGGAGAGAAATAGAAACCAAGCCTCTGGGTGCTGGGCTGGGGCTGTGCAGAAAGCTGATACATGCCATTAGGAGATTGATCCAAATGGAAAAGATGGACACAGGACACGTCTCCACACAACAGGGGTTGGATCAAGCATCTCAGCTTGGTCCCAGTCCTGGTCCATGGTATCCCACAACCTAAGGTCATTCATTTTGACAGAAAGGGTGGACAGGACATGCTGTGCTGAGATGCCAAGAAGGAAGCAGGCAGCTGAAGAGGTGGGTGCTCAGCTGCACCTTCTCCAGCTATAGTATTTTCCTACTCAAAGTGCATAGTATTGGCCAAAAATGACTATGCACCTTGATATCCTTGGCAAAGGCAGCTCAGGTCAAGGCTGCATGCAGGTCTTCTGTGCACCCTGGGCTCTGCAGCAACCTACAGAGGAGTTGCTGGGAGACCTGCATGGCTCTGAAAGACGTGCTGCTTCTGTAGAGCTGGAGGAGACTGCCACTCAGCTGGGATCAGGCACACCTATGGCCTGGGCAGGCTGCCTAGATAGGATGCTATTTATGTTAAGCCTCTCTGCTTAGCTGATTAATGGGAATCTCGGGGGAGTAGATAGCTGGTGGACTGCAGGATGCCTGCGACTTCTAGGGATGTTCTTGCTGTGACCTGGTACGGTAACTGCCTCCCATCAGGCTGGCTTCAATGCAGAGACTTTCTGGATTGCAACAAGACTTGCTCTGTCCCTTGGTCCCTAGAAATCCCTTTCCTGTCACCACCCGACTGCATACCTGCTCCCTGGTCTCCTCTGCATCCCCTGACAGAGCACAGGTAGGAGACACCCAGCATGACACACACCCCATGTTCATGAGCCCACATGCTTCTGCTTCTCCCTTCTGCCCTGAAAAGTGAGTCAGCGAGGTCTGAAGGACAGGTTTGTCCTGAGAGGAGACCTGAGACAAAGTGACAAGCCAGGACGGTCAGTGAGCAGATGAATGATGGAGTTTTGGGGTAACACTGCTCAGAGGACCCTGGTGGTATCCAGGCCCAGGTGTGGCCCCAGGTCACCATGTGTCCTCACAAGATATGGCCACCATGCGGTACTAGTTGGGGTCACTGTGCAGTGACTTGGGGTTGGACGAGTTCACGTAAGCAGGAGTGTTCGGCTGTCCACCAAAGGTAAACTTTGGGTAGATTTTAAATGTTTGCTTTAGTCGGTCGGGATTAAATTTGGCTTCAGTCAGGATTAAATTTGGCTGAATTTCAACAATCAAAATTTGAATGACCAAAGTTCATTTGAAAATCTAATTTTTAAGTCCTTTCGGTGGCTAAGAAGGGCTTGCACAAGCCCAGAATAACTGGCCGCAAAATCATGTGTAAAATAAAAGTCCTTGGATTCCTGCCTCATCAGAAACAATCTCAGCCCACTGCTGGCTTTCAGCCTGGATATTGGTAACACCTAATGGGTGTAGGAATGCATAGTGCGGACAGAAAATAAAATCCATTATAAGAATGCATTCAGCGCACTACAAAACAAATGAAGATCGAATAGCCACCAGGATAAAGAGAAAGAGGTGGAATTGCTGAAGTATATTTGAAGCAAACATCTAAGCTGAAGATCTCACAGGTCCTTTACTGGATGGAATTGATCAGGTTGTCACTGGGCTTAACACAGCTCCAAGGAATTCAGTAAACTTGTTAATATCTGGAAAGAAAGTGGGAGATCCTTTCCCACCAAGCTGAGATAACACAGAAGTGTCTGCTCCACCCCTAAGAGAAGGAGAGTGTTAAACTGCAATTGAGAAAAACAAAGTTTAACTGATTGCTTAAAAACTTCAAAGTTAAACAGCTCCAATAACCTGCAACCAAGGGCCTGGAAAGGGATGCTCTCATAGGATGATGATATTTTTAATAAATTTAGGGATGCCATGAAAGATTTACAAGGCTGGGAGAAAACAAATGCTATGGCAGTCTTCACATAAGATCAGCGGGGAGGCACAAGGTAATTAGAGAGCTGTTGCACTGCTATAAACACCGGGTAAACTCAAGGAACGGCTGTCACATACTCAGAGATGGCTGTGGAGGTGGTCACATACCACCATTAACGACACTCAGTAAACAGGGTTTTCAAAAGAGTGCAGTAAGTTCTTGAAAATCTTCCTCGTGGTGAAAAAGGTGAGATGTTCAGTGTATTCAATTTATCCATGAACAAGCTAAAGGATGAACTGAGGGTGCTGCAAAGTGAGAGAAACTGAGATTTGCCTGTGAGCCAAAGCTGGAAAAGCTCGAAGTGGAAATAAGTTGCAATTAAGAGTGTAAATAAGCAACCTCAGGAGTACTTGATTTTGGCATGTGATGCATTTTCCAGCAGGCAATACCTGTATACAAGGATTGCAAGGCTTTAAAGTGTGTCATATGCATTTGGCTCAGGGAAAGTATTGGGGGAATCCATGAGCTGATATTTAGGCAGTCACACAAGCAACTGGAGTCACCTCCCCTGGTCTTGATATCTATGGAGATCTTCCAGAAATGTCCTCCACTGAAAGATTCAGCAGATCTTCAACAGATTTATTGCAGTATTCGAGAAGTGAATGTTTGTACTCCATATCTTAATATAGCACTATCTATAAAAAAACATAATTCAGTCTTCCTCAAAGAATTACACTTATTATAAGACTTCTTATCTTTAAATCTTACAGAATGCAGAGAAAATTGACTGACCAAAACAAGCTGATTACACAATATATTTCATAGAAAAATGAGTAGTTTAAAATGGGAAGAAACTGGAGAAGTTTCCTAAATCAGACAGAAACTACTAACTATGAAAATAAAAATTAATCCTACAGAAATTGTAATGTTTTTCAGAGCATAGTTAATCAGTTTGGTTGTGGTGTCCATGGTGGCACCGACTGGCCAGGCTGCGGTGGGGACTGCTGGTGCCACATGCGGGCAGGGGCGATGGCCGGCCTTGGCTCCTTGTCGGTCCGAGTTGCGTTTTACGGCCTCTTAGCAAATAAAACTGCTGTTTGCTCTGTTTTAGGGCAAGCTGGAAAATACTGATTCACAAAGCCCCACATTTCTTCCTGGAAATATCTTAGTTTGGGGAAAGCTGTCTAGTTCACATGTGGTCCTGGGGCTTCCAGGTCTGCAGGTCTGGTGGGCAGCGGCTGGCCAGATCAGCCCCGGTGCAAAGCCCCATCTCCTGGCCCCACTGCAACCAGCTGGGTCACCTCTAACTGGGGACACTGGGACTCCCCCAGGTGCTGGGAAACTGGGCTTAGGCAGCTGTTGCTCTTAGCAGTGATGATGACTGACAGCTGTCAATCTTGCAGTCCTGGAAATGTCTGGAGCGTTCCCCATTCAAAGGAAATGTAGAAAAGTTTCAGTTTCAGCCCGGTTCGGCTGAAATGAAATTTCAACTACCCCAAATATTCATTTTCTTGGAAATCACACTTTCTGGCCAAGTTTCAATTCCTTTTTTTAGGAGGTGCCTAAAGCCGTGGAGTTCGTGTCATCAGTGGTCAGCAAATACAGTTCTCCCCATGGCTGGTGCCGACCACAGATGCACCTGGCTGCCCTGGAAAGGGGACCATCGGGATTTCTGAGCGGGTGAAATTGAGAGATATGTTCAGGCTCCTACAAGCAAGAAACAAAATATTTGCATAAAATCCACTTCTCCTACACCTGTGTTATTACTGCCCTGAATGATGAAACACTGCCCTATTTCCATAACAATCGAAATGCCTAAAGAAATGGCCCAGGACTCTGAACACTGTGACAGCACTGATAGGATCAGCAGGACAGCTAAACCCTTGAGCCTCTGAGAAGAGAAGCAACAGGGGTTTTCTATATATATTTATTTCTGTTGTTTGTTATATCCTTTGCTGCATTTCTCCACCATGAGGACAGAGCTATTAATCTTACTAAATCTTAAAATCTTAAAAAGGGAATCAAAATCCTACTAATTACCTACTCCTATGCAAAAAAAATTGCAAAATCATGGAGCATTTGGTTACTGCATGGACTCCCTTCTGATGTTTTTAAAGCTCCAGGCTAAAATGATTTTCAAGATCACATGACAAATATATAACAAGAGAAGGAGAAGAACTCAGGTTAAATCCATTTTCGCTAGGGCCACACAGTTGCTTGTAACTGCAGAGTAACTGCTGCAATACATGATTTTTTGAACTGTTATTTTATTGTATGTTGTATTGTTTTATTATCTATCATACCAGGCCTCAGATCGGTGGAGACACACTCAGTTGTGAACCTCAGGAGTGGGCTCCAGAGCCGCCCTTGCTTCTTCTGTCTGCACTTGTTGGTTTGTCAGCAGCAGGTTTCTCTGTCTGGGCTGCTGCTGGTTCCCAAATGGCTTTTAAATTTTCTCCTCTTGTTTCTTGTCTCCATTCCCCAACCCTGCAGCTGGACACTCTTGGGTGCTACATCAGGTTTAAGAGTCCCAAATTAGCATTTTCAGATGTGCAAAATAATGCCAGTGATAGAACAGTTGCATTCAAGAAAGAAAAAAAAAACAACGCAAGAGCAACAGGAGACATGACAGAGTGTGCAGAAACTCTCTGTTTCAGTTCAGCTGTCAGTGTGCAACATGAACTTCTACTTTCCAAGAAAGTGGAAAATGCCCCTGTATCGCCTCTCTACAAAGGCATTAAAATGATGCTTCACCTCCTGAAGACCTTGTTTCCCTGGTTCCGAGTTGTCCCTGTTGCAAAAATGTGAGAAACCAAGTACAAGAGGAACAATAGGAAAGAAAACAATGCTTTGCTCTAGCTGCTGCACAGCATGTTCCTGGCCAGCCTTGTAGATTGCCAACAAAATATGAATTAAATGCATTTATTGCCATTCCTGCAACTGAGCAGAGGAGCTGGCAAACAGGTCCACCTGCTGCAATGCTCCCCTGCCCATGCTAATGACAGCAGGCTCCTCAGAAATCAGCTCTGCTTCCAGGCGCACCCAGGGGTATGTGGGTGAGGAGGCATCGGTACATTGGTACATCAGTCATCAGTACATCATCTGCAACGGAGACCCTGGCAGAGCCATCGCAGCTTGGCCAGGTCTAAGGGGTCTGCTCCCAGGGGAGCTGCAGACTGCGTGTCCCCTGCACTGGCGTGGCACACACCAGCGTGGCATACAACCGTTGCACACGGACCAGCTCTACCTGTTTCCAGAGCAGTGACATGCAGGCGCTGGGGACAAGGAGAAAACATGCTCCCTGGGGCAGGGGACATCCAGATAACCAGCAGGGAAAGGACAAGGAGTGCCCCATCAGGGCTAAAGGATGTCTGATGCTGACTCTGGATCTTACTGATTTTTCTACTTTTACACAATGCTCTGGCCATGCATATTGGATGGGGATCAGAAAGACCACAGGAGCAGGAAGCAAATTCGTGCTGAGCTCCCCAGTCAAGACATAGAAGATGCCAAGAGGGAGCTGGGAGCAGGAGGTTACAAAGGTGCGGGCAAAGGTGACAAGCACCCAAAGCACACCAGGGGGGCCAGCCCGCACCCCTGGGACCGCGTTGCTGTGTGGTAGTGTGTGGGGTGCAGTGCTCCTTGCAAACGGGGTGTGCAAGCTGTACTGCAACACGGCGGCACAAGGGGGCACAGCTATGGTTGTGCATGCTGTTAGCACTGGGGTTGCCGGCCCACACACGCTTTGCATCCAACCTTGCTTTAGAAGCCAGACAGCACAACATTTTTCCTTATAATTATCTTTCCACCTTATCTCTCCGATGTCCTAACTAAACACATACTCTTGCTTTAACAGCTCTGTTAACACAGTTCATCACAGTCTTTGTGAATGTCTTCCAAGGTCTAATTACCTTTATTATTAAAGACTGCACCTCACTTTCGGTCTCAGAGTGTTTGATTCCCACTTTCCATTGTTGAACTTTGCTAATTTATTACATATTAGACTGATTCCTGGTACCTCCTGGGTGTGCTGGACCCCTCTTGTGTATTCAGCCCGTTTTGAGCATGGTGGGCAGGACAAGTCCTGCAGCACTCTCATACCAGTGTGACCAGTCCTCCAACATCAGGTTATTCCTTTCCTTCTGGCATGAAGGCAGCATCAGCAGAGCTGCTTGGGAACACCCTTTTATTCTGGTGCAGGTTAATGAAGGCTGGTAATTGTTCAGGGACATCTGCGATACCCTTCAGAAGTACATCAGAACATCCCCCTCACCCTGGATAGAGATGGAGCATCTTTTATGGCACATCACACGCTTATGCTAGCCCAGGGCCTGAGTGGGGTACTGCTGGCCCTGTGGGGCCCTGGGCTGAAGTTTGGGTGAAAGACCCTCACGGGCGGTTTGTAGCAGGTCTGTTGTGTCCTCCTTTGCCTGGCACCATCGCTCCCCATTGCTGCTCTCCGAATCCGAAGCAGGCGCTGCTCACAGATAGCTGCTGCAGCTCAGGGGGCGTGCACAGGGGACTGGATGCTCCTTGCGTGGTTGTGCCATGCAAGGGTATATCAGAAAAAGACCTCGAACTCCAAGTCCGATCACTCTGATGTCTTATTATTTCTATTACCTACACAGCCTCAGTGCAGGGCTATAGGAGCCAGCACGCATCTCACCTGATCTTAGTCTCTAAGAGCAGGTTCCAGCTCCAAGCCAGTCATCTCAGCTTTCTGCTAGACCAGCACCACCTGAAAGCAATTCAGCCATCCTATGAGAGGAGCTATGAAGATACATGAGGTTAGGTGTGATCCAAAATCATGTTTTCTTCGTTTATGCTGCCAACTGTGTCCTTGGCTGCAAAATTGTGAACACATCTCTTGCTTTTCCCAGCACACAGTAATATCAGAGGTGAGCATGGCCAATGCTTAAACTCTTTAGGGACATGTGAATGTGGATCATAGGATAGTTTATGTTGGATGGGACCACAGGAGGCTTTCATGAAAGGTGGTAGGACTGTAGGCAAAATTCCTGGGCACCTCCGGTTTTCCAAGGTTTAGGACTTCAAATGCTGGGTATGCCCAGGGCTATGAGAGCAAGCTAAATGGGTGGGAACAAGAGGTGATAGTGAAGCTTTTGAAATCCTTAAATATCACAGTGAAAACAAGTTAGGTGTAAGCTAGTGAGGGGTTTTAGCAATATATCCAAGCCCGAAACATTGTCAGTGGAAAGACAGTTCATGCCCTGTAGTATGTCCTACTGCCAGCACAGAACTTTCACTGCTTACCCTAACCTCTTTGGTTTAAAGGAGGAGGCAACCTGGTTTGGTACCTTATAAATTAACTGGAAGAAAAAATAAATAGAGCTCCAAAAGCATCTGCAAGGGATGATCTGATGGACACAGCTCCAGCTTATAGCTCCTATCTCTAGAAAGAAAACATGCCACTGCTGTGCAATCAGGGAATGTCATGGCTGGGAAGGATCGAGGGATGTGTAGCTTTCCTTCGGAGAAGGGCAATGAAATAGATCATGAGGCGCCTGACATCTGCAGTACATTCTCTGCAACCCAGGTAGGACATGTTGATCTGCATTTTCCTGAGGGAAAACAAATGTGCTTGGCAAAACTTGGCAAAACTTGGGGCAAATGTGTATTTTGCATAGAGTAATGTGGGTTTATGCAACCAAGCCCCACTCCAGAGCACTTCAGTAGAAGATTTCTGAATAAATGCATGAGAAAAATGTTTATTTATCAGGGACAACCTTTTTGTGAGATAGGCACATCCCACCTAATGTTGGCCCTAGTATGGACCCTCCTCTGGTCCTTGTAGCTCCAGGCACAAGTCAGGGCCATCAGACAGCCCTGAGTGTGTAGGTATCCTCAAAGCAGTTCAACCTCCCTCATGCCCTCCCTTTCCTTCCTTCTAACTAATCAATTTAGGAAATTTATGGTATTTACAGCTTGGCTCCGATCTCTTGTTTGTAAGAATGCAAATGAAATGTTGTTGAAGCTTGTCGGGTGCTGGAATACACAAAGCCTTTGTGATATGCTGATTTCTCACACCAGGCTCACCCTCCTGCCAGGTGGCTGATTGAGTTGCCACCTTCCCAACTACTCTTTTCCCAGGCAGCTGGAGGGTGTGGTACCACCGACATTTTTTTAGTGGCAAAGCCAGTTTAAGAAATTCCTGCCCCCACCCCTTCAGTTGTGTCAATACAGCTGTCTGGGGAGCTGTGTGGCAATTTGAATGGCTTACATGGTCACATACAAAGAGTATTTGGGAGGGAGTATTTTTATACACCTGGCTGATGTCAGTGGTCTGGTCAGCAGGGACCCTGCACAGCAGAGAGGACACCAAGCTACAGCAGGAACGAGCAGCCAGGGGGTGGCAAATCCTTAAACCAACTTTGCCACCAGTGAAAACATCATCATCTGACACCCTGATGGCACCCCAACCCTCCATGGCTTCACAGGCACCTATAAGTTACATACAAGTTTATCATTACCTATGCAACAGTTCCGGTATGTCTCATGATTGGAAACTCACCACCAGGTTTCCACGGGCATCCCACCTAAGACACTGCCAACACAGCTTAGTGCCTTTCCCTTTTCACCAGTGGGCTGGGTGGAGGCTTCTCATGGGTGCATGGAGACCCTACATGCTTCCAGGGCAGGCTGCCATTCCATGGGATTTATAAAAAAGAGGTTCCTGGGGGATGTGAATCCCATGAGAAATTGAGAGATGGGGTCTGATGCACCTTTAGAAAGAGGGCTCCAAGGAGACCTGCCCTCTGAAAATGCCTGGTCAGTAAAGCTACAGCTTGTGAGAAGCATGAGGCTTTGTATGACACTAAACAGAGCAAAGACTGTCCCTAGCAAACCCAGATGGCCGATGCCCTAGGATGAAATGTTTAACCCACATTGCTGACACAGCACAGTAATGCTCAACTCCCTTGAAAATATCCTGGAGAAGCTGGAAATGGGGAATGGAAAGGCTCAGTGGATGCTAAAGATGGCCAAAGCCAGAGGGTCCAGGAAACGTACGGAGTCCTCTCCAGAGAGCTGACCCTCCTGGAGAACATCTGTTGACAAATACAGTGGGGACATGATCCTTCCTTGGGGGCATCAAGCAGAAAGTAGTGAAGCGGATGCTCCCATCCGAAGGAGTCACTCACCCTCAGCCCTGAGCAGCTGGTTTGTTCTTATCTCAGAGATGCTGAGATTTCCCCATGTGACACCAACGAGGGATTCAGGATATACCGGATTAATGGATTTCCAAGTGAAGCAGGTGTTTTTAGAAGGGGTGAGGCTTAAAAGTGGCTTTTTATGCTGAGTCACAGAATCATAGAATCATTTAGGTTGGAAAAGACCTTCAAGATCATCAAGTCCAACCCTTAACCTAGCACTGCCAAGTCCACCACTAAACCATGTCCCTAAGTGCCACATCTACACGTCTTTTAAATACCTCCAGGGATGGTGACTCAACCACTTCCCTGGGCAGCCTGTTCCAGTGCCTGGACAACCCTTTCAGTGAAGAAATTTTTCCTAATATCCAACCTAAACCTCCCCTGGTGCAACTTGAGGCCGTTTCTTCTCGTCCTATCACTTGTTACTTGAGAGAAGAGACCGACACCCCCCTCGCTACAACCTCCTTTCAGGTAGTTGTAGAGAGCGATGAGGTCTCCCCTCAGCCTCCTTTTCTCCAGGCTAAACAACCCCAGTTCCCTCAGCCGCTCCTCATCAGACTTGTTCTCCAGACCCCTCACCAGCTTTGTGAGTCTTTGTGAGCTGGCAGAGGTGAGCATGCAGCTGTGTCAGACTTGGCTGCCACCAACATGAGCATGCTTGCACTGGTGGCAGAGGTTAGCTCTTGCAGCTCAACACATTGCACAGGGTCTTTTTGAGCTGGGCCACCAACCTCACTGGGTTTCCTTATTCCTGGGCCAAGAATTTCTTTCTGTTTCTGAAAGGTTTGGGGAACAGGGGAATTTTGTCTTTTAGTTTCTCCTGGATTTGCAGCAATTCCTAATTATATTGGAAGAGACAATTGCCTCCCAACAGCTGCTGCTCCTAAGATAATGATCAGCACAGGGTGATGAAGACCGCCTGCCTCATGCCCCTGGGGGGGAGAAGTTGTGATAGTTGAAGGCTGGAAGTGTGCAGGGATGACAGCATATCAGCTTCAAAACAATTTTGTAAGCCTTGTAATTCTTTGCTCTACAATGTCAGTGACACAAAGAACAGCTTTGGTCTCAAATGAGTGGTTTACAGGTATCATTTACTAGACCTGTTCTCCAGAGAATAAGCTGAAAATAGGTTATAACAGAGAACAGGACGAGAGTTATCCACCTCTCAGACTTCACTGCAGGCGACAGCAAGCCACATTTCATTGCTGGTAGCCAGGCAGCCAAGAGTTTGGACCCTGGAGCTAGCAAGGTATTGAGTCCACCCTGCCCCACCTAAGCAGTTGCTCCCTCCTCTCCTCTCCACCCATTCCCCCTCCTCCCTGCCCAGCTGGCCAGAGGCATGGGAAGGTCCTGAGACTCCAAGCATTTCCCAGCCTTGACCACGCATCCAGCGGGACTCTGTGTCAGTGGCCCTGCTGGCCCATGTGGAAATGATGTGAAAGCAATAGTAAACAGCAGGGAACAAGAAGAGCAGAGCAGACCAGTAGTTATCAACAGTGACATTTGGGAAACGTGGACTAGCGTTGGCCTAGTTTGAGCAAGAGGCTGGACCAGAGGTCTCCAGAGGTCCCTCCCAATCACCACTGCTGTGACTCTGAGTCACTGATTTCAAGAATTCAGAAAACTCCTGTGTTTTCTGAGACATGGCATCATCTGAGCCTGGTCCCCAGGACTCTATCAAAAAAAGGTGAATGTGTTACTTCTCTCAAAAAGTGGCACCAGTACAAAGAATGAAGGTCTATCACCACTCCAGGAGCAAGCCAGTAAAACAAACCTCTGATCCTGCCATAAGTTGTGTAACCTCGAGATGAAACCGTGAAAACCGTATAGATGCATGGGAGGAATTCCCTGGTGCCATGGAAATAATTGGTCCACAGCTGTCAGAGAAATATGGGAAATGAGAAAGATAAAATCACCAGCCTGGGGAACAGCAGTGACTTCATGAGCAGAGAAGATGGCCAAGAGATTCAGGCCTGGTGAGACCACTGGCCAGCACAACAGCTGAGTCTTGTAGACTTTGTAAAAATCATGCTTGTATTAAATTCTGTCTGAGAAAAGCAGTTCTGCAAGAAAAACACACTGAATTAGGTTGGGTTGCCTGTACCTGAGACAGGGCTGGGACTCTGGGATTGTAGCTCTGTCCTGAATTTGCGTTTATTTTAGCAGAATTCATGAGATGCAGCAGACTAAACAGATATCTAAGCAGCAGCATTGGGACTGATGTCAAAACTGATCTCCGCCTTTTGTTGGCAAGGCTTAGGTACATCCTGATGGAGAACTGGGAAAGGAGCTTGAAATCAAGATGCAACCGAAGAGTTCAGTGTCAAATGCCTGCGTCAAAAGGAGAACCAGCTGGGATCTGCACAGAGCAATGGGTTAAAAAGCTAATTGGTTTCTCCAGGGACCAAGAAAATGGTGCCAGGAGTTTTGAAATTAGCACTGAAGATAAAAAGAGAAAGATGAGTAAATATGAGAGAATACTGCAAGCATGAAACGAGCCTCTTCAAATGGGTTGTCACAAGGAACCGGTTAAAAAGTGAGTGTAACTAACGTGTTTGTCAATGAGCTTTGGGCTTCTGCTGCCCACGTAGAAAGTGGTTGATTAAGGTTTGGCAATAATGAGTACTTTGGCAGCAATGAATACTGTTTTATTTCAGGGGAAGGCTGTGATTCATGTTCCTTGCACCTCACTTCTTTTGAATATTGCCACTTTGGACGGTAGATATAGACAAAAAGGAGGGTGCACAGGGATGTATTTCCAGCATGCAGCCCTAGAGCAGAGACCAGCAGCCGTTCCTTCTTGGCTACAGCTGAAAATGCCAAAAATCTGCCAAGCCAGCCCTGGCTCTGGGGATGCCCCCTATCCGTAAGCAAGGTTCATCACAAACTCATCCCACGTGAAACCACAACAAATTTCAGCTCTTAGCTGGATCTGAACAAGTTGTTCTCAGTTTTGCACCGCTCCCAAGGCGAGGGCTTCCTAAGTGAACACTCAGGTCATTGACATGTGTCCTGTTCTCTCTAGGGCACGACAAACCTTTCTGATTGTTATGGCATGTGTTGATAGCTTTGCTACCTATCCTCACACACCATCAGACATGTTTTTGCACCTGAAAATTAATTTGAATGCATATTTTGTTTCAACCCTTGATAGGAACTGAATGTTTTGCAGCTCAGGTTTTCGAGACACAAACATAATGACAATTTTTGGATTGTATTTTTAGTTAAAATAAAAAGTATTTTAGTCCCTTGTCTTCCAGAATTTCCTAACAGTGTCCACATCTGGTCCACATACAGTTATAGAAACCAGGTCAGATTGGAAAACACAGAGAAGCCTGGCAATCGCTGGGCCCTACAGAAATGTCTCCCAAACAGCTCCCTCTGCACAGTGACATTTGCTACCAGATTTATTTCCCATTAGCACTGCTGGCTGTGTTGATGGGTTATTGTCTCCATTGATTTTTTTTCCATTAAAACCACAAGCGCACGATCCTGCCTGTGGGAAGCACACGATCCTGCCTGTGGGAAGCACACGTAGCCTGGCTGCTTCCCAGGGGCTGGTTGCTCAGAGCACGGTCCTTGCTGCACCCCTCCTTGCTGGGCTGGACCGCACAGACTATGGTCTCCATTTTGCATCACCTCCAGATCCTCCTCCCCTTCTGGCTTTTGTGATGGGGACTCTGGGGAGCCCTGCCTGGCCCTCACCCCGGGAGATGAAGGGAGGGAGTCAAAAATGTGTCTGGAGGTCCTGCTGCCCTTCTCCCACTGCCCTGCCTGCCACAGGCACAGCAGTGAGGGCTCCTAAAACCGCTGTCATGTCATGCAGATGGCTAACAGCACCATCCTTCAAGGGGATGCTCCGCCACACACATAGTAAGTGGAGGGAACAGCCTCTTCCAGCCCACTGTGAACTGAGCAACGCCCAGGGACCCACCGGGCTGTTCCCCAGCACTGATGGAGCGGGGAACAGGGTGGCCAGCTCTTATCAACCAGCCTATTGTTTCGGGGACTAATCTGATGGAGCAAAAGGCCGCTGGTTTTGTCAGTGCTGGACGTTTCTTTCTGGCAGGAAAGGTTATTGAATGGTGATTGAAGGGCGAATGTGCTGAAGAAAAATGCCCTTCCTTCGCCAAGTTTCTCCACCAAGCCTCTGTCCACATCTGCTGGTCTCCACCCCAGCAGCCGCTGTCCCACAAGGCTGACCCAGGCTGATCTCAGGCTGCCCAGCTCGCTGCCCTGGGCTGGGACCGGCAGTGCCACTGGCTGCCCGCCTTTCACCACTCTCCGACAGGTAGCAGAGAAGCATGGACGATATTTCTGCTTGTCCTTCCCCAGGTGCCCACACACCTTCAGCAGGTCATGGGACTGAGAAGGGTCAGCCCAAAGCAAGTAGAGTGCCAAGCTTTTCCCAGGTCAAATACAAATTGTTTGATGAGAGCCTGAAAATACTAGTTTTACTTACGGCTCTGTGGCGGCCTGAGAGATGGAAATGTGCCCAAGCCAGTGCCAGTCCATGGCTATCCACACAACCAGCTGCCTGGGGATGTTTGCAGCCCATGTCTCCACCCTCCCTAACCTATCTCACTTCCAAATCTGTCTTCTGAGAGCCCACACCACCGGCTCTAGGCACACACAGAGCAACCTCAAACACCAACGGGGCCAGTGCCAGCCCAACCCTATCTCTCCAAGGAGCCCCAGCCATCTTCCTCTCCTGCCCTAACATGCTGCAAGATGATCTCATGAATGGTGACCTGCCGAAGACCTGCCAGAGGCTGAGGATGCTCCACAAGACCTATTTTGACTTGTTCATAGTAGTTAGAAGATGCTGCCCTCTCCTAGTTCCCTGCTTCATACCCAGGACATCTCTGTCCTTCCCCGACCTAGGTGGCAAGGAAATTTCTTGGTTCCACCAATGTGGGAGCAGGGGAAGATGAAGGTGAGAGTTGCCTATTTGCATGCTCAAGAGCAGTGTGATATGGTCCTCAGCCCAGCCAGCTGCAAAGTGTTTTATGGTAGAAGACCAAATAAATGGATTGAGCATTTGCAAATGGGCACAGAGAGGACCTCGAGTTATTCTGCTTCTTGGGGGCATTAGGAATAACTCTGCTGAATTCTCTGTTGGATTCAGGGAAGTATTTCCTTACATCCTGAGCCATTTTCAAGAAGGCATTAAACTCCACAGACCTCATACTTCGAAAACATTCACTGCATGCACCTTCTCCAGTTGGTAGCTTGCAGTTCTCCATGCACGAGTCCCCACAAAACATAGTCCAGGTTAGACATTAAACATTAAGCATGATATTTAGAAATTACCTATAAATTATAAATTATGCTGCTGCGAATCTGTCCAGCAATGCTGAAGTTCAGGGAAATTGTCTTAGTTCTTCCCCCCACAGGGAACTTTTGAGGCCTGTCTTTTCCAAGAGGCATCTCAAACACTCTTCTTTTCCCTCTTCTGTGAGGTTCCTCAGAAAGATGATGGAGTCTCCTCTCTTGGAGATTTTCAAAACTGGACAAGGCCCTGATCAACTGAGGGTCCTAAATAATTTGAAGTGAGCCCTGCTTGGAGCAGGAGGCTGGACCAGAGACCTCCAGGCCCCCCTCTGAACCCAAATAATTCATGGCTTATGGAATCTACTAATTGAGAGCTTTCTCCTAGGGGAAAACTTGAATGGTTTCATCGTGGCCTGAACACTTCTAGGTGAAATGGAGAAGCTAACTTGCTTCAGCCTGTCCTTCTCTCCAAATATCACTGAGCATTACAGACTCAGGCCAATGACTGAGGCTCCAAGAACTTCCCCCTGCTTTTGGCAGCACCCATATGGAGGCAGACATGTCAAAGTGCTGTTCAACATAGTAGTCAGGGTATCATCCCCCTTTCTTACATGTGTCTGTCCCTCACACATGCAAAACTGGGTGATGCTCAGCTGCACTAAGGCAAAGCCAAGTGGTGGCAAAAACATTACCCAAGTCCTCATAAGCTGGAAATGCCTGGGATATGAGGTCTTTCAGAAACCCCACACCCATCAGTATGACACAGCTAATGTGATTCCAGTGTGTCAACAGAGATATCTCCAGTGAAGAGAACGAATTATGAAAGACATTGTATAAGACATAAGCAAGATCAGATCCACTCAGTGAAACACGAACTCTTAAGAGAACTGAGGCATAGGAGGACTGCAATTGTAATGATGGGAAAAGAAATCCTTTTCTTAGAGCAGATGCTACATGGGCTTGGCCTGTTTAGCTGGTAAGATGAAGGCTGCAAGGGACTGCAGTTGTCTGGGGAACATTATGGAGTCTGGAAGGGAAGAGTTACGGTCACATTTCAGCTGCTAACCAGAAGAAGGTTCTCAGATGGGTTGTGCAGCACCAGAATCTTGCCAATGGATTTGCTGTTTCCATCTGCCTCACCAGAACTGCATCAAAAATTATCTGGGATAAGCTGGCAATTGACATCAGTAAGGTGCTGTCCTCAGGAGTTTCTGTCTTTCTCCCTTGATTGCAGAGGGATGCGAGACAGCCTTCTTAGACCAGCTGCCTGGCATTTTCACGGCTGGAGTCAAGTGAGCTGAACTTCCCCAGCATGCGCTCTGCAGCACAGGTTGGTTTAACCCGTTTAACAAAACCACCCAGCATGTAGGTGTTAGAACATGCAGGTGCATCCATGCTGATAACTACAACCATTTCCATTAAGCAGTCAGAGGAAGCCAGGCAATGAGCCTTAATGGGATGCTGGGTGCAACCACACTAGCAGATCCCAGCCAAGCTGTGGAATCTGGCACGGGCAGTGCTACAGCTCTCCAGGCCTGGGTCCTGGCATGCCTGGGAACATATGAGGGGGCTCATGGACAAGCAGTATTCTTAGTGATGGCCTTCTTAATGTGTAAGCATGAATGAGAAAACATACATGCTTTTTAGCTGGTAGCCTGGTACTAGCCAAAACGCACCATCAGTGTAATGCTGCACTGGCTGCTGAAGAAATCAAAACTGTGGAGGGACTGTTGTTTTGGACTGTGTTTGTATGTCTTGCAAGATTTGAATGTGAGTAACCCTAGGAATGTGTTGTTCCATCCATTAGATGTGCTTTGCTACCCTGCTCTTGATGTTAGTATCTCTTAGCGTCAGGCTAAGCAAACATGCCTGCTCTTGTTTTACCAGGAATCCTTCTGGGGCTTTGGCTGAGCTGAGATTTTACAATGCATGGATCCTTGCCAACTTTTAGCCTGTGAAGGCACTTTGCCTACCTTCAGCAAAGCTGAACAGCACGCTAGGGTTTGCAATGTGAACCAGTTGTCAAGGATGAGTTATATCTCCTGCCCTGAAGGGAGCGGGAAGAGATGAGGCAGGGAATATCTATCCAAACAAGTTTGTACACACATATGATTTTGTAATATGCTGCCTAGAAGAGACTTGCAGCCATGGTGTAGAAGAGTCTGGGGAGTACTGTAAGGATCACAGCCCTGCCCCTCCAAGGCGGATGGGACAGGCATGCACAATGCACTCTGCTAGCATTTAGCTATTCCAACACAACCACTGTGGATGGTTTTGGGAGCAGCACAGCCATGCAGTGCTGTGAGGACACAGAACAGCTCAAATTTGGTGAGTTTCTGTCTCCTTCATTTACCTGGCCCTGCAGGAAATTCTTCATGAGGTGACAATGAAGCTTCCAGCCATCACTGACTGCACATGGAGGCTGTTTTGCATGCATCCAGCAAGGCAGGAGGTGATTTCAGAGTGAAGACATTGTTTTGCAGTTCCATGTTTGAAAAGCAACCCATGCTCTTTTGCCAAGAGAGAGACAGTGGGTTTTACTAGCACCAAGAATAAACAAAATATCAGTAATGATCGTGGTTAGGCCCCAGGCAGATGTTGCTCTCAGATAAGCTGCTGACTTCTGAATCATTCTGGGGAAAAATTAGCAAAGTGCTAGACACCTCACCAGAAATCAGAGTCCATCTCAGGGCACGACTTCCCTGGAATATCTCACTCTTCCCTGACCAAGCCACCCTACTTCAACTAGGGATGTGAGCAGAGAGACCACCTCTAAAAGGATATGTTGGGGAATAATAAGGCACTGAAGCAAATTCTACCATTGAAAATTTCTCCATAGAGAAGGGAGACACAGAAGCTGACTGATGGTCTTTACCCCCCAGGGCAGTTAAATTCACAGTGGCCATGAACCTGCAGACCAGAGGGAAAGGGCAAGCTGCCTTGCTGGGCACCAGCACCCACCCTGACACGACCTCCCGACACCTCTTACACCCAGAGGCAGCCTTGCTCTTGCGCCCCAAGCCCAACAGGGAAACAATTGCACATGGTGGCACTCAAAGGAGAAGCTTGCTGCTCACTTCCAAAGGGTTCCCTAAAGCAAAACGGGCTTGTTTGTTGTCATGAGTTGTGTTTTCATCACCTGCTCTGCCCCAGAATGGCCCTGGTCCACACCCTCCAGCAATACCTTTCCTCAAGACCTGTGGTCTTTCCAGCTGACTTGCTGGCTGATGGGAAGCACGCTGGCTCCCAGTGCTCCCAGCCTGGTATGTACCATAAACTGCTCCTGGGAACCCCCGTTGTGTTACTAATGTTTAAAATGGGAGACAAATGCATTCAAGCTAAGCAATGAGTTGACTGTGTAATCAGAAACAAGTCATGAAAGAAAACACAGGCTTTGAAGGTACCTGCCACAAAGTCAGCTCTTGTCTCCTAGATGCCACCTTCTGCCAAAGCTGTTCAAGGGCAGTAAGGCGGGGGCTGCCCAGTCTGACAGTGATGCTCCCTCCACTGGGGAACTGGGTCAGAGGCTTCATCTGCCTGAAAACAAATCTACCAAAAAAACCTTGAATGCCGGACCAGTCCCCTGCCTGACCCCAGAGGACAGTCCGGGGGAGCTGCATACACCCAGCTGGTGGTCAGGGAGACACGGGCATCCCAAGGCTGGTTATGTGCCACAGCCTCAGCCACAGCTTCTCCCTGCCTCTTCTTCAAGGTAGGATCTCTTGCTCTGTGTCCTGTGATTCCTGAGCTCTCTTCCCACTCCCTTCCCCAACAGCAACAGGCTTCTCGATTTCTACCTGGCAGGCTAGGTTGGTTGGTTTCCTCTCTTCTCATTTTCAGAGCTTCATGTGAAGGTACCAAATGCAAGCTTTTCCAGTATGCTTTCCTGCTTTGTTCCCCAACCCAAACACAGCCTCGTGGATTTTCCAAGCTTTATCAGCACTTTCTTTATCACACAATTTGAGAAATGGTGACTGTACACACATTGCATGTTGTCACATGCTCAGTTCTACCTCAGGAGAAGACAACTGACATCAGGGATCAATAGAGCTGAGGGTGAGCATCCCATGCCCCTCTGCCTCCCAGAAGAGTGTTACCATCCTGGCCTTCGCTGGCAGTGTCTGCCCCTAGTCCCATCCCGCAGCCTGCATCTGTCTTCACTCATTTACTGTGGACGCTCTCCAGGGCAGGAACTGCTGCCTGCTCCTATGACCACAACATCTGAGCACAACAGGGACCCGTGCCTGCCCATGGATGTTGGCTAATAACAGCAACAGGAGGGGAAGAGGACACAAAGGGACCCGAATATGTGTGGCTGGCGGATCCAGCCATCCCTTTAGCTGATCCAGCACCATTTGCAACCCCGCAAGTCCAGGAGGAATTAGCATGATCGGAAGCTCTTGCTTCTCAGCAGCTGCTCCCGTGGGACTGGCTTCGGCACAAATGGCTGCTGCCAGATTAATTTCACTCCGGGCTGTGATCTGCCTGAGCTGCCCTGTCCAGGGCTGCAGAAAGGATTTGTTCTGCTGATAGGTAGCCCTGGCAGGGGGATGTTCCCGAGCAGCTTCTGGCACAGAGTGGTGCTCCCACTCTTTCCACACTGGTGTAGAGCAGAGTAAATCCTCTTTGATCAATGCAAAATCAGGTGTAAAACAGGAGTATCCAGCCCGGGCCATTTCATTCTCCGAGATCTAAGCAGGCTCATAATCTTCATCAACATTGCTTCCTGCTTGAAATGCTTTTCATTAGCTGCTCATTCAGTGAACACAACCACTTCTGCTACCTCAGCAAAACACATGCCACACTTCTTGCTCAGCAGCAGAAGGCAAACATTTTATTGCATTTTAATCACTGGCAGTTTTGGCAGTTGCTTTCTGGTCTCTGTGTTTCTTCTACCCATCCTACTGAGAAGCCTGTATAAACTTTGTTTGCAGAGACGTGCTTGACCAAAAGTGATCCGGTACCTCTACAGCCCCCAAGTAGCTGCACAGCCTGATGCAATTCCTGGGGAAGCTGAAGGCTGAATGCTTGGTTACCTCAGTGGCCTTTTGATCCAGTCCTGGAAGAAGTGAAACAGGCTGAGCATAGCTGCTCAGTTGCAAAGGTTGGCGGCCCTGCCAAGACCTTTGCCATGTCATCAGTCTTGCTGGGAAATTTCATACAAAATTTTTCTTCTGAAAATAATGATTTCTTGGAGCTGAAATGTTTCAGAGGAACATTTCAGTGCCAAAAAAAAAAAAGCTTTGAGTTGCAAAATGGAGAAAACCCACTGATGGGATGCCCTTTCCCAACGCAGCCATTGAGGAACCAAGCCAAGCAGACCAGAAACCCTCTGTGAGAGCAGTGCAGCCCACTGTCAGGACAGGGCTAAGGCTTGCTCTGACACTGCAGTTTCAAGTGAAGAACTGTTGAGTGACTAGAGAAGGGCAGGTCCCAGCCCTGGCTGACTGGGTCCAGCCCAGCTACCCAGGATCTGTTTGCTAGTCGGTGTCCCTGATGGCTCTCCGGGTTGATGCTCAGGGACAGGCTCTCCTAAACGGTCACCTGCAGATTGCTCCCTTTTCCCTGGGCAGACCATGCTCCACAGCGCGTGACCCACTGCTCCTCTCCCAGACTCAGTTTTCCTGTGCCTCTGAGTCACACCGAGTGTTTAAAAGAAAATTTTTGTGCCTCATTTCTTCATTTTCCTGTGTCTGGGGGTTTTCCAGCCTCTGATCCACACCCTTCATGCTGCCAGGGCAGAACTGGTTCTCCTCGCTTGGGCATGATCCTTAACGTGCCTGTAATTCACTCACAGCCCCTGCGCTAAGGTCAACAACTCTCT
Organism: Aptenodytes patagonicus; assembly: GCF_965638725.1. NCBI lineage: Eukaryota > Metazoa > Chordata > Aves > Sphenisciformes > Spheniscidae > Aptenodytes > Aptenodytes patagonicus. Next base: position 7,788,259 of record NC_134969.1, read on the forward strand.
TCCTTTGTTCTGCTGCTGCTTCTATGGCAAGGCATAAGCAGGCAGAAGACGGGGCAGGGAGTGTGTTTTAGAGCCCCCACCAGCTGCTGATGGGCCACGGACAGGCAGCCATAAAGTGGCTGGATCGGGGCTGACAGAACCCATCGCTGCCCAAGGATGGGACTCACGACTGCCTGGGGCAGCGGCAGTGGGACTGCCAACATCCCTCCAACAGCATCAGCCCTTTTCTTGCTCGGGCAGCGCACTTGGTTTCAGCAGAGTCCTTCCCCATTTACCCCCATGAAAATGAATAACAGGATCAGGCCCAGCGTGAGTGTCAGCTTGTGGCTATCAGCTGTGACTCACCATGTGCAATTCCCTAAAGCAGAGGGTAAATGCCATGCACAGAAACCCCAGGGGAACAAGAACAAAGGCAGGTCCCTTCTCCTTCCTTCAGCGTTATCTAGGATCGATCATTGCCTTAATGTAACACAATCCCCTCCGCTCTGCTGCCTGCCTCTCACCCTGCAGAGTCATGCTCAAGCGATTTTGTTTCAGGGTAACACTGAGTTAATTTGTTTGAAGTCCTGTGGGACTTCCCAGGCAGCCCTTTCAAGCAAGGGGATTTTGCTGAGTCTGCAAAATAATTTAGCATGGGGAGGGGGGCGTTCTTGGGCCCCAAATTCTCCAGTTTTTCTCCTTCAGCTCTGACTCCCCTGAATCGCTGAGGTCTCGGGTTGCCCCGGGACAGTGGCTCACTGAAATGGTCCGAGTTCGGTATTTGCTCCACTGCATAAATTTTGCCACGTCTTCCTCCTCCCCCACAGCACCCTCAAGGTCACATTGGGAGGTTGTGTGATCTGATGAAAGGGAACAGGGAGGAAAAATAAAAGCCCGGCGAGATGAAAACTGATCCCAGGCTCCAGCTCCAGCCTGTTCCCTTCGGCCCCTCTTGGCTCACTCCGCACTGCCCTGGGACGTTCACTCCTTGCACCCGGGACGCACTTTTGAAATGGTTATGAAAGGAATTGTGCATTCAGGTATTCTAAGAACTGGCTGAGTCTTTTGTCCGGAGAATGGATGGGAAAGCTTACGCCTTACTGCCTGCTCCTTAAGTAAAGGATTGTGTAATGCTGGCATGCTGCAGTGCTCCTGCTGACAGGTGATGAGAAACTGGGCAGAAAACAGCCATTGAAGTGCCCAGCTGGACAGAGAAGGGCCTCGCTGGGGAGCTCTGACCCTCCCTCACCCCACTTATAACCTGACGGCTGCTTCTCTGCCCAGAAGGAGATGCTCAGAGATTTACCAGCAGCCAGAGTGCTTGCATCTGTACTAGTAATTTAAATATGCCTGGCACTGTTTCCTGGCCCTGAGGCCACTGACAGAACAATCTATTAAACTTTCTTATCCTCCATGCCAGGATGGATGCATCCAAGTGCACAGGGCAATAGTATCAAGTCCGTGCTGCCCTTAAACTTTTTCCAGGAATTGTTTCTGAAAGCACTAGTTGGCTTGACCCCAAATCATGCCAGGGACCTGCAATCACAGTGAGACCTGGGAATACTCTTGGTGACCACGGAGGCCTTCCAGCCCGAGTCCCTGTGGTGCAACCCTTTGTCATCCCCAAATTTACCACCTCTGGAGGAGGGTGTGCCAGGAGAGGCAGCCCCAGCAGGAAGCAGTGACTTGCACATACTTATCTGAATAGCACAGGGCAGCTGCAGCTGGCTGAAGCATTGTGCCAGTTTGCTCAGTCCTTGAGCTCCCGCTGTCCTGAGCTACTGGGTGTTGTGCATTCCCATCCCACCAGCAGAGACCTGCAGCTTTCATTGCACTGCTCTTACCTGCAGCACCTTGCTAACGCAGCAGCCTGCCTTAGGGACATGAGGCAGCACGGGGTGTTTTCCCCTCTGATGCTGTCCTACACCCAGCTACAGTCCAGCTGCTGCAGAGGATTTGGTTTTGGTGCATCCCTGTCCGACTGAATGAACCAGTGCTCGTGAGAGGGCTGTGCACAGTGTGAGAGGGAAATAAAGATACGGGAGAAAACACCACTTTTGCTGAAATTACATGTGAGAGTAAGATGAAGATGCACTGGGACACATGCTAAAAAGGAACTGAGAGCAGGAGCGTGGGCTGTCCCCTAAACCAGGGTTGGGACAGCAAACTGCTTCCCATCGCAACTCCTCACCTTGGGCCAGCATGGGCAGAGGCAAACAGCATCCTTGGCTCTGCCTGTTTGGGAGGCAGTCGCAGCAGATTTCACATGGGGGGAGGGATGAGGTTAGGACACCTGCAGCATGAAAGTCACTAGCAAGGCTGCACATGTCCCTGAAAATCCCTGCTATTGTTTGAAGCTCTCCTCAGCACCAGTGGGATTTTCCTGCCTCATTTCCTACAATCCTCACCATGGTTTTCAGTGCTAATAAGGTGGAAAGACAGAGTTTTTGTGCCCATGTGGCAAATACAGGACAGTGGGACTTAGTAAGCTTCAGGAGCTCTAGTTTCACTGTTCTTCCTACCGCTGATGGCAATGGCACTACAGTCTCCAGCAAGGTCATTTGAAAGTTATTTCCCATCACACCGCAAAGCTGAGGAGCTCTTGGCCTGCCAGTGCACAGCAGGACTGAGCTGCCCAGACAGCACGCCCAGCTCCCACCACTGCATGAAACAGCCCCAGAGAGAGCTCTGCCCTTCAAGACATGCCCCTTCCTAAGGCAAAGCATCTGGGAGGAGAGTCTTCACAGAGAGAAGCTCTCTCTTCCCGAGGAAACCTTTCCCCGATGCCCTGTGTCCACGCAGGATGGCTGAGCTCCCCAGAGCCTCATGCAAACTAGGAGTCTTTGGATGTTTGGAGCAGGACCCTTAGTACATCCCTCCGCCTCTCCCTGGAAGGCTAGGTAGGGGTTAACCTACACTAAGTTGCTCTCTTTCAGCCTGGGCAGGAGCATCCTGAGCATCCTGGTCAGGAACATCCACAACCTGAGTTTCTCTTGCAGGTCTCTAGGCTCCCTTTTGCTCAGGAGCGCGCTGAGCAGCTCTCTCCCCCTTCTCCCTCACTTTTACCATTTGCATCCATTTTTTCTGACGCACCAAACACAAGTGTTTTGCACTGGTGCCATGTTCCTTGGCCTGATTGCTCAGATGAGCTACCCAATACACTCCTACTCCTTCGCTGGGAGGGTGCCAAGGTGCTTTTTGCAGAACTGCTGGACTCTTTTCCAGCAAACATCCTGTCAGTAGCTGGATTGTTTGAATATCCAGGGAAATCAAGCGCAAACTGCAGATTGGCCAGGCGTGTTCCCAAGAAACAATTTTATCAAAACTTCTGGCAGAGAAAGTGCCTGGTTTGACAGAGCCTTTTCAGGGGTAGGCATGGAGAGCAGAGATTCAAGCACCGGCTTTGTTTGAGCAGAGTCGGAAGCTTGGCTCCGCTCCTCTCACTCCCAGTGCATGCCCCAGGCGCAGGCTGCAGAAACAACTGTCTTCATCCGGAGTGTATAATTAAATGTTCATTGGGCCAGGAGAAGGCTGGTGTGCGTGGTGCAGAAGACACCCATTCAGGTACCTGAGCTGTTTCTTTTCCTACGGTAACTTACTAACCACAGGACTGTCTTAGGCGATGAGGACCCAAATCATATCTTCTCAGGCATGATTTCAGATGTCCCAGGTTTCATTCTGTCTCATAAATCAAATATTTTGGGAAGCTCTGTCTTTTTTTTTCCTTTTCACAAAACCAGGCTTTTATTTCCCATAAGCAGGGAGCACAAGTTTGAGCCTCCTGAGAACATCTTCACATTTCTGTTTTGGGTTTTCAGTGAGACATCATCAAATATCAGGTGGAGCAACACACTCCAAAGTGGTCATCACACTCCACCCTAAGGAACCAGCAGAGAGATATGTAGCTCAACCAGCAGGATCAGCAGTTGTGTTTGCAGTGTGGGACATCACAATGCCCAGCATCAGAAAAATCATGCTTCTTTCTGAATGTTTTATATGCTATTGTTAGCAACAGTAATCCCACGGTACAAGAGCTGTAAGGGATTAGGAAGGAAGAGCATTCTCCCTGTGTTGCAGTGATTGCACAGTAAATTTCCACAGATTAGTGTGCATTGAGTTGAGGGTTTCTCAGATACATCAGTTCTCTAATTGTTGCTACTTTTGTGGGCTTCTTAAACAATAAAGGAGTGAAGAAAAACAGTTGTACCACTAGCATGTAACTGTGAAACCTCAAAAATGGATTTTTTTTTCCAGAACAGTGGTAGGGCCCAAATCCACTTTTATAATAATTTTGTTGCTGTTGCTTGGATTTTGGGCAAGTGTGCACCTTCAAATCTGCCTTCCTAGGAGCACAGGATGGCTGGTTTCTTTAGCAATGAGTTTCAGTGTTGCCAGCCACTGTCAAACCTCAAAAGTATGAAATCAGATTAAAATAAAGATATTTAAGCATTAAAAACTCATGTTGGATCCTATTTTGCCTACTGCATTCTGACCTTGTCTATGTTTTCAAGCTTTTGTCTACTTCAACTAACCTGAAAATAAAGAAAAGGCTCAGATTAGCCTCCACAAGTGGATTTGTGATGGGAAATCTGTGCGTGTGCTTGTAGGTCCTACCCTTTCCTACTGCAGCATGCTCTCTGTTCACCATGCAGCCCCCTGCCCTCAGACATCCCCCTGCCCACTGGAAAACTGTAGCCCTGGCTCTCCCATGGGCCCCAGACAGCCTTGGCCATCCAGCTCTGCCATGCTGGTCCCTGCAGGGAGAAGAGTAACATGCTCACTGTCTGTGTGCCTGGCTCCCATTTATTTGGGTTGTGTTGGGAAGCTGGGCTTTGTCAAACAGCAGCTGTGGGCCCATCACCCAGAGTCCAGCCTAGGCTGAGCATGCAGTTTTTTCATTTGGAAGCAAAACCTAGCAGGAAGAATGTTTTTTGTTCTGTTTTTCTTACTTAAAAGACATTTAAACACTTCCAGATATGGTAACTAGCTGGGATTGTTCTGTCTTCACATAGGCACAAAAGAGGGCACAGGCTCAAGGACATACATCATTTTTCATCCACCCTGTGCCATGGTGCTTCTTCCCCATTCTCATGGGTGTCAACAACAGCCTTGTCCAAGTTTCCCCTTGGCAGCATGACTGGAGCTATTTTCCATGGTCTGTAGCACTCTTATTTTCCATGGGGCTATAACAGGAGATGGAGCAGTGACATGTGATTGATTTAGGCCCCAGTGAGAGGATGTTTACAGAACTGGGACACCGGCAACGTAATACAGACAAGCAGGATGTCTTTGCTTCTCTAACTCTGTGGATCAGCAGAGCTTAACCTGTTTGCTCCTTTCATGAATGTCCCAAAGAAAACAGAGAGCGTCTCCAGGCGTATCCCACCAATGTTCAATCAGTGTTGTTGCTGTCAGGGGTTTACAGAAATGCTCTGTTATGGGCCAGTGCTATGCCTGGTATAACCATGATGGCAAAGAACAAAATCCAGAGATTGAGACAGGTGCAGCGGAAGCTGGATTCCCATTTCTTTTGGGAATTTCAGCAACAGCAATGGGAACACATCTCTTCAGAGCCAGAGACAGCACTGCTGCAGGTGCTTCTCTCTTTTGCCTGGGCAGAAGTACAGCCCCTCTGGTGAGAAATACTCACACGTGGTTGCAATGCCCTGGTCATCCTCACGTTGCATCCTGAGAGTTAGAAACTTTCCCCATGAGTGTGTGTGTATGAGTGCTCCAGCCAGTACTAATGGGAGCAGACAGAGAGGACATGAGGCAGCCAGTGAACCCAGAATAACTCTAGAAATGAGTGGCCTTTCCACTGAAAATTACCTGGTGCCTGATTGCTCCGACCAGAGCCCAAGCGAAGGCAAGCTGCCAGGTGGCCACCAAACAGTCAGTGTGTGGCCACTGCAGTGTGCCAGGGACGAGCAGGGCTGCAGAGGTAGCAGTGCTTTCACCCAGTAAAGCACCATGGGAGGATTTGGAAGCTCCCAAAGTTAGTGCTGTGGTTGGGTCACTTGGCCAAGCCCTAAGTCAGGTACTTTGTCCCTGTAGTGAGCAGGAAGGCTCTGAGGTCAAGACGTGTTACAGCACTCTCACAGACAGCTGCTATTATCTGTGTAGCAAAGATTATATCCCTAAGCCAATTAGGTCCCTCTACCACAGTGTCCATGTGTCCTGAAAAACCACCCTGCTGACACGAGTCCTGTCCTGACGTTCCCGTGACATCTCATGTCTTGCAAATATTAACTCCAGATCATCTGGACTATAAAGCTCCCATCAACCCCCCCTCTCCCCCCCCGATCTATCTACTGCCTGTGAACAGCACAAGGTGGGAAGGAAGCAACTGGTTCCCCCCTCAGAGTCTTTAATGGTATGACTTGCTCCCTTCAGGTCAGCAGACATAGGCTGTTTGGCCACACCTGCCCTCTTCTAGACCTTGTTTTTTTCCAAGGGAATTTGCTGATGTGAGTGCATAAAAAGGCAGGAAATGGAAAAATGCAAGACCTGTTAGTGAGAGGAACTCCCCTAACCTTGCCTATGCAGAGCATCTCAGCAATCCAGCAGGAACTGCACTCCAAGAACATCTACATGGCACAGGGCTTAGTGCGCTGCAGCCGAGAATGAGAAATATTCACATGCTGCGTCCAGTGCACGCAGCTTCACAGCCAGCTTGAGCCTGAGTGCCAGGGTGCACATTGCATGTAAATAAACTGTTTCATAAATGACCTGTGATGTCAGCATGCCTGGTTTTCACCACTGTCTTGTCTGTTTTGAAGGAGCACAAGACATTGTAGGTCCAGCTCTGTCTTCACATATGCTGATATATGTTCATGCACATATGCTGATGCATATGCTGATGCTCAGCACCCGCCATTGGCCTCTTCTTGGTCCCTAATCCAAGTGTTCAGCTTGCACTATTGAGCAAGGGAACACAAAATTTAATGGTTGTCCAAAATTTTCCTTGGTGTTAACTATTGGGATTGTGGATATTCCTGTTGTTCTAGAAATAGCTGATAGATTTTCAAAGCTCCCTAAATTGCTAGCCCCAACCTTGTGAATGCCACAGGCAAATGACAGATGCTCAGTTCTTACTTGAACACACTTTGAGTTGCATTGGTGATATCTTTGTTCTAGGACATATGCCCCACGGTAACCCACAGAGGAGTTACTCGTCAGGCTGCATTATAGGAGCTCACTGGCTGTGAGTGATGGAGGAGGAAGAAGATGGGGCTGTATTAGTTACAAAATGATTACAAGCTGTTTACACAGTGTGCTCATAAAAAGGCAAATGGATGATAAAAAACAGGGCTGGGAGACACCGCAACATGTCAGCTAATCCCCTTCCCAGCACAGTGGTGCTTCTGTCACTTATGACAGGAATGTGTCTGACCTGGTTTTAAAATCCTCTCATGTTGGAGTCGCAAGATTTCCCCCAGACAATTTCCCCAGCATTTGCCTCTCCTGACGGTCAAAAGGTTTCCACTCATGTTGAACCAAAACATTATTTGTTATAGTTTATTTTCACTATTTCTCTTCTCTTTGCCCATGAACATTTTGTTGCCTTCAGCTTTGTGCAGATTTTTCACTTGAAATGGCTCGGCAGCTGTAGAAACTATGCCTACCGTTGTAAAAACATCAATTTTGTAGGAGGCATGTAAATGGTTTTCCTAAGGCTCCACCTTTCATGAGCATACACACACACATCCACACGTTAGCATACTCCTCTTATTATTTAGGAAAGTCCTCTTGTTCCACAGAGGAGAAAAAGAGATCTGCCTGTCCCAGGCAATGGGACCAGCTCTCCCCAAAGTGAAGTGGGATATGAAGTGGAAATAATATGCCACAGTCCAAAACTGAAGTGGGATGCATCTCACCTCCCCTGTAAAATAGCTAAAAGGCAGGGAATCCCATGTGAGCTAGTCATCCCCAGCTCCCTTTATAAACACTGGAGAGAAAAAAATACAAGTGATTCATCTGGTTCTGACTTACCTGTCAGGCAGGTGAATTGTGCTCCAAAAGTGCCTCATTCCCTGTATTGACCCTGAAGCTGGTCTAGATGGCTCGCTCAGAGGGTGACAATGACAGTGTCTCCCACATCTCTGGACACAGGGTAAAAGGAGTGTGAAGCCAAGCTGAGAAGTCTCAGCGCCAGAGCCTCAGTCTCAGCAATAAAAAGATCAGGGTCATCTTGGAAAACATTCCTCTGTCCCTAATTTTTGCTCCTTGTTTTCTCTTTCAGTGCAACCTCTTTATATGGAGTCCAACCACTGGCTGTCTGCAGTTTTCAGACATCCTTAAACTTTAGAAAAGTGTGCTAGAATACAATAGAATAGAGTAGAGTAGAGTAGAGTAGAGTAGAGTAGAGTAGAATACTTCAGTTGGAAGGGACCTACAACAATCATCTACTCCAACTGCCTGACCACTCCAGGGCTGACCAAAAGCTAAAGCTTGTTATTAAGGGCATTGTCCATATGCCTTTTAAACACTGATAGGCTTGGGGCATCGACCACCTCTCTAGGAAGCCTGTTCCAGGGTTTGACCACCCTCTCGGTAAAGAAATGCTTCCTAATGACAAGTCTGAACCTCCCACACAACCTGAAACCATGTCTACACCAATACCCTGAGCAAGACTCGTTTTTGGCTGGCTCTGCTGTGATGAGGGGTAGGCAGAGGAAAGCCTCACTTCTAAGCAACCGAGGAGGATAGCTGGTGTTTCCAGACATGTCTCAAGGGAGGAAAGTTGGTGAGGGGTTCGTATGTGAGAGGTGCATTTGTAAGGTACGCTGCACTGTGGAAGTGGGATGGCTCCTTAGCTGGCAAGCTCTTGCCCTCACTAATGTGCCAGCCAAGCTCTTGGGCACTGGAACTGGTGCCAGCACAAATCCAGACTGACTACTCTTTAAGAAGGCAAATGTCCCTGATGGGGAACTTTCATGATACCCCTTGAGGCAAGTTAAACACACGTTTGTGCTTAAATATAAAAGAAAAATTTAATGAACAATGCATTGGGCAGCGTCCTACTGCAATGTGCAATTCTACATGGAGTCTGCCAAGATGCATACAAGCAGATTCCTTATATACCCTCGCACCAGCACCAATCCCTTGCAAGGAGTAGTTCTGTCTCTGGCATTCCTGCTTCCAGCTAGTTTAACCCCTTCTTCTAGTGGGGCCTTTTTGCCCTCTGTGCCAGATCATTCCTCAGTCACAAATTACCACTGCTGAGCAGTTACAATTAGAATTTCCCCTTCATCCCAGACAAGATCCAGGAACCAAGAATTAAGCTCCTATGGGTGTAAAAGCGAGCAGGCTGCAGTAATGTCCTTATCTCTTTATGACTACGCTGGGCAGGAGATGACCGAAGTGCAGCTCCCACAGCAGTGAGACAACTCTCCAGGAATCTGCCTCGTGAGGAATCATCTCCAGATCCAAGCTGAGACCATGATCCAGCTGGAAAATCCCTTGGGCTCTGTGCCCCAACTCCTTGGCTACCCATGGTCTAGTGTTTAATCAACAGCCCGTGGGGCTGGGTGTTTTCATCAGAACAGATGATTAAACCAAGAGTCTGGGGCAGGTCTACACAGTGGCCAGCAAACACCAGAGCTGCTCTCAAGCCAGGTCCCAACAAGAGTGGCAAAGCCATGCCCGGAGCTAGTGAGATCTGCCCCCCATTTCATTTACTAATGAGCTGGTTTAACCCCATCCTGATTGGCAAGAAAAGCTTAGAAATGTGGTTGAAGTGAATTGTCTTAGGAAGCATGTCCTGAACACCAGCCAGGCAGGGTTGTGCCTTTGGGAAAGGGAGACCCTCCGGCACGATTTCAGCAAGACCTCTTTCAGGAGGTGCTCTCGCTGCCCAAAATCCAGCAGGATGCACTGGCCAGTGATGTCCTGATGGTCCCTTCCCTCACACAAGGGACTCGTGACAATTCTTGAGGTGGAGAGTGTGTTTGCCCTGCGTGCTCCAGATCAAGGCTGTAGGTGCAGGTTAAGGAGCAGTGTGTAAGGCTGTAGCCAGCCAAGCTCCTGGTCATGCAGGAGTCATCTTCTGTAAGGACTCAGGAGGCTCTGGATGGTGGATAATTGGGTGCAGATATGCAGCTGGTGTTTGGGCTGAGAGATAGATGGGAAATCAGACCTGGGGAGTAATCTGCAAGCCATGGGAAGAGAGTGCATAGGATCTGCCAAGGAGGTGAGTGGGATCATTGGACAACCAGGTTTGCATCTGAGCCTTGCAGAGCAGCACCCCAGAATGAGCATTTAAAGAGCAGATTTTGTGAATAGCCCGAGAGTCCAAATTACGGATCAACAAACACAGCCAGATGGACACTGCTGCCTTCTGGACATCTGCATCATTTATTGATGCTATCAGGACTCAGCCATGCTGCCAAAACTGGAGGCACAGGCCCTTTGCCAAGTCTATGCCCAGCACATCCTCCTGCTCTGCCACAAGGACAGAAAAAACTAACCAGGACTCACGTCGTGAACAGAAACCTGGCTCGGCTGTCCAACCTTCCTGTGAAAACCTGTCCCAAAAGCCAAGCTTTAGGAAAACACTGTCCTGCCAGTTAAACCATCTGTCTTGCTCCAACTTATTAATGAGCTACATTCTTACCTTTGCTTGTGGAGTTTTTCAGCTTTGCTAGTTCTTTTCAAGTAGCTTATCTTTAGCTTTATATGGACAACAATACTATCCTTGAAATCTGTCAGTGCAAAAGATACCCACATCCACAATCTTTTCAGATCTGTATGAGTGAATTAAACATTTTCCAAACCATTGGCATGAGATCAAGCGGCCCAGACCCTCCCACAACCTTGCTATTAAAATCTCTGAGCTTCCAGAACAACATGGTAGATCCAGCCTGTCTAACGGGACTGGTATCTGCTCTACAAGGAGTCCTGAACCATGCCCAGAAGTAATTTGGAAGAGCATCAGTTGGCCCAGGCGAGCCATGCCCACAGTGGCATGGGCTGTTTCTTGGCATCGTTTACTCTACCACTGTAATGGTGCAGAAGAGGTTTCTGATTATTAACAGCAGCTCATTCAGCTCACTCTGATTTTACTCCACAGAAGTCTGCTGCAGCAGCCAGGAATACTAGAGACTGCTGCCTTCAGAAACCTTCTGGAGTGCTTGCTGGAGGCACAGTGATCTCCAGTACTTATGTATTATTAGTGATCTCATACAGCTTAATATAAAAAAAACCAAACAAACAAACCATTTTAAACCTGTAGCACAAGGAAGAAGGTTGCCTCTGTGCAAATGTAGCCAGAAAATCCTCAGACCGTATTCCTGGAGGCGCTGCAAAAGGTGGCTGAACATAAAAGCTGTGGCTGTCTTCTTCCCCCTTTTCAGCGGTTAGTTTTGTCTGGTTGGGATTAGCACAACATTGAACATGTCAGCTAGGTACAAAATTGTTGTCAGCACTAGAAAAATCACTTGCCCTGTGGACAAGCTTAATGCACAATAAGCTGCTCTGGTGAGTGCACAGATTCAGCACGGCCAAACACGGAAAGCAAACAGAAGAGCTGTGTTGCTCATCTCTGTGATGAATGAACTGTAATGGACGGACTCTTAGTTCAAACACCACAGAAAACTTAATAGTATGAACGGAGATCTGATTTATACAAATAAAAACGTGGCACTGAGTCTGCACAGAGCCCCAGGACAGCGTGTCAGCTAGTTTTTTCCCAGTCCACGCTCAGCACCGTTACTGCCGCATTAGTGCTGCACACAAAGAAGGGGTAACCTGATTGAAAGGGACAAAGGGCAGTAGCAAACAGATGCCATCTGCCAGGGAGCTGACCCTGAGCCACTCCGCCTTGAAACAGTGACTCCGGTGTCAGCAGCAAAGCTCTGCTTGCAAGGGTGAAACACGGAGCAATTGACCTTTAGGTGACAGTTTGCAGAGTGTCAGCTCGAATGACACTGTGGGGAAGGGTGTGGGTGTTATTAAGGTATATGATATCTCTCGCAAGCAGGAAAATAGCAAAATTTTCCCTGGGAAAAAAAGCCTGTGATTTCTCCCGATGTTAGACTTCTTGGCTCACTGCTTCACAGATCCTCTATAGGAGATGAGCTTATCACCAGGGTACCTGCATTTCTCATAAAAGGTAAATTGCCTTTTAACTCCTCTCCATTGCTTTATAACCGTCCTACTTAGATCTAATGATGTGCAAAAGTTTACAAAGCATTTTCAGATGACCTGGAATGCTTGCCAGCTTGTGAGTAGAGCAAATAGCTTAGCCAGGATAATAGAGAGGAAATTCACTGAATAGCTCAAGTCATTAAGATGTTTGCATTTGATGAGACAACCACTACTAAGGGCCAGAGAAAAAGAAATGAGCCAGCGCTGCTCGTGCAAGGTGCTGTGAGGCATGCCTGCATCCATCACTGACCTCCCCAGCACCCGCCGGCAAGAGTCAGTTGTTAGACTCAAGTCTTTTCCCAGTGCACCAACTTGATTGTTTTCTGCCCAAGATCTTGGAAAGCTTCAACGCACAATGCAGCGATTCCACACACAAGCAAATAAATAACAAGTTAAATCCCATAGTAACCACATCTGCGTCACTCCAAAAAGCTGCAGAGAGAAGGGTTGAGACACCAGGTGTACCTCACTGGTGCTTACTTCGGGAAACACCATCAGCCTGAAATTATAAGGTGGAGTTAAAAACCTCTTCCTATCCATCTCCATTCTTGTAGCTTTCAGCCATATTTTACAACTTTAAGGAAGCTTTTTTCCCCCCTCATTGCTGAGTGAAATGCACCCTTCTTCCCAGGAGTAACTGGGTAGCCAACTGCCCAGAGAACGGGGAGGACCATTGCAGGAGGACTAAGTGCTGACCACTGTGAACTCTGAGGGTTCAGGGAGGAGGCAACAGCATGCAGACATAGGAGCCCTTGGGCTCCTTTTAGGTATGTCCATTCTCACCACACACACCTCGGAAAGGGAAGCTGAGACAATCACAAATACCTTAGGAGCAGCAGATGTAAAGGAGAATTTTATCTTTGTCATTCAGCCTCAGGGACAAATGCAAAGGGAAGGCAGAAGGGATCGGGACTGCAAGCAAATAAAAAAAGCTGTTTTACACTGATAGCTTCTGTGAAGAAGCCAGGAGTCAGACACCTTCAGGCAACGTGTTACAAGGGACCTTGTCCCTACCCAATTCTCAGATCCACTGTGGGAGATCCTGTGGTGCCATCAGGACTTCTGTCCACTTGCTCCAGGACACTTGACCTTCCTCCTTCTCTGTCTCCTACTATTTCATTTTCTCACCCTAGACTCCAGTTCCTGGAGCAAAAAAAAAAGGAAGGTTGCTAGTGCTCAGGTGGGAGATATTGCACTGGGGCTTATATTTTACCCAAACCATCAGAACATCATTTGAGGACTAATACTGGATGGTTATATCGGAACAAATCCAGATTAACTCTTTGCTTTTTCTCTCCAGCTGGCTGTGGCAACTCAACATGTCCAAGTGGGTATCTGGAAGGATAATGGAGAATGCATGCCCTTCCAGAGGGACGTTAAAGTCATCCCTAATTGGGCTCATTATGTACTGACTCCCTGTGTGTCATTTCAACAGCTCAAGGGCCCCTTATGAGAAACTAATGACTTCGGAGCAATGTACATTACACACAGTTACACGAAATTCTTCCCCAAGCCTCATTTTCCTTTGTAGGAGTCACAACAACACTAGATTTTTTTATAAGTAGGTAAACACTGTGACAGCAGCAATTGTCTGCAGTAAAGAAATCCCAGGGCAAATTAGATTAGTCAAAGGTACAGTGCTGAAGTCTTCAAAATCCACTTCTGCACCAGGGAAACTGTCCCCTTTGCTTTCCGATGTGACCCTCTTCTGGTGCAGCACAGGTGTTGTCTCAGGGCTATGGAGTTCCTCTTCCTGTGACAAGAAGACATGAAGTTTTCAGACAGGCAATTCCTGGGATTCGCTAAAAACCGTGTTAGGAGCAGTTTCACGGGCACTTAGTGGATGCTGGATTTGCACACATCCCCCTCCTCACCATTCATAAATATATGCACAAGCGTCATTTTATTCACACAGATTTTGGCAAAAGGCCCACTGAATTCAGCGGAGAGAAGTCCATTGACTTTGGTAGACTTTGCACATTGCGGGTGAGAACAGATGGAGGCTCCATTCACCAGTTGCCACTCGTTATTTAAAGCTTATTATTGTTAAAGAGTTTTGTTAATACATTCACAAATGAAGCGCGATCCAAGTGGTGTAACCACCGCTGAGTGCTGGTGAATGGCAGACGTGCTCTTCCAACAAGGATGGAGTGAACAAAGGACACCCCTCTATACACAGGGCTTACAAACAGGAGTTTATTGGCACACTTATCTCCGAACTTCAGAAGGCAGTAAGTCTGCAGCCAGTGCTTTCTGCCCACAAGAAAAAGGCAGTTTCCGATGGTCCCGGTGTGAGACACCACAGACCTGAGAGAGAAAGAGAAAGCAATCACGCATGAGGCACAGGTCCTCTCTGTTGCCAACAGGAATGTCCCGTGGGTTTTGGCAGGAGCTGTACTGAGCCTTTCCATAAGCTGTAACTATCCAGAGTGGAAACCCTCCTTGCATCATGAAGGAACAAGGAATCACAAGGAATTTCCTGAGCATAGCCAGGGGAAGGGAAGTCTTCTAGAGCAAAAGATCTCCCTACACATGGCTGCTGCAGCTTTGGTGAAGATCTTTCCTCCAGGGACCCACACCATTGTGTTTCTCAAAGCTAGATCTCGTCTCACTGCAGTGGAGCTCCACGACTCCACGCAGCAAAGAAAGTAACGTGGGGACTGCCCACTAGCTCATGGGCATGCAGTGCTCAGCAATCAGCTTTTGTAAAAGGCAGGAGAAGTTTACATTGCCTACGGGGCTCCAGGGTTATAACAGCCTTAAGAAATGTGCCAGTAGTTCAGGAATTTCTAGCATTAATAAAGCAGGAGGGCCAATGGCTGTCACAAATAAGCCAGAAAGAGAAGTTGAAAATCCATGTTGAGTTTAAGGGGTAAGATTAAAAATAAAAAAGACTCATTGGGCTAATCTAAAGGAAGCATTAACAGCTCCGACATGGGAGTAGCAAGAGGGAGAGGAATGGCTTAGTCCAAAGTGAGAATGCAACCAGCAAAAATGGATCACTGAAGAACAAGGAAATTTTTTCTTGCTGCAAGCCAGAGGCCTGAGCCGATGGGACTGCTTCTCCAGAAAGTGGTGTGAGAAACACGCCTGACACAACACAAAAACCATTCCCTGCTGCAGGTCAGCAGCCTGAGCAGGTCTGAGCCATCACTGGGCAAAGCACCCTCTGAGAGAGATATAAATAATTAGCATTGACCTATGCAAATACCCCAAAAGATAGCACTGCACACACATGTGGCAAGAGGTAATTAATTTCAGCTCCCAAATATCTGATAACGATGACATCAGTGCAGCCTACTCAAACAGCAGCATGTTCCCAGTTGTTAATTATTGGAGTGCCACAGCCGGGGAACGTCTTCTGCAGTTCGAGCATGGATGTTGGGCAGCCTCACATCTCTTGGGGCTGCTTCGTGTTTTAACTAGACAGCAGCAAAGGTTAGCAATAGACAAGTTTGGGGACTACCCCTGTCCCAGCTGCATCACCTACAACTGAAAACCAAACTTAAATACTTAAATTTCCTGATTTTGTCTTCTTTTGTGGGTTCACAAATGTGGTAGTGGGACTGTGTGAAAGTGTAAGAGCTTTGGGGCTCCCACAGCAACAGGAAAGCACATTTCTGGTCCTGGGAAACAGAAATCCTCCCTAGAAACACAAAAATAACTTAGCTGTGTCCTCAGTGGGCTTTCATTTCTTGTGCTGGTCTCTGTGGCTTGGGGTTTCAGAGCTGAGAAGCTGTTCCTGGTATCAAGTGTTTCACAGCCCTCAGGTATTCATAGAGCTGTGTGCAGTGCTCTGCTTTCCTTCATAGAAAGGACCTTCAGAGAAAGGTCTTCTCGACCCTCTCACCCAGGCTCTACATCATTGCAAACCACGTGAACAGAGCTGGGAGATCCCTCCCCTGAGAAGGGGGCCAGTGTAAGAGGCCATCAGGGAAGCCAAGAGAAGTTTGATTTGTTTTGGTGGGATGGCTACTCGGTTTGGCACCACCAGGGCCTGGAAAGAGCCAGCTGAGCCTTGGGATGGGACAGACCAAACGGACCTATTGGGAAGCGAGTGTATGGAGAAACGGACCTCTCCCTCCTGCGCCATCAAACCATCTCGGTTGAGGCAGTAGCCACGTCAAGAGCACAACAAATGCTTCAGGTCCTCCTGTTGCTCCCAAAGACTCTGGATATGGTCTGGCCCTGTCAGCTGTCTGAACGGCTTTTCTGTAGGAGCTTCATGGACAGTCCAGCAGTCTGAGCAGCACATACAAAAAAGGATGCCACATTCCTTCAGTGGAGGTCTTTGCATCCCTAAGGGACTTGCTTACTGCCCAGGTGCTCACACCACCTTTGTAATGGGAAAGAACATGGGCCAGAGCTGCCAGAAAAGAGGCTCTGACCACTGGAAATGGACTTTGTATGAGATTCTCACAAGACGGAGTCACAGGTGACAGTGAAGACTACATGGGAAATGCAAGTGTGTCCCCAGAGAAGATGAGACACCACGGTTTCCAAGCAGACCACCTGAGGGATTGTCTGTTTGCAAACTTCCTCGTGAGAATTGTCACTGCAGTGTAGCTGCCATGTACGTACTCATCAGGACCTGAGAGGCAGCCTCTTTGAGGTAGTTTCTGCTTAATCGCAACCATTTTCAGCACCATGAAAGAATGCTGTGACTTACTCAAAATGAGCTGCAGGCTGGAGGGATCCTCTGTTTGAGAAGAGTTGTCATCCAGCTACTTTGTTTGGTTTTCAGTTACTCTGTGCACCAATGCAGCATCGCCTAAGCCAAACACAGACCAGAAGCTGGCCCTTGTCATACTGCAATATGTCACCAGGAGCAGGAAAACACATTTGCCCAGGTGTGAGCTCACATGATTTACTTACCGTCAGAATCAGACAAAAACTTTCTTTTCATGTTTATTAGAGTAACAGTAGCAAATGGGAATTTCCACTTGCTTGCAAAAATGGCATTTTCTTCTGTTTGAAATAAAAATGTCTAAATAAAAATATTGTTTCTGCGCTTGGAAAAAAAAATCCAGGTTTTATTCTAGATGTTTTGCAAAGATTTTTTTCTATTTTTTCCAACTCCCCTCTAAATTTCACATTTTTCCTGATTTTTAATGAGCAACAGGAGACAGCAGAGGAGCAAGAGGAAGGGGGGTTTCCGCACTCATGGGAAAATATTTTTCATATCTAGATTTCCCCAGGAAGCTGAAAATGGACACCTAGTCCAGTGGGAAGCTGTTCGCGTTGGTGCACATAGCTGGCACTGCCTGGGGTTAGGCTATGTCCTCCTTGTAAGACAGAACTGCTCTAAAGCCTGTGCAAGGTCACCCACCTGGGATCTGCCGTGGGCTCTGCCAGGCATCCCCCTGCAGCTGGTGTGACAGTGTGGACTGCTGGAGGCTGAATCATGGCAGCTAACACGCTCATTATGCATGCTTGTTAACATTTGTTTGGAAAGCAAATACGCTGCCCTCATAATTTTTCTTAGGCTGTAGGTAAGACAAAGCTGTATTAAGTGCTTGAGACACAGAGGTAAAGCCAGGGCTCTGCACATGGGCATAAATGATGGCACCAACCAGCAACTAGTGAGGGCAGAGCCCTCTCTGGAAACTGCTGTGGAGGTCCCTGTGTCCTGAGGTCCTGGAGGAAGCAGAAGGAAAGTCCTCAGGTGGCCCAACCCTTAGAGGGGTAAGACAGACCCTGGTGGTGGTGTCCACCACAGCCGTCCTGAGCAGGGGAATGGGGGTGATCAGATCAGCCCCAGTGAGATGGGGGAGATGTGACCCTTGGATAACACAGGCCATCTTCAACCCAATGCAAAGCTTGGTTAGACCACTCCAGGTGGGCACCTCTGGCTGCCTGAACCCTCTGGCTAGGAAAACCAGAGGAAGGTTTTAAAAACCATTAGAGTGTGGCTGGAACGATGTGGTTATCATAGAATCATAGAATAGTTTGGGTTGGAAGGCACCTCTAAAGGTCCTCTAAAGGACCTCTAGTCCAACCCCCTGCCGTGGGCAGGGACATCTTCAACTAGATCAGGTTGCTCACAGCCCCGTCCAGCCTGACCTGGAATGCTTCCAGGAATGGGGCATCCACCACCTCTCTGGGCAACCTGTGCCAGTGTTTCACCACCCTCAGCATAAAAAATTTCTCCCTTATATCTAGTCTAAATCTACCCCCCTTTAGTTTAAAGCCATTCCCCCTTGTCCTGTCGCAACAGGCCCTGCTAAAAAGTCTGCCGCCATCTTTTTTATAAGCCCCCTTTAAGTACTGACAGGCTGCAATAAGGTCTCCCCGAAGCCTTCTCTTCTCCAGGCTGAACAACCCCAACTCTCTCAGCCTTTCTTCATAGGAGAGGTGTTCCATCCCCCGATCATTTTCACACATCTTTACGTAAGATGAACAAAGTATGCTGTTTCTACACTTAAAATGGTTCAGGGAAGAAAGTGAATGTATATGAATTATAGAGGAACTGAGTTCCCCACTTTCTCTTTCTGCTTCAGGGCTTTTTGTCAAGACTACAGGAACAGCATTTCTTGGGTCAGAAAGTGGCTTGAAGGGCGCGTATAGGGTTTTTTCCCATCTCACACATATCCTTCCAAGGCTGGACTTGGTCTTGTGGTGGTTTCAGCCATGATTAATGAGCACGCTACCGTGGAGCTGATGTGTGTGCAGTGTCTTTCATATAATGAGATATGCATCTCGCAGGCACACTGCAACTAAGCTCATCTTACAACAAAAGCCGTATGTCTCGGGCAGGTTACATACACCTCAAGTCTCTTCACCAGTGAGCTATTTTTACATCTCTTTAACCATTTGGGTTGGCCATGTACCTGCCACCTTCCTCTCCATGCTAAACCCACGCATCACGCAGCCCACAGACGCACAGCTACATGAAGTCATGTTTCCCCATACAGAACCACCCTGGTGGGTTGTGGAAGCCTCTCTCTTGCTTGTTTGACATCTGTGGGCATGCCCAACAGCTTTACTGAGAAAGCCATTTTTTTCCACCCAGAATTAACTCATATGCTCAAAAAAGGCCACTCGTTTGGTCTGCAAGGCCACATCTGGCCCAAAGCAGGACAGTCTCCATTGCCTGTCTCTGTGCTCTTCTGCACCCAATGGAGTGACTTAAAAAACATGGGCTCCTTCCACTCAGTCACCGGAACAAAAGCAGAGGAAAAAGTGTTTCTTCTATATTTCAAAGCTGATTCTTCAAAAATAAAGCAAGCAAAAATTCTGACCCCAGCTGCAGTCCCACCAGTGAAACCAGTCCAGGCAGGAGAGGGCTACGAGGCATTTCGCTCCCAGAAGGCATCACTGTGCCAAGCTCAAATCCAAATAGTTCTCAAGTTGTCAGGTTTGGGTGGTTGGACTTACTAAATAAAACTCAAAACTTTCTGCTATAAACAGTTACCATAATAGACACGGTAAAATTAAACTCTTACATTTCCAGGGAAAAATGATGCGAGCCAAATATGGCAGATAATCCCTGTGCAGAACTGGCCCTCCTCGCCCATCTGCCCTCCTGCTCCAGCACAGAGGGCATCGCAGGGAGGGATGACTCCCGTGCACAGCTGTAGTGGCTATCATCTGACACAGCAGCTCTGCTGCCACGCTCCCAGGCTGGACAGGAGGGTCGGCACCACCATCCCCTCCTCCTGCTGCTCCTCTCCACAAAGGTGCTACTCCGTGCACCCAAGCCCGGACCCAAGGACCAACTCTGTGCCGGTGCCGAGGTTTCGCAACGGTAACCCGGTGCTGAAGAGCAGCTTGGCTCTGTAGCTGGTATCAGTTAGTGTGTGCAGAGGCTAAAAATAGAGACCCTCCACTCTCACAATGACTCAGAGATGCAGAAGGGAAACCCGCAGGCTCTGTGTTTGGCTGTCCCCTGAGCTGATTGAAAACTTTTCATCTAAAACTTTGTTTTGACACAAAACGGCTTTTTGAAAAACAAACTAACAAAAAACCCCAAACCTCATCTCTCACCACCAAAGCTGCTGGGAAGACTTCTCATTGTGTCTAAGTTTGGAAGAGATCTTGGCCAGGAAAGTATGACATTTTATATTTTTTTAATTCAGGTTGGCAAGCCACCTGCTAGCATTTACCTGCTAAGCTCTTTCTTGGAGACCTGTGAGAGCACATGAAATGGTAATGCAAGTGAAAGGTGTGCAAGTCCTCTGAAACTTTCATGGGAAATACAGTACACTTTCCAGACAGCTCTAATTCCAGCTCAGGAAGAAAACATATCCACCAGCTGGCCTCATTAAACCCCCACAGGGAGGTAAACCTTTAGTCCTTTAACTCTCTCTGTTCGGCCCCTGCATCAGGGGCACCAGCCAGTGCTGCTCATGTTTTGGCCATGCCATGGGTGATGGTGGTCTGGAGGCTGAGGGTCCCAATGGGGAAGCAGAAGAGAACTGGGACCCCGTGGGGAGGTGCATTGCTGCTTCAGCGCTACCATCTCGCCCATGAGGAGAGCAGGTCCCTCCTCCCTGGCCCTCTGTTTATCTGCCCCACAGTTACAGGTAATTTCAAGATTGACTGAACATTAGGGCAGGTGCCCATAGGTGGTGGAGTCTCCATCCCCAGAGACTTTCAAAATGACTGGACAAGGCCAGGAGCAATCTCCTCCAGCTTTGACATTAGGAGGTTGGACTAGAGACCTCCAGGGATCCTTCCAGCCTTAATTTTTCCAGGTTTCTGGTGTAACCCCTCTCAGGCTCTCATGCCCAGTGGAGTTGGGCAGGCACAGCCTGAATTCTTGAGACTGGTGATGAGCTCATCAGCAGAGGAGCATAACGGGCCACGGCAGCCAGGCATCAACCCAGCCTGCTCTCCAAGCCTCCTCTCCTTCCACTCGAGCCCCAGCTGGACTTGTTTTGTCCTTCCCCATTTGGAGGCAAAGGGAGGAGCAGCAGCACTGGGACACTCTATGCAGAAGTCAGGCTCCAGGACAAAAGCACCTTGTTCACTAGGCGAGCCCCGCATCCGTGCCGCCAGCTCCACCTCCGTAGAGGACCTGGGCACCAGGCCAGGCTCTTCATTTCCCTACGTGGTCCCCAGAGACGGGACAGACCGAGCTAGCTCTGTGGTGGTGCCTGTGTTGGACTGTAGCTCTACAAGTGCTTCCTCATTGCACGCACAGGGCTGTGGAGGTACAACCCAACCGACTCGTGACAGTTGGGATGCTGGACGGTGAGAAAGCCAGGCTTCAGCTGAGAGAAAACAAAACTGCTGCTGAAGTTGGTTCACTCTGTGTTAGCAATCAAGCATGCACTGGTGTAAGAGCTGTGTCAAGGGTGTCTCATCCTGCACTTAACACACTCTGAGAGCATCGTCGCTGCCTTCTCTCTGCTCTGTTGTAGCTTCATGCCCACGCTTCATCACAGACAGCAAGCCCAGCCCTGGAGCGGGAGGACATGAGCAGACACACCTACAAGAGGCCTTCAAATGCTGCATTAAATCCCTGTAGCACCAAAGGCCTTAGGAAAGGGCTGAGCCCTAAGGGTGACCACAGTGGGAGCCTGGCTCAGTCCCTGTCTTAGCCCTCTGTGGAGAGGCAGCCCGGAGGCTGCACCAGAGCCAGTCTGACCCTGCAGCTGAAGAGGACCTCAGCACAGCCCTGGTCTCCCACCTGGTGGGAGGCACAGCTGGACCCACAGCTGGAGCACATTCCCAGCTCCCACGGGAACACCAGCACATCTCTGTGCCTTGGCTCCCTGCAATACAGGGCAAGGGGAGACAGTGAAAATGAGATCAACCAATAGCAATGGGATGCCAGTAAATCCCACAGACAGCTGGGATGAGAAAGACCTCAGGATGCCACCCCCCTCCTTCCCTGTCAGGATCAACCCTACCTAAACTAATAGACCATCTGCCTGCTGCCCTGGCCTGTGACCCCAGCAGGGCAGAGCCACCTGGCAGCAAGGACTGCAGGTGGGAATAGCTCCTCCAGCTCCATCCAGAGCTCCCATGCTCAGCACTAAGAGCTGAGATCCCCCACCCACTGTGCGCTCCCAGCTGGGCCATTCCCTTTCCAGAAACCCACCATCACTTTACCCACCCCTTGCTTGCGTCCGAGGGAAGATCATGAAGACAGCATGTTGCCCCTTGTCACCGCATGCGGGTTACAAGTGTCCCCTGCATGGCAGCGGTCACTGCTCCCATGACCTTGGCGTGGGCTTTGTCATGTCCTGCTGAACACCACATGGAGCTTCAGCAAGTCCATCAGGAATGAGATGGCCTGTCCTGAGCTTACCCTAGAGCTGACACTGCCGCAAGCATCTGCCAAATGGGGCATGTGAAGAAATGACGTGTGGTGGTCCCTGCTCACAGGGGTGGCTGCTGGCTGAGGAGCAGGTACAGGACCCATGCCCACCTTTCAGCTCATGTGCCAATGCCTTGCAGCCAGTCTCTGGCTGGGACAGGGTCCATCCCATGCTCTTATCGGTTTCTGACTTGGAGAAAGCCAGATAATGATTTCTGCTGCAAGAACAACTGAATTTTCAATTAAATCATTGAACCAGAAAATGATTTTATAATCAATTCAGATCAAGCCACTTTTATTTTCCCTCTTTCTCACCAGCAAAGTGTTATGTTTGGGATTAGCCAGGAACATTTTGTTCCAACTGAAACAAAATTTCTGCTTTTATTATAGCCCTTTGTAACAAAGTCAGGTCCTTGGCTCTTGGGAGGGTCAGTTCACTTCTAACTGAGACCCCAGGGCTGAGGCTCATCTAGGACATGGGGCGTTTGGTCTGAGTTCTGTCTCCACCTGTGGATGTGTCCCACAGCAGCAGGTTAGGAGATCTCTCTGAGCCCCTCATACCTCTTTCCTGGAGAACCCCTACGGACTAACTGTCACACGCAGGAGCAAGACCCCTGCCCCTATGGGAAGGACCATAACCCCCAGGCTCGCAAGATGTTCTCACTCTCCATGGACCAATAAATATTTCATTATTCTTCACAAAGCAGAGAGGACTGAGACAGTCTTTCACTCCCTGGCTCTGCACACCCACAGCAGGACAAAGGCGCTCCACAGCTCGGCAGCTGTGGGAGTCCAGCCCCAAAAATCTTATTCAGACCAAAAAGTCATGTCCAGTTTCCTATGACCATCACTGGCATTTCCACGAATGCCATATTCACTGTGAGAAAAGTCACTCTCTGTTAATAATGATACTTGAGTTGGTGAAAAACACTGGCAGTTTTTCCCCATGAGATGAAACAGTATTTTGTTTTGATCTGAATCAAGATTTTCTTTTAATTTTAGTCTGCAAAATTTTGGAATTGATGGCTCTTTTCCTTTCCCCTCCTAACTTCTTTTTTTTTTCTCCTCTGAAGCTGCCAACCCCAAGGGTGTCCTGGTAAGGTTTCTGGAATTTTTCGATACAAGGCATGATTTGGATCCCCATGAAACTGCCAGCTGCATTTTAAATGCAGTA
Organism: Aptenodytes patagonicus; assembly: GCF_965638725.1. NCBI lineage: Eukaryota > Metazoa > Chordata > Aves > Sphenisciformes > Spheniscidae > Aptenodytes > Aptenodytes patagonicus. Next base: position 7,811,826 of record NC_134969.1, read on the forward strand.
TTTTTGCGATGTTACAAATAACCAGAATAGATGTGTGAGAGTCTGCTCTGAAATAGGGCACTGGGACAAAGAGACAGGCGTAGTGGGCCCAAAATGCTCACGATGAATAGCAGCACAGAAATGTCACTGCTCCTACACACCAGCCCATCATTAAATACTTCCACTTTCTTTAGTGAAATGACAAAAATCTAGTTGATGCTTTCAGCACAGCACAAAAAACTCTATCCACATCTGCCCTAAAGTGTTAGATTCATGCAGGAAGCAGAAGTGTTCCTGTGAGATTAGCATCTCCGTCTAAAACATGTTTGTGAAAGGTGAGAACACAATACTAGCACAGTACAATGTTCTCGCTGCATCTCCGTGTGTTTTATTAATGATAACATTGTTAAAATGAGATTATATGCTCTTTAGTTCACTTTTTTTTTTTTAATCATAACTAACTCAAAGGAGTTTCTGGGCACTTGCTCAGAAAGGTATTCTTCCTGGACCTTAAAACAACCCTTCTAACTCAGTCCTTTAAGATCACAGCAGAGCTCTGCTGTATGACGGCTAATGCTCTGCCCTTTGGTAGTACTCAATGGATTTAATTCTGCCACCACTGTTTATCTAAATTCCCATGAAGAAATGGTGATTGCCAGCTCTGAGCAGTGCACAGTGTGAAAGCTCGAAGAATTGAAAAATCTGCTTATTTTTAGTAGGAGCTGGTCCAAATTTCCCAACTGCAGGAAAAGGAATCAAAGACGCTGCTGAAAAGCAGCGTCAAAGCAAGAAGTCCTTCTCTCCCACTGACGAGGCCAGGGTGGCTGTTCTGCCTCTCCTACCTTCTCCTCTGGCTGAGGGCAGCACTGGACCCTCTTGGGGTCAGTGACGTCCCTTTGAAGGGTTTAAGTCAGCCTCTCACCTTTCTACCATGGCATGAAGACAACTCTCCTCCATCTAAACTACGTGGTTGAGAGGTTGAGTTGGGACATCCAGAATCTGGGATTACTGCAGAAACACTCATCTCTGAAGAGCTGCTCCAGCGTTTAGGCAAGGTGAGTGCCCTGTGTTTCACAGCTCAGATCTCCCTCACGGTGGTGCATGTGGCTGTACCACAGGCAAGAGTATCTTTGGCAGGTTTAGCTCCATCTACAGTGGCCAGAAAGGTGGGCTCAAGATCAGATTAGCTGCTCACCCATGTTAGTGATCTACGGGAGTGCCCTGGGGACTGGCTTTGGGGCTCCTTGTCTTGCATTCCCAGGGGACACCTTCCTGCCTCCAGCATAGGTCAGTGCTGCCTCAGCAGCACTCCAGGTAGCCTCTAGCTACCTGGCCTGCCTGTCAAACCCAAGCCCAGCTCAGTCTTTGCAGATCCCCAACACCTGGCATCAGGACAGACCTTGGATTCACAGTCAAACATCCAGCACAGGAAAAGCCAAGGGAGTCTTTCTGGGCGTTCATTACCTCAAGCCATTGTTCGTCTCCTTCCTCAGCTGCCTCATGGGAGATAAAAGAGGATAACAATGAGTAACGCCTCTAGAAGATATTCTGGGATTAGTTTAGGAGCCATAGATATTTTTATCAACAGCAATCAAGTGGATCTAGAGAGGTATTTTAGTTTTGTAGGCAGCATTCATGGACTGTGCTGCCAGTTACAGCTCCCGCACTTCACAACAAATGTGGACAAATTAGAACTTGTCTGGGATTGTTAGATTTCCTGGAAAACTTGCAGCAAAAGTCTGGAAAAAATCCTACATTCTTTATCCAGAAGAAGAAGAAAATATAATTTGAGGTGGTAACTTCTGACTCCCGCTGAGCGGGAGTCCATGACCTGTCTCCGTCTTGTGGCTCTTCTCCAGACCTGCAAGTGACTCCAGTAGTCCCACGCATGCCAGGAAGGATGGGTAGCTCTGAAGTCCCTTCTGCGCATGGCTGCCCTGCTAGCCCACTGAGCTCACAATCCTGGGAAAGGATTAATTTGGGGAGCCTTTGAGTGCTGCTCATCTGGCACCAAAGCAGTAGTGCTGGTCCCTCTGTTCTGCTCTTTCCATCCCAATGCCACAACCAGAGGGGAAATGTGATTGCATCAGCACGGGGGAGCTGAGATGATGCAGCTTGTGGCCATGCAAGTAGGATTGAACTGGCCGAGCAACAGTAGTATTTGGCAATGGTCACACTCTGGCACAGACTCTCACTGGCTCTGCCATTTCCAAGACCTGCGCCTCCATCCATAGGCAACTCCTATATTTAGTAACTGTGCTGGTGGCAAAGGCCCAGCCTCCAGGATGTTGATTCAGACACCCAGACACTCAGCCACTTCCTGTTTGGATGCACTAAAATTATTTGCATCATTTAAAAAGTGATGTTGGTTAAGGGAAACAAAGCATTATTGTCAGAGGAGGCTGAGAGCCGGGTTACGTACCCGTGCACAATGGAAAAAAAGCAGAACAAATTGTCTCCATCTCCCAACAGCAGCACGCACATACGGCATGTCCCCAGGAGCCACTTTCACCACTCCTCCTGCACACTGGCACTTGTATTGCCACAACAATGCAGTAAAGCATTGTGATCCCCTGCTAAGCCTCCTCCCAGGGCTACTCTGCCAGCCCAGGGTGACCCAAGATCATCAGCTACAGATCAGGAGCAGAGACATACCCAGGAGATGTGGTCTGCTGGCTGGAACAGGCAATAGAAAGAAATACAGGCTCTAGCATCTGCCCCTGCTCTGCCACCCAGGCAGTTATGGCTGGTGACAAGTTTTTGTCGTGGTTTAATCTCAGTCGGCAACTGAGCACCACGCAGCCGCTCGCTCACTCCCCCCCACCCGGTGGGATGGGGGAGAGAATTGGAAGAGCACAAGTGAGAAAAACTCGTGGGTTGAGATAAAAACAGTTTAATAATTGAAATAAAATTATAATAATAATATGATGATAATAATAGTAATACACAAAGCAAGTGATGCACAGTGCAATTGCTCACCACCCGCCGACCGATGCCCAGCCAGTCCCCGAGCAGCGGCCCCTCCCCGCCAGCTTTCCCCAGTTTATGTACTGAGCATGACGTCCCATGGTATGGAATGTCCCTTTGGCCAGTTGGGGTCAGCTGTCCTGGCTGTGCCCCCTCCCAGCTTCTTGTGCACCTCCAGCCTTCTCAGTGGGTAGAGCATGGGAAGCTGAAAAGTCCTTGGCCAGTGTAAGCATTACCTAGCAACAACTAAAACATCGGTGCGTTATCAACATTGTTCTCCTCCTAAATCCAAAACACTGTACCAGCTACTAGAAAGGAAATTAACTCTATCCCTGCCGAAACCAGGACAGTTTTTCATAGCAAAATGCAGCTTTCCACTGTCACACAGTCTTTGCAACCCCACTGTGGGCATAAGTGTGGCACCTGAGATGTTCATGAACTTCTGGCGACTGGAGGTCCAGGTGCATGGATCTCTACCCTGAAGGCTTTGTGGGTGGTGACTGTGTCTGTAAGCTGGACTCAGCTCTTGTCTCATCACCTCTGTACCTAATGTCTTGCCCTTGATCTGCAAAAGCCAGTGCAGCTGCTGAGTGAAAGGGCAGACATGATTCAGTTTGGGCTGACTGCTTCTGGGGAGAGCGGTGATGGAGAGGGCCCCTGCCCAGCACTGCTGGCATCCGAGTTCACCAGTCTGCAGAGTCACAAAGCCTGGTTGTGCCCCACGGCCATCTGCTGTGGCTCACAGCCAGAGGGGCAGTCAGGACACCTTGCCGAGGAGCTGTGGATACTTGGAGACATCATTTGTCCACTCAGCTGCCCTAGGCTGTGCATGCAACCAATGCCTCGGTGGCTTCTCCACTTCCAGAAACAGAAAAATTTGCAAAATATTTTTTGGGAATCCTTGCAAGTGATCCCTTCCCCACTGTCTGCAGGACCTGGATGTCTGATAATGCCCAGCTGCTCCATGCTCAGTTCTTCCCTAGCTCCCAGATACACAAAAAACCCCAGACTTTTACTTCAAATGTTCAAGAAGGGAGTTGTCCTAGATGCTTCACATCCCACCTCCAAAATATGATCAACTTGGCCTTCTGTTTTTTTCAAAGCCTTGCTAATCTATTCCCAAAGTCTAGGAAGGCTGATGACTCAATAGGTTTTCCCCCACAGAGTCTGGACAAGCAATCTCTTGGCAAGGGCTGTTTGTGACTTAGCTACAGATGGATTTACCTGTCCTGCCTTCTTTTTAGCTGAGATGCAATTAGTCATGTGGACCAGGAGCTTCAAAAGTGACTGGATATCTTACTGCCTTGACTTTTCACACCCGCCTTAAAAACAAACAGCTGGGCACCTAAAAATGAAGGCAACCATGTTCCACTGTCCCTCTGAAAAGTCTTTGCCAAAGTGCATTTTCCAAGCCCAAATTAGGTGAGTGCACTGTTCAAACTAAGGAGTAAAAGGCAAATTACAAATAACAAATCACAAGAAGTGGGTTCTGAGTCATCCTCAGTCAATGACAGAGGCTCTGCAATCAGAATTTAGGTCATAACTGCATTGCTATTGTATGTGCAGGAATATAATCTGGCACCCACATTGGTAGCTGTGTTGAGTCAGCAAGGCAAACAAGAGTCAAAAATAATTAAAATCTTATTTTTGTCACTGCATTTAGCAACTGTTTCTGAATATCTGTCACGGCAGAGCAAACCTGCAAAGTCACAGTCTAGGATTTCTCAGAATAAAGTTGCAATTTGATTGTTGCAATATGTTTTAAACCTCAGGTCGAAAGTTCCCAGCCATGGCATCCCAGAGTTCTTCACGTTTGAATATACTTTTTGATTTTATCATCTGATAGTAATTTGTCAGGTAAGCAGTGATCATAAAAGAAACCACTGGTCTGAGAAGACAAGAATCTCCCTCCAGCAGTCTAATTAACGGAGCACTCAGTGCATTCTCAGAGCCAGCTTGGAGACCTGGAGCAGGGTGCACAATCCTCATGCTTCCCCATGCACCTTCAGCTGGCAGCAACCAGAAATTTTATTGAGCAATCCTAAGCAAGTCTGATACAAATCATGGGCGATGGCAGAACGAAGGATCCAGGGCCTTTTGCTCTCGGAGAGGACCACGCTGCCAGCTCCCTGAGATAAGGTGAGCACTGTTTGCTCTTGCCACAAGGCCCAGCCAGGAGCGAACTTTCCCCATATCCCAGCACTCAAAATATCTGTCCTTTACAGCTTGGCAAGACACAATGTCCAAACTCAGATTCCCAGATCCACCCTAAACTGCACGCCCTGGGTGCTGCCTCCACATTTCCCTCTGCATTGATCCACTCCTTTTGAAGAAAGACGAGACTTCGTATTTTCAGCTTCATCTACTTTCCCTTCTGCCACCGCACACCGAATCTGAGAGCATGCAAGCTGATCACAGTGTTGTGCAAAGCTAAGCCTTTGATTACAGAGTTGAAAACAAAGTTAAAAAATGGAAACATGCAAATACAATGACACAATGCAGCTGTAGAGCCAAGATCGTTCCTGGTTACTGCCCAGACTGCTTTCTGGGGGATATCCCAGCCCCTAGCTCTAGCAGCCACACACCTCCTGGACACTGCCTGCAGGAGTAGGATCCCTGAACATCTCCTCCCTTTTTCCACCACTTCTCTTTCATCTATTTTCTTTCTCTGTTTGGCTTATGTTGGCATTTGATGCAAGTGTGCAAGGGACTTTTGCTTCCCCACTCAAGTCTCCCTGCTCTTGCAGACATCCTGACTTCTCTGTTGAGTTCACGCCTTCGAGCTTAAAACACCTTCTTGTTGCTTGCAGGATGGTCACACTATTTAGTAACTCTCAAGGAGCCTGCATCACTCAAGACACCTGCAGTTTTATTCACAGCTCTTATCTGCACCCACGCAACAATATCAAGGGCAGCTACCCCAGCTAAGAGCCTTTCTTCAAACAACTTCCCCCCTCCTTCTGTCAGTTTGAGGGCTGCACCATTACCCTGAGTGCTAACACATCACTACCTAGCAGGTTCAGAATTGAGGAGCTGAGGATATTCCGGGGGCTTTTGAGCCTTGCACTGGCTTTGCAGGACTCCTAGGCTCAAGGCAGCCCAGCACCAACAGCAGAGAGAAGCCAACAGGGGCCATAGCTCCCCGTGGATTGCTGTTGTTGCCATCCAGTGCCAAAACTTGGCTGTTTGTATGAGAGTGAAAGAAAATCCAAGAACCAGGGCCAATGCAAATCAGGTCTGGAAGCAAGAGCTCACAAATAGCAAACTCTTCAAAAGGCATGCAACCTGTTTTCAGCTCTGCTTTAACACACAGGACCCACTGACACCGGGCAGCCTGGCAGCTCAGACTGAGAAAAGTTGGAGGAAGGACCTGGGGTTGGACGGGTTGGACCAGGGGGGTTGGATGGGGCAGAGGTGTGCCTGTGGATGTCACAGGCACTCATGGAGTTGTTTGTTGAAAGAATTTGCAAAAGACTGTAATTGATTAAGAAATGGGGTAATTATGCAATCTGCTGATTACAGAGAAAGGGGTTATTAATCCATCAGACAGGTCCAGCAACAGCCCTGTCAAAGCACCAGGGGAGATGTTGTGGGGAAGAAGAAAGGTTGCACACGTGGCTGCGCTGGTATCCAGGAAGCCCACTCCCCTCTGAGGCCGAGGAGCTCTGGGACTCGTTTGATCCTGCCTCCAGGACCAAGTGCCACGTGCAGAAGCATGCAGTGCATGCCGTGCTAATCAGACCACACCTGATTGCCAACTGTGTTTCCTGCAGCCCAGATTAAACTGAATTGGCCTCTGATTTTATCCAGACATCCCCTGGAGACCCCTTTTGTGAGATTCATCTCACCACGGGAGGACTATGTCAGCTGAGGGTCCCTTTACAAACCATAGCAGAGTCCAACTCATCTGCTGGACCTGTTAAGACTGGGGTTCATGAGGTGTCTTCACCAGTCAGTGGAGTTTGGGGGGAGGCTGGAGGTGCCAGCTTCGGGGTGAACTGACCTGCTCTTGTGTTTCTGCTGGCTCTGAATTAAACAGCTCTCCAACAGAAATCTCTCAAGCCTGGACACCAGCTGATGAGGGACACCCACCCTGACCCCTGGATGCAGGTGTCTTGATCACAAACTGAATCTGATCCCAGATGTTACGGGAGAGGAAAGCACCTGCGTGCACTGCCCCCCTTACCAACCTGTGCCTCTGCTACCCTTTCGTCTTGCACAGACCCTAAGATATATTGTTGACAGCAAAGCTCCTGTTCACACCACAGGGCACAAGCTCAGAGCAGAGGTACAAGCCAACTGCTGCCTTCCCCCAAGCCTTTTGGCCATTTGACACCCTTCATTTGGCCAGCCTCTCCAGACAGGAGCAGGGATGCTCAGCTAGAGCCCCATGTGCCCCAGGCTATCCGGGTGCAGACGGGGCATCCCCCATCACCCCCCCTGCCAGAAGGACTTTCTACCCAAGGGTCACACAGCACTGTCCACTCACAGGGACCAAATGGCACGTGAAGATAAAAGGAAAACCCAGACCCAGCATGGGGATGTACTGAGTGGCCGAGGCATCTCCAAGTCTTGGCATGTCTTGGCTATAAGCAGCATTGGAGCATTATCCCCGACTTGGCCAGAGCCACGCAAGCTGCAGAGCACAGGCAGATTACCTGGTCCCAGGCCTGTCTGGTTAATCTGTGCGCAGTTTCTTTATCCTGTCTGCCTATATACAACTTCCCTCCTGGCCACCTGCAACCACTGGCGGTGGGGACAGCGCACACCAAGGGGGTGGGAGGGCAGGGGAGACGTGCAGTGAGCACCTCAATGGCAGCTCAGCTGCTGCACCAGGCCTGGCATCCTTAGGGTGTGTGGATGTGCGGGGGGGCAGCGAGCAGCCCCACGTGTGGGGTCTCGCAAGGAGGGACCGCGGTCTCCTCTGCACCCCTGGCACCAGGCTGTTTTGAGCGGGGCTAGGTGGTCTTGCATGCCACCATGGCCAAGCTGGACTCAGCATTTAGGACAGTCTCAGACCAGGCTGGAGGTGAAATGAGAGATGCAGAGCACAGGGGAATGGGGGCTGGGTCACTTTCACTCATAGGGGTAAGAAATCAATACAAGCAAGGGATTTGCCTTTCTGTGAACAAGCTGGGGGTGACAGTTCTGGATAGAAATAGAGGAGGTGAAGACATGGCAGGGAGAAGTGATGGGACCTGTCCCATCATGGGACTGCTGAGAAGGACGGAGGGACACAGGGGCTGCACTGGGCAGACCAGCATGGCTGAGGTAGGGTGGAGGAGCCGCTGACAGGGACGTGCCTCCAGGCTGGTGCAGAGGAGGAATCAGGGTCCCACAGCAGGCTATGAGTCTTCCTCACATTTGGAGGCACGGTAGCCAATGCAGACCAGTTTGCATCCCTCTGACCCACCCAAAGCCCTGCATGATACTACTCACCAGAGACATCATGTCATGTACTGCCACTGCGGGGACGTGACACTGTGGGGTTGCTGAGCCTGCTGAGAAACAGCTGGAGAAAAACCTCCGCTCACAGGGTGCTTTCTGTTGGAGGAAAAAGAGGAGAAATCCCAGTTCTCCATGCTGTCAGGATGGTATTTTAGGAAATTCCCTTTCATCTACCCAGATGTGTTGCCCATTTAAATATTGATCCTTCTCCTTTGCATGCGCTCTGTACCCACTTAGGCTTGCCATTTTTCAGCTTGCTCCTCTGATGGAGCTGAGACAATACACTCAAGTCTCACACCTTGATTTGCTTAAAAAAAAAAACCCATAGTGTCTTTTCCCCTGGATTTGTCAGGGGAACCAAACGCAGAGCAGCTCTGCACCGCACAGCCCGGGAGCACATTGTCCTATGGGGGTCCATCGCATCCTGCAAACCTCCCGTTTTTGCAGACTGATGGGAAAAGCATCACACTGGGATCCAAGAGCCCTTGCCACAGCCCTGCAACAGACCACAGTGGCAGCAGGGCCAGCCCCACCAAATCCTGGGGGGTTTGCACCAGAATTCATGCAGGGTTTGTGCCACTGATTTAAATGAATTCCCAAAATCCAGATAGCACCAGGTGGGCTGACTGTGCCCATTCTGACAGCCCCATTTAAAGTAAAGAAGGTTGAAACTACCCTCAGAACAGGGGTAATCACTCAAAACACAGAAAACCCACCAAAACTAAAAAACAACAAAAAAATGGGCATTCAGATTCTCTGGAAATCAAAATGTTGGAGCTTTCTCTATAAGAATTATTTCCCGGATTAACTTCCTAGTGTGAGCAGGCATCTCCCCTCAAACAATAATAAAATTCACAGGTATCAAATTCAGAAGAAAATAACCCATTAAACTGAGCAAAATAAATCAAAATGCTATAAGCAAAACCTTGCAGTATCTCCAAAACATTATCATCTTTCATTTCTTTTTCTTCTAGCTACAGAATTGTGACACTCTTGCAGAAAATTCCTGTCCACTCAAATCTACATTTTTGTCTTTGGTTAAATAAAGTATTTAACAAGAGGAAACAACACAGGTTTACAAGTGGTTTGTGAAGACTATGCTTGTTGCCATGATTTAATTAAAAGCCATTTCACATGAGGGATTCACACATCCTCTCCACCCTCAGGTATATTTTACTTTTGTTCTTTCTCACTCTTTTCTTCTCTGCTTGCAAAGCCAAGACCATCCAGCCTGACGGGATGCAGTTGGTCTTTGTATTAAGGTAAACTTGAACAAAATCCTATTTAGCTTATGCTCAGGGACAATCAGAGCTTCTAGTGCCAAGGGCTTATTTCAGGGGGATTTGTGCAGTTTGACACAGATAGGAGTTCAATTTGAGCCACCAGAAATACGTCAATTAGAGCCAGACAAACAGGGAAACAGCTGGATGTCCCGAGTCCTGCCCCCGTGCATCTGCTGGGAGACAAACCAGCGTGTGCATGGGACTCGCAGACCCTGCTCCTGTGGGAGTTCACGTGTCCCAGACTACTCTGGGGAGAAGAAGGTTGGAAGAAACATGAAGAGCTCTGGCAGGAGGGGTCAGGAGAGGCAAGTCTACTCCAGGGAGGAGAAACTAGAACAGCTGATGGGAGAAAACCAGGAGGACAAGAATAACCAGGACTTCTGCACCAGCAACTGAGCCTTGCAAGTGCACAGCAAGCACTGAGCCCAGGGATTTATTAGAAATAACAAGGAAACCGGTGGCAGTGCTGGCTGCTCACTGCCCCAGCAGTGTTGGGCGTGCTTTGCTGGTGAGTCTGCTCTCGGGAAAGCCTGGCAGAGAAACCTGCTCCCTGCAAAGCAATGGATACGGGCTCTGCCCTGAGTCTGAGGGCTCCCAAACCTGCTGAGCCTCTCCGAATGCTCCCCACCAGTGTCACAGCCTAGTCAAAGAGGACTGGATCATCACCTAGTTTGAGAGATGAAGACCTGTCCTGGCCATCCCCTCCCAAGGTGGAGTATTTGACCTGGTAATTCCTGGTCATGGCTGTAGATTTTTTATGAACTACTGATGATCTTTTAGAGAGACACCCCAAATCACCAGTATGATGCAGTGGAGATGAATGTGGGTCAGCGGTGGTTCACCACAACTGAAGTACCTTACAGAAACTGTAGGGCAAATGAGGAAGCCAAACTCTCCAGCTCAGGTAAACCGGGGGACTTGTCTCCAACAATGATCACTCTGCTCCCCAGGGTGGTGCTACAGGAGATCCCTGTGCTCGAGGCTAAACCAGGCTGCCCCTGATGTGGACACAGAGAGTGGAGTGCACCCTTGGGCTAAAAACACACCACTGGCCTCTGGCTGGGCCCTACGTCTGCTTTTGTCTGTAATGGGAAGCAAAGTGCATGTGCACGCCATTAATTTCTTGCTCCCTGCAGCGGGAGGCAATGATCCAGCTTCTAATCACCACCGATGGAATGAGGCACCGCAGCAGCAGTGGGCGCAGGATGGATCAATGGGTTACGTGGTTCGCAGGGGATGGGCAGTGGGGTTTATATAACAGCCAGATTCTGGGAGGGGACATCACAGGACCATGTGGTGCCTGCCTTCACAGCCAGCGCAAGGGAAAATCAGAACAGGGCTTTCAGCATCGGTGTAAATGCACCACAATGTGCAGGGTAGGAGGGAGGCAAGTCCTTTCATATTAAGTGCTCTGAAAGTGGCTCTGCCCCCTCAGGGAAAGGGACAGGACAGCCAGGAAGGGAACTCTGTGTCCAATTGCTGCACCAGTCCCCCCTGATGCCCTGCACCAGGCCATGTCCCTGTGTCCTCCCCACAATCATCCCCTCCCCCCAGTGGTGGCTGGAGAAAGGGGAGGGATGGTGATTTCTTATAGTGTGGCCCTTTTCCCTGCCTTTCAAGGAGTCCCCAACCACCAACTGCCTCCACTGATGCAACCAGGCAGAGCTGGACGTAGGTCACCGCCTCTGCCGCTTGTGCCGTGTGACATAAATGGCTTTGCTGACCCTAATGCTTTGGAGCTTACAGCTCCTGATCCAGGTAGTCCCAGGACAGCCATCCTGCTCGGCTTCCTGCCAGCAAAATTAAGTTAGCAGTGCAACTTGGGAGCTCAGAGAGCAAAATGTGGTCCTGTCCTCCCTCCATGACCAGGGTCGAACAGGGCGAGCATGTGCCCCTACCCTCTCTTGAAAGCACTGGCTCCGCTTCCTCCCTTCCTTCTCGTGAAGCAGGAAAGTCACACGCTGACCTATGAGCAAGTGCTGCATGAGGGTTAAGCAAGAGGCTCTGATGGCGTCTGTCTGGCAGCCAGCAGGTAAGTCAAGAATTTCCCCAGTACATGCCTCACACCTTGGAGTGGAGGGAGCCGCAGTGTTGCAACACCTCCTACAAACTCAGAAGATGCATTAAAGAAGTTCACAGGATGGAAGCACTTCTTCTAGGCCTGTTGCATAATCCAGATAAGTAGATAAGCCTGTAATATTTGCACAACACCGTGTCCCTTCATTGGCCTTGTTACTGGTCTCATTTTGCAGGGCTTAATTCAGGGGATCTGATGGATTGAGGACACCTTTCAGGTCAGCTATTCCTTGGGAGATGGCTGTGACCCAGCTCTAGTGTTGTGCTACTGGGAGCATTAAAGGGACGGGGACACCTCGCTGACAGCTGTACTTTATGCTTTGCAAATCTGTCTCAAAAACATTTTGGAAATGGCACTATGACACCTATGGAAAGTACTTGGACAGCTTCTCATGGAAGGACTGTGGCAGTGCAAAACCACCATGGGAAAAGAATCATGACCTGCTGGAGGTGAAATAACCTTTGCACTAACACACAGATACACACAGCTTGGGCACATTCCTGATCAAGTATTTACTTAACTCAAAGGGCACAGGATGTGGAGATTGAGTAGTGGTAGGACTCAGGTGTCAGGGAAAAAGATGGGACACAATGCATTGATTGAGCACAGGCATGGTCCAGAGTCTGCTAGGAACTGTTCTGCTTCGGTAACTCCCCTCTCTGGGATTTACCAGGCAGCCCGAGGGGAGGGCACGGTAGCATCTACGCAGCAAACAGGTGGCATCACCTTGTACTTTCTTTTGGGCTGTGGGTGCAGGGAGGATCCAGCCAGCAGGATCCAGGGATGTGCCCTGAGCACAAGGGCACAGACTAGAGCAATCAGTGCTGTACTCTGGGCACTTGCAGAGTCCTTCGTCGAGCCAACAAGCAGGGAACAATGTTGTGCTGAAAGCTGGCCTTCCCTCCAGGAGCTTTCTGCAAGCAAGTCCCACACCTCGCACCAAAAGGGACCTGGGTGGTCAGAGCAGGAGTCTCAGGACTTGGTGGGATGCTGCTCGTAGCTGCCCTGGACCCACACGTTGTGCACGAGCCTGAACTAACAGGCTGGGGGGCAGAGGGGGGCAGACCTTCTGCCCCAAGGACCCCAGCCTGGTTCCAGGTCACACCAGATGGATCTTCACCTGCCAGGGGAATGCAAACCTCTTCCCCATTTCTCTGTTTGGAGCATGGGATGCCTTGTCTTTGGGTGCAGATGCCTTCAGGGATCTGCAGCATTTCTAAATCGCTGCAGAGCCCCAGGAGGGACCAGAGGCCCAGGAGGGACCACATTGCTCCTCACACTCTTTAAAGATATATAGATGCCCTATGCCTGTGGCTATTCAGAAGTCATCAGTCCCAGCCCCACCCTCACAGTGTGGGGAAGATCGCAGGGCTTGCTGTGGCCCAAGTCCTCTGGTCAGCCCATGGTGTTTCAGCAATGGGGTTTTTCTCTCCCTCCTGGGTTGCTTTGACTTGTTCCCAGGCCACAGCCCTTTGGCAATGTCCATTCAGAAATCCCCTCTGGGGTGCTCATGGCCACTGTGTGGGACTTGCAGGGAAAACATGCATCACTCGCGGGAACACGAGGTCAGGAGACACAGGATGGGGTGAGCAGAGCCAGTGCGGCTGCAGCTCACAGCCCTGCTCCCCGGGTGAGTCACCGCTGCACTATTTATACCAGCGTCGAGGCAGGGACGCCTGGCCCAGGGGAAGGGTTTTCCATGCTCTGCTCCTTGCCCCTACCAGGGATGGGGACTTATGACTGCCCGTAAAGCCACCTCTCCTGCCCCTTCCTTCTATATCTTAATCATAAAGTGTCCCTTCTGCTTGCCCTGTTCTCCACCTCGACCTCATCCACCCGCCACGGGCACAGCCCAGTCCTGGAGAGATGTTTTGTCCCCTTCACCCAGCCTGGGGCAGCACCTGCAGGAGCCTGCAGAGATGGAGAAAGAAGCCATGGCAGCCTGACCCCATTTCTCTGGACAAGGGGAGGAAGCAGAACAGAGCTGCCTCGTGGTGTGGGTACAGATAGCTCCCCCATCTTCCCCAAAATCTCTTCCTGGGGGAGTGTCAAGCAGCCAAGCAAAGACTGGCCAGGGAAGAAGGGAAGGAGTTGGCATAAGTGATGGTAAAAGACTTTCCACTCATTGCTTTTCCTTCTTGGTAGGGATTGCAGTGCAATTGCAAGATTGCAAAATCCATGCTTGGGATTTTTTTAAAATGCTAATTCTGGATTTCCAATCTTGAGCTGGCCAGAGGGCCATGCTGAAATAACAAAAGACCATTTGTTTTCCTGAGGGGGAAACTAGAGGCTTGTTTGTTTTCTTTCAACATCAGAAAGTCAGATCTTATATGTCTCACTCACTGAATTTTTGAATGGAAAAGAGCAGGTGGTTTTGTAGCATCAGATGCACCAGGAAAACATAGTCCCATTGCTTGCGTTGTGTCAAAATGGTTAAACATGTCAGTCATTCTTGTTTGTTTCACTCAATGACTAAATAAACAGCAGGGAGAAAAGGTTAGTTCTTTAAGTTTCAGTGCTCATCAGTGAGGGTCAGATGAAGCTCATTTTCTGCACGTGGGACCTCTAACAAGTCCTACAGGAAAACCAAGAAATATCAGACGTGACCTTCCTGGCAAATCAAATGTGAAAAACAAGGAAGCCACACTAGGCAAGCTTTTTAAGGAAGCAAAAAAAGGGCACAGCCCATTTATTTTTCCTCAGCAGATTCTCTCTGAGGTCATTGTACTGTTGTAAACTACATCTCAGTTTGGCTGATAACAGAGTTTAGTACGGTTGCTCTGCAGCATTAGTCTTGTGTGGGTCTAAATTCATTCAGAAGCGGAGCAGAGCCTTGGAGAAAGAGTGATTAACCTGTGGTTGGCTGTGGTCAGCTGTGGTGGGGATCTGAGCATTTAATCACAGCCTCCTGGTCCTAGACTCATCCAGACCCAAAAGACAGAGTGTCCCTAGAAAACCCTGGGGGCTGGACGCAGAAAAAATGTCCAACTCTGTGCTCAAAGGAGCCAGAGGTCCTTTATTGCTCTCCTTTATGAGGATCCAGTTTCCAACCGAAAAGCACAGAGGGGTGCAAAAATATGTGTCCTGGTAACTGTTCACATTGTCTTCCCTCTTGGTTATGTTCCTTTTCAAAGTCCCTCCAACGTGTCAAGGTGGTTTATGGTTTAAAGGTTTTCCTATCTGCTAATCCAAGTTGTGGATCCCATCCCAGAGGAAAAAGCCAGGAGGGGCTGAGTCACCCAAACAAACCACAAAACACAGCCAAGAGAGGATGGGCACGGAAGTCATCTACTAAGTGCAAGAGTCTCCAAGGTTGATGTCTGCATCTCAGGGGTTACCTGAAGTCCTACCGTCACAAGAGAGTATGGGGTTTATGCACTGTTGGCTAGACCAAAAAGAGGTGTCTGGCTAGGAAGAGATGGATTGTGTCCTGGACTCCCTGTCGACAAAGGCCAGTGTGGGGGTAGGCTCACAGAAACTCAGAGCGCCTCACGTTGCCAAATGGAACCTGATGCCCTGTGTGACCTGCACTCGCTGCTAGCATGCAGGGTGGCCATGCTCTGCCTTTGCCTGCATTGCCACAGTTGCCTTCATTTGCCCTCCTCATTTCTGCAAGTGTTGGTCTCATTTTCTCCAGTTTTTGCTATTTAGTAAGAACATTTGTGAGGATCGAACATGAGACTCCTCCAGTTGGAGAAGCTGCTGCGATGGACAAGCAGTGGCAAAACTCACATTGCCATGGTGAGCTCAGCCCAAAGGGACCAGAAAGCTGTAACAGGGGCACCATGGGCATTACATTTCACCATGGAAGGGTTTGGATCCCCAATGGGAAACAGGCAACAGTGTCCTGCTTGCTGCCCAGGATGATGAGATACAACCAATAAATGACAAAATAGAAGGAAAAGATGCAATACACAAGACAAGGCAGAAACGATGGGGCTCTGAGATCCAGTAGCCAACACCAAGGCTTGTTCTCAGACCCACGGGGGAAACTGCATGTCTTCTTTCTGGGACCACGGCCATATTTTTCAGCAGAAGCCAACCCATCATAAGCCAAGCCAAGACTGGAGGCTGGTATAGTCATAGCTCCCGCATGGCCACAGGAGACATTGGGAGCTGCCTGCAGAAGACCAGCATCATTTTCACTCCTGCCTCGGTGCAGAGTGAAGAGTTAAATTCTCTCCCTCAGCAAGAGCACAGAGGCAGCTCCCAGTCGCCACCATCTGCTCTCATTCACACTTGAGCTGTGCACAGGCACCATTCAGTTCTCCATTTATTCCTTTTGACAAAACCAGAACTGCTGAGATCACATATAATGAAAGAGAAGAATGGCTGAGCCGTCCCCAGCATGAGAAGCTGGGCTGGCTGGGAGCTCGCGGGGAGGGGAAACATCTGGTCACAGGAGAGGGTCCTTCCCTCTGTGCAGCCAGGAGGGTGCTGTCTCCTGAGAAATGTCTCACTGAACTGCAAATGGCTGCTGGCATCATCCAGCCAGGCCACGGCCCGTGTGCTAATAGTTGTACACAGAGCAGCCCTGCCTACGTATCTGGGTCCCCATGCAAGCAAGAGTGTTTATACACAGTGAACATCCTCTGTTTGCAGTGCACCAGTCTCTCCCTAACCCACTTTTGCTCTGCTCCAGACCAGCAGTGACACTCTGTAGTTTAGCAATCCATCCCATCACAAACGACAATAATCTGTGAGCATTCCCAAGAAGCCCCAAGATTCTGCCTGCACCGAACCTGGTCAGAAGCTGCCCGGCTGAAAAGTGTTTTTGTAACTGGGAGTGAACAGAAATTGCAGCTGCTGGAGGGAAACAACCCAAGCCTCATTCAATATAAAAGGGGGGGCTATTTTTTAAAAAATGATCCATTGTCCTAAAAAACCAAACTGTTCTATAATTAAAAAATCACTTTTCATTTAGACATTTCTGGCAATTTATACTTTAAAAGGTTTTTTTAAAAGGTCGGAAGAGGTTAAAGTATTTATAAATTATTCAAATGAACTGTTTAGGTTAATTCAAACTAAATATTTTTTTTAAAGGCCTCTTCCATGACATTTTCAACAATTTGACCTAATTCAAGCAGGAAATGGTTTCAGATACTCATAAACTCATGGGATGGGAAGTGAGATCTAGAGAAAACCAGCTGATAATTGCTCGTCTAAATCACTTGGCAAGCACTCGTGAAAAAACAAGTCATGCCAAAGAGAATCAAGATGGGAAAAGTAAGCTAAACGCATACCAATGAATTCAGCTACCTCTGGTCAGCAGAGGCCGGAGGCTTTAGTGAGTCACCGGCTTTTCTACAAGAGGCTGTTTTTTTTCCTTGTCTCCCCTTTTTGGCTCATGCAAATACAGTTTGTGCGTCTTTCCCCTGCCTAGAGCTTGTTTTCTGGAAGTCCTGGCTGTGCAAACAGCCGCAGTTCCGCAGTGCCAGTTCCTGCTCCTCTCTCTTAGATGTCTAGCACGCTGCAGACCAGAAGGAGCTCTTAGATGAGGTGGTGGCAAGGGGGACAGGTAAAGTTTAGAAAGCTGAAGCGATCAAACAGGAAGCGGTGGGGGCAGGGGACATTCATGCTGCTGCTTTTCCTCCCGTGTCTCACCGGGGCAGTGCACGGTGCTGGTGGGGCAGAGGGAAGCATCGATGGTCCCCTTGGAGCCAGGAGACCCCTCACTGAAGGGCCACGTTGCTGGCATCCCCTGCTGCCGCAATCTCCTGCTCATCCTGCCGCTGCATCATTCTCCTTGGATCCCCCTTACTGACCCCTTCCCATTGTGTTTTCCATTTGCCAAAGCCACCAGCAGCCTGTAATCGTTTCCACACTCATTTCATAGGTTGGGGGTGAATTGCTTTTTAGGAAAAACAGGCCAATGCAAAACATTGGGAGCAACACTTCCAAGATATCCCAGAAACCCAGTTAACTTCCCTGCACCCAATGAAGAAATGCTTCAGAAATTCCCCTGGCAAGGTTACCCGGTAGTCTGAAATACCATTACTATTGCCCTGTTTTTGATATCCCTTGCAGGATAACTCTATCCTGACTGCTGGGACCCCTCCAACTCTGCGCTGGCTGTGTTTTGCAACCCAGATATTCCAGCAGGAGAGTTGTCCCCGGAGGCAGTGTCTGTGCCAGGCGGGCAAAGCAGCTCGCTAGGTGCCCTTGTCTAACTTAATTCAAAACAAAGCAGAAAGGGAGCCTCAGTGGGTGTTGGGGTCTTCAGCTACAGCCTGTCAGCTCCTGCAGAGAAGGTTTCATTCCTCACCTCCATGCTAGAGCTCCACAGTGAGATTTTAAACAGTTCCAGGTACTGACCCAGGGGAAAGGAGGTACAGGAGCTTATAGCCAGCAGGAGCTGGATAGCTTAGCTTTATGCCATGATGCTGAGCAGTTACAGCTCTGACACTGACCAAGACCCACATCTCAAATCCTTTCATTCTAAGTAAAATAAACCACAGCAAGAGGTTAAAAGGTAGCTAACTGCACCTCCAGGTAAGAGAGCCAGACCACAGCTGGAACAGTGGATGACAGTGATGAAGAGGTGCAGAGCCCAGAGGAGTTTGTTCCTGTGCACCTCCTGGTTTCAGTATTTTTCAGTTAGCTCTGGCAGCAGAGGGTACGAAACTGTAGAGACATCTGAGCACTGCATTCCACGTAAAAATGAAACTAATCAACCATATGTTTTTAAAAAGAGGGTAATAACAGCAGATGAAAACAAAATAGCTTGCAACTCCTTTGAGACTGAGGAGCCAGTCTTGCAATATTGACACCCAAGGAGACCAGAGATGCTGGCTGGCATCCAGCAGCCCTCGTTTTGGGGGATGCAGACCTGGATGACAAGCTCTTCAGGCCCCAACACAGCGGTCAGCACCAAGTGATCCCAGATCATTCTCACAAAGTCCTCCAGTCTTGCAAGGAGAGGCAGGGGGCCATGCCTTACCTGCCACTGTCATCTCACATAGCCTGCTCTGGTGATCTGCTACTGACTGGGGGCACCAGTGATTCTCTGGACCACTTCTGGATGAAGATGATGTGTTTTCTATCACTGACAGCCCAAGGCCGTAGGCGTAAAATAACTGCATTTTTCATCATCCTCGCTGGGATAGACTGTCCCAGCTGATCGCAGTCTCCCGCACTGCTCTGGCTGATGGGATGGGTTTGATATGGTCCCTTCCTTTCTCTGCACTGTATATGGAACATCTGCCATGCTCAGCAAAGGGAGTGCTCAGCTCTCCTAGGCAGGTAAATCTCAGGACTGCTCAGTGAGAAGGAAAGGGGAAGACCAAGCCAGGCAGTGGCACATTATTTTCCTGTATCTCTGCAAGCCCCTAATAGACAGAGGGAAACATCACCGGCAAGTGGCTAGCATGGGTGAAACTGCCCAGCCTGCCAGCTGAAGAGGATCCACTGTATTACAGGGAGGCAGGAGTCAAATCAGGCAGCTCAGAGCAGAGCACACTGAGCTGTACAGTGTGAGACAAACAAGATCAAGCCCTGCACTTGGAAACAGCTGCAGGAACCACAGCAGATTACATTGCTTTGCAACAGTTTGCAGCTGTCAGTGGAGCATGCATGGCACAAAGAAAATGCCAGCAGCACCATCAGTGCACAGACACCCCTGGGAGCAGCTGGCCTGGGCGCTGCAGGAGGTGAATGCAGAGACCCTCTCATGTTTGAAGTGGATTTGGATGCTGGAGCCAGGTGGCTCCAGAACCAGTGACAGCAACACTGGAAGAGGAGCTGCGGCAGTAGAAGCCCGTGAGGTCAGACTTGGGGTAAGAGGGGTGAGCTGCCTCTGTAAGAAAAGGACGTGAACTAAGCTTCTGGCTGTATGACACGGCTGATTAGAAAAGATACGGCTTGTGCTGGTACCAAGAAAACCCATGGCAAGGCACTCCTCAGTGAGAAGTCAGGGGCCAGCACATATAGAAGTTTAGGATGTTGTCCATGGGATGGAGAAGATTCCAGCAGTTACAGAAGGACAATAAAGCAATCATCCGTACCACACCTTGGAAAAAAAGCTGGATTTCAAACAACTCCAAGAACTCATCAGGACTCATCTCCCCACTGCTGGCAGAAAGGGACAGCCTGGCTCAGTGCATCAGCAGTCCTGCTGGTGCTGCTACATCTCCTGCTGGCCTTGCCCTTTCCCTACTTCAAGCATTGCATATAACTCAAAAGATTAAATAAACGCGTAATAAAGGGAAGATTTTGGTCACAGGGAGAGGACTGTTGGGGCACAGCCGGTACCAAATATTTTTCCGTGCCCGGTGCGTCACTGCAAGTTGGGGCAGGTGCACTTAGAAAAACAGAGCCCATGTTTGTGCACTCTTAAGACTGTTATCGAGCTGTGTTTAGGACCCAGCAGGAAACTGAAACTCCTTTTTATGATGTGGAGGCTACTAATGTGTAAGTAAATCACATTTTATCTAGTTAATAACATCAGAGCCTGGCCAGGGACTCCAGGCAGGTCTGGGTTAAACAACCCAAACTGCAATATCTATATAATGACTATAACATTTGCTAATGTCAAGGCAGCAAAAGGTGCAGAGAGGTCGCACGTGGATGAGGCCTGCCTCTCGGACTAAAGAGGGCACGGAGGTGCCTTGGGCTGCAAGGAGATCCAGCCAGTCACCCCAGCAGCCTGAGAGCCTGGTGGTGGGGAGAAATCAAAGGGGTGAAGCAGGGGGGGTTCCCTGCAAGCCCCAGCCTGCAGCACCCCAACAGTGAGAGCAGACTGATGCTGCAGGTGGATTGGCTTGGTGAAGCATCCCCATAGCACACAACAGCCCACAGACTAGTGCCTAACACCAGCCATGTGCTAGCAGAAGAGAGTCAGTGCTCATAGCTAGGTTCTGGCTTACATACACACGCACATAGTTTTATTACCAGAAGCCATGGCCAGCTGAAACTGGCCACAAACCATTTAATCTATATGCCCACAGGGTCTTGGTTAATGCCTCTAACCTGGGCATTCATGGGAAAACACCTCCACTGCAAAAATCCTTTGTAACTTATGCTCTCTTGAGCTGCTAGAAGACGTGGCTGTGATTTGTGGCTGCACAGATCCAGTCCAGCACTAGGCAGACAGAGCTGACACTGGAAGGCTTGGTGCACCCTACTTGCATCTGAGGTAGTATCCAAACCCTGTCTGCCTACCAGAAGTAGCAGGGCCTGTTGCAACAGGACAAGGGGGAACGGCTTTAAACTAAAAGGGGGTAGATTCAGACTAGATAGAAGGAAGAAATTTTTTACGCTGCGGGTGGTGAAACACTGGCCCAGGTTGCCCAGAGAGGTGGTGGATGCCCCATCCCTGGAAACATTCCAGGTCAGGTTGGACGGGGCTCTGAGCAACCTGATCTAGTTGAAGATGTCCCTGCCCAGGGCAGGGGGGTTGGACTAGATGACCTTTAGAGGTCCCTTCCAACCCAAACTATTCTATGATTCTATGATTCTAAGTCAGACTCCAGCAGCATCCACATGGCAGGAGCTGTCACCTGCTAGTGTTTTCGTCTATAGAAAAAGAAATGCAAACCACCACCATTAGAAATGGCCATGGAGGTCACTGGGGAACGGAAAAATTCCAGTTGCAGCACAAGGTTCAATGCAAGATCATCTAGGAGGGGAAGGCAGTTTTTATTTTTGACAAAGGTGATTCAACTCACACTCGGTCTTTCCCAGGTTTCACTCACTCATTCTTTCATGCTCCCATACAAGCACCAAGATGTGTGTGCCCAAGTAGCCTGGTCAGGACCACTTGTGGTGACATGGGAAGTAGGGACAGCAGCTCTCAATGCCTCATCGCGGCTCCTGGATTCTCCTTAGACAGGTGGCTATGCACTGGGTCTTGTGCATGCCTCTTGTACCCTTTAGGAACAGACAATGATTGTGATCTTCTGCCCCTTCATCCTGTCCTGCCTCGGTGAGTCATTAGGAATGATGCTGATTTACTTCCACTAGTTGGGCTCCTTTCTGGGTGTAATCTCTCCTTTGGTTTAGGCCGTCCTTTGTTTTACTGCTCCAGATGTCTTGAGAAGTTGCATGCAGATTGCTTTGCTCTTGATGACCTGCTGATCTAGCAGATCAGCACATGCCATTCATTTAACCCTTCTTCTCACTGTTTCTCCTGCTGCTTTCATATCCAGACATCCCTATTCAGGTCAATTTTAAGTTTCTGTTACAAATCTCCACAGTCCGAGCTGAACTCCAAATTGCTGACACCACGTTACAAAAATCCCTAAAAGCAGTGGGTTTGGATTTCTCATTGCATTGCTTAGCACATGAACAACCACAACACCCTTCCCTCTTACCAGCTTCTTGGAAAGCTTCAGCATCAGCATTAAAAGCTGAATTTAGCCATTCATTCTCTCTGCAGAATGATGGGGGGGGCATCAAGAGGGTATAGCACACAACCATCTTGTTTGCCATGATGCCTCCTTTGAAATCACTCCTTTCACCAGTTCAGTAGATTCCTGAAAAGGTCCCACATTCGCTTTGTTATGTTGTGTTGGGGCCTTGCAGCTTTTGAACTGGATCTCCTTCATGTTTAGTTGGATTCATGCATGGACAGAGAAGATCTGGTTTGTCTAAAACACATGAGATTTGGCACAATCCTATGACCAGGAAAGGCTCTGCAAGCTCATATACAGTCTGTTGATTAGCTGGGGTCTCTTTCCGTGTGACATCTCCTCTCCCACCTGATATCCATGTTTGGGATCGTTCCAGCCTCTCCCAACCAAGCTCCTAAGGGTTTCTACATACAAGGCCAAAAGCAGAAGACCCAGGTGGACCAAGGAGCACCAAGCCATTTGTCATGGTGCAGCTGTATAGCTTCAGGTAACCACCCAGCCACATGGGGAAGCACTTCCAAAAATGACCAACAAAAGGTGAAGCTGCAAAGAAAGGTGAGAGGGGCAAGAACAGGCTGGAGGAGACCATCAAGATTTCCAGTGCACCACAGAGGAATCTGAAGAAAGTCCCATGGACCCTACTGGAAAAGGGCTCCAGCAGCACAAGATCACAGTCACTCATAGCTCATCCCTCAGCAACACCCAGACACGGACAGTGCCGGCCCCTGTGCACTTTAGTCCTCCGTCTTGGCCTGGACCCCACTAGGAGCCCCAGATCCCACAAGAAGCCAGGCTGTTCCAAGCTGGGAGGTGAAAAGGGGACACGCTGGGGACTGCACACAGGGGAGCCCACAGCCTGTTCCAAATACCCCAGACCAGCATACCCATGAGAAGGAATGCAGTGCCCAATGAAGCTGAGCAGTTTTATCGGCTCTCCTGTGACAAGGTGCTAGAAGAGGATGGGTAGGAATATTAGCAGAGTAAGCATGTTCACCGGAGGAGAGACAAGAAGGGGCCATAAGGAAGGAGCTGTCTCACAGGATGAGGCTTATGGAGGACAGCACGTCCCTCCTGCTCCAGCTTTTTAAGAGCAGAAGACCAACAACCATCAGTGGCACAACTCAGGATGCCCCACGCAGAAGAGCAGAGAGCAGCTGAGAGCTGCAGAGCAGGCACCCTCCATCCCCTGTGCCCATGGGGCTGGCACATATCTCAGGAGGGCTTTGATCTTCTTTTCTCCTTGTGAGTGGAGACACGGGACTCCCAAGCCCAGAGGAAGCTGGTGGGTGGCCAGGGCTGGTGTCCTCAAACTGGCAAAGGGTTTGAGGCACTTTAAGCCAAGTGCCCCTTTGAACCTGACCTAGCACAGTGCTCTTGTAGCACAGCCAAAGCATCTCTGCTGGCCTGGCCAGCATTGTCCCCATCTGGGCCACCACAGGGACTGTGTCTGTGACCTCAGGATCTCCCTGACATCGATAGCTGCTGCTCACGAAGCCACCGAATGCCCTAGTAGCTCCCACACCTACAGACTGAGACCAAGCTGCCAGAGCTGGCCCAGCAGGCCAGTCCAGGTTGCAAATCCACAGCTGACAGGACAAGCCCTGAGCAGACGGGACAGCATTCCCGGGCGGCAAGCAGAGCCTCTGGCACCCTTCATGAGCTGTTCTCAGAGGGTTTATGCTTGCAAATGAACTCAGCCAGCAAGGACTCCCAAAACAGCCACTGTGCAGGCAAAGGACCATCCCCTGCTCCACTCCCACCTCTTGCAGTCTCTGAAGGGGGCTATCACAGTCAGGAAGATCCCACCCTGGCCTCTGGACACCCAGCCACAACCCCTTCGAAGGGTCTCACAGATACAGTTCTCCTTCCCTACCAAAGAGCTTTGCTTTTTGCCTCATGCCAGATGCTCATGCAGCTCTTTGCAAGGGTAATCATCTTGATCTTTCTTTTTTCTTTTTTTTTTTAAAGATTTTCCTTTTCCACTTAGAAGTTCTCCTGCTCCCACAGAGCTCAGAGAAACGGGTCTCATTCTTATCTGCAGGCATGAGCTGATAGCAGGTGAACTCTGGCAGCTCTTCCAGGAGGGTGTGTGCAAGGTGATTTCAGCCATAAAGCCATTGTGGGTGGGGTGTGATTTTTTTTTTACCCTCCTCATTCTCCACTTAGAGAGTTGCACTGATTTACAGATTCCCTGTGCCCCCGTGGGTTTACATCTCCTGAGGGAGGTATGGCTATAAATGTGACTGCCCGGCTGCGTGTGCAGGAGGGGTGTCCTCTGCAGGGTGGAACCAGTGACTTGCTCTAACCCCAGGCCGGCAGCCCAGGATGCTGATGCAATTTTTCTCACACTCCCCAGGCATTGTACCTGATCCTGTGGCGTGATGGGGGGACAAGGGCTGGGAACGCACCGTCTCAGTGAGGTGGGACATCCCTGCTGGAGGTGCGGGGCAGGCCATGGATTTCATGGTGCTGTCAGCGAGCAGAGCAGGACAATGCAAGGGGAGGGAGAGAAGCCGCTAAACAGCCCTTTTGGGGAGAGAGGGGTTAAAGGACGGGCTGTGCTGAGCTGCAGGAGGGAGCCGGGGCTGTTTTCAGCAGAGCTGGAGTTAGAGCAGGGCCGTGGCCGCCCGGACACCTCCTCTCCTCTGGCAGGAGGATGCCTTTGTGCGCAGTTTATGCATAATAGATCCTCCGAGGAAAGAGATACTGTCTCTTTGCTCCAAATACAATTTCAATTAGATGAATAGCAGCATAATCCCATAGAGGCGCTCAGCTGGGAACTGACCATGTGAGCGGCAAGCGAGCCCTCCCCCAGCCGAGCGGTGAAAGGGGATCCCCCCCCCCAACCTGCCGGCGAGGAGCGCCGGGCCCCCAAACCCCCCAACAGGGACCATCTGCTCCCACAGCAGCCCCTCCTCCCGCAGCCCCCAGCGAAGAAAGAGCAAAGGCTGCCAGTGCCTTCTGCAAACAAAGGCAGCACTTCAAGGCTGGTGCTTTGAGCCCCCGGGAGTGAGGAAGAGGAGGGAGCGAGAGCCCCAGAGGCTCCCAGGGAGTCCCCCGTGCTCCAATCCTTTGGGCAGGCGGCATTGGCAGGAGTGCTCCAGGAGAAGATGGGGCAGCGAAACAGGGAGAGCACATTGTCCCCCTGCACCAGGTAATGCCACCACAGGGCAAGAGGAGAAAGGAAGGAGGAGAGATCACAGGGGACTCACTCCAAACTTTACTCCCTTCTCCTTCTGCTCTGCCCCCAGTACATCCCAGGGCAGGGACTTGCTTATCCTGCCATCCTGGCCAAAGGGCAGAGCCGCTCCACCATCTGCCAGCGATAAACATAGCAGCAGTGCAAGTGGCAGAGCTGAGTGCTCTATTCCCTCTGAACCTCTCTGGGCTCTTGGAGGGAATTTCCTCTCTCGCTGAAATTCTCAGACTTGTCTCTACTGCCAGAGAGGCAATTTGGGGAAAGTCTTGAGAAACCTAGGTTGTGCAACAGGGAGCTTAAAGCGATTTTCAACCCACAAGGCAACTGACAACACTTTTCTCAGCAACTATTACCAAAACTGTCTGGTTCCACAGTTACAGCAACCCCTTCCCAAGCAGGAGTGCACCACATTTGTGAGACATCACTCACTGCTCCACAACAGATGTGCTCGGCTCACAGGTATCAAACCACCAGATCCTCGGCTTTGCGGTGCCCTCCTCCATCCCTCCAAGCATCCTTCAGAACAAATCCCCCTGGCCAGGGGCACCCTCCGTCTCCCTGCCTTAGGACAGATGGGAGAGCACTTACGGTGCTGCAGCACATGAAGGAACATCATCCAGTCCAAGGGGCAGCTTGGCAAGCTCTGCAGGGCCACAGCAAGTCATTTTCTTGCTAAAGTCAACAGCTCTGAGCCTGAATATACACAGCTGGGCGCAAAGTGACTAGAGATCACATCTGCTGAATAAGAAGGGGTCATTGTTATGCTTTGTCACCCATTTCAGAGCAGATAGCACTTTAAAGCCATTTGGTTTTGCACTCTGAATAGTTAAAAAGGTCAGGCACTGAGCATGGGCAGTGGGGTGTTTTCCCAGCGCTGGAGCGTGATGTGAATATTCCCAGGTGCGAATATTTGTCTGAACATCCGCTGCCTTCCCAGTCCCACAGCACGGGAGGGGAGAGCTTTGATCTCTTCCACAGCTGAGACCTGGTGCACGTTGCGCTTTCCCTGTCCCCGCTAACCCTCCAACTCTGCAACTTGTTGCTGTGCAGCAGGGCTAAAATCAGCCACACCGCGAAGCCAAATAACAGAGCTGCCGATAGATGAGCTCTGGGGGGACCCGAGGGCTCAGAGGCAGGGCTCAGCGACAGCCTGACCCTGCAACCAATGCCT
Organism: Aptenodytes patagonicus; assembly: GCF_965638725.1. Lineage (NCBI taxonomy): Eukaryota > Metazoa > Chordata > Aves > Sphenisciformes > Spheniscidae > Aptenodytes > Aptenodytes patagonicus. The sequence goes on from NC_134969.1 coordinate 7,838,299, forward strand.
TTAATTTACTGTTAATCTGAAATAGAGCCAGAACATGCTAATGAAACGCCAGTTATTGGTTGCCAGTGAAAGGGGCCTGCTTTCTCCTGCTTTTTGTGTCCTGGGATGCGTGCTGGAAGCACTGTGCACAACAGGCACCCACAGCCAGCCAGGCGTGCTCCCCACCACGCTGCTCCCACAGTGCAATTACAAACCCAGACATAAATCATGGTTAACCTTTGCTCTCTCTCATATGTTTGTCCAGAGGCTACAGAAATATTGCACAAGACACGTGATAGCCATAGAAACAAAAATAACTTTATTAAACTGTCCCAGAGTGGGAGAGGAGGGGGAATTTTTTGAAAGTCAATACTTTTCACAGTAAGGGAATGCATTTGGGAAAATAATGCAGACCAGGTATTCTTTTATCAGCAGTTAAAGGTATGTGTTAGGATCTCAAAAGGGACAGATACACACCCTCATGACTCACATACAGTAGGGCTTTGCGCTCTGACTTTGACGTCTTGTTTGCTCTTTTCAAAACCAAAACAACTTGCTTTCCCATCAGGTCAGCTCTTTCCAACTACCCTGACTTTAAAACTCCTGCTAATTCCCTTTCTCTCCTCTCCCTCTATCACTGCTGCAAAACAAAGATGAACATGTGTTAATGCCTTGTTATTTCTGAGTGACACAGGATTAACTAGAAGGAGAGAAACCTGATTTTGCAAAACCAATTGAGATTTGAATTGCAAGAAAAATAAACACCTTGCTTTGCCCAGTGCAGAACTGATTACGAGATGTTTGCATCTACCTGCAGATAGAGATATCACCCAGCTGTACATGTATTTGTGATGTTAAAACTGGAGTCACAAAGGCTGATAACACTGGGAAAGGAAATTCCTGTAGGCTGAAACCCATGAAAGCAGGCACCAGAAAAGGTGGCAGAAAAGCCCAGTGAATATCCAGGCTGAGTTTTTGAAGAGGAGTAATATACACTAGAGCATGCAAATATAGCCTCATGTGTCTTTTGTATTCACTTTCCAGGAACCTGCAACTGAATGAGTTTTACTAGCACAAATGTTGGAGGAAAGTGAAGTTCAAAGCTGCATGCATGAGTAACCATGGAAACTGAATTTTAAATTTGCACATGCAAGTATTTGTATCCAAAGCACTTTGTACGCTCGGCCAATGCGGGAAGAGGGACACCATCATGTCACAATTGGCCAATCGCAACTTAGAAACACAGCTTGAATTTCAAATATCACCTACTTACGGCAAACCTCTGTCCGCTGAGCGGAGAAAAAAAGAAATGTGAAAAAACCTGCCTCAAATTGCCATCTGCTCGTGAATATTCCACAATTAGCAGAGACGGATTCATTGGATACATTATTCATTGTGGATTATTCGCCCAGATCTAACAGCGATAGTTCAACGGGTATTTAAATATTGTGATGAGGAACGTTTCAGACATAGAAGGTGTATGTGACTGTTCCCATGTATGAATATGGATGTGCTCCTATCTTGCAGGAATCTCTGGAAACAATAGCTGTGTGGTAAATACCTTGTCTTCTGCAACAACAGAAAACCTAGAACTCCATGATAAACTGCATTTTTTTTTAAATCCCTTTTCCTCTTCATTTGTCCTCTGCCCCAACTCCTCCTCCCTCAGCTGGGCTACTAATGCACCAAAATCAGCTGCCATTTTAGCGACAAAGGCATTTGCTGTTTCCCTTGCTGTGGCTTAGGTTATGGAAGAGGTTTGGTGAGACAATATTTTTCCCACTTCCACCCCAGCCTTCTAGTGTGACCCGTGTTAAGCAGTGAAAATAATAAAAACAAAACAAAACAAAAACCTCCAAGTGCAATGCTGTGTTTACAAGCATGGCTTTCCCAGGAAATCTTTCTAAGTTGCCTTGCAGCTTGCAGCGACGGCAGCGCAGATGGGTTTTGGGTCCCTTTGCAGGTTCAGCTTTTGTGGCACGGAGCCAGCCGCTCCGTGGCCATCAGTGGCAGATTGACCCTTGCAGGCCTGTGTGCCAGAGTCATGGCAAAGCAGAGACACCTCAAAAAAACCTTCAACTAAAAGCGATAACCGACAGGCACGGAAAGAAACAGCCTTGATAAGAGGGCAGGTTTGGAGCGGTGCACACTCAGGCAAGAGGCTGGGGTATGATGGAGCCAATGCAACCAGGCTGTGCCAGTATTGCTTAAGTAGAAACAACACAGAGAAAAGGAAAGGGGAAAACCGATAAGAAAAAGGAAAAAAAAAAAAATCTAATGAAAGAGTCCAAAGTAGCACAGGACGGCATTATGCAACTTCAATTTGTCCAGTGCTGTTCGCAGACAAACACTCCCCCAAAGCAGCATGGACTTGTGCAAGTGAAGGTTGTGAAATCCCCATGCTACTGCCAGTGGTTGCCCAACTCTGCCAGGTAGCAACACTGTACTGCAGGGGACAAGCCAGGATCCTACAAACACCGCAGCAAAGCTCTGGCGTGATGTGCACACAGACCTTCACCATGGAGTCTGGGCTGAAGTCTCTTCTCAGTGCCGCCCGGGGCCATGGTGGCCTGCAACATGGCAGTCCTCTGCCAGGCAAGCTCTCCTGAGGTCTCATCGAAGTGGTGCAACCACCATGCAGTAAGACGTGGTCAAGGATAGACAGGATAGCTTTTCTGCTGTTATAAGTAGCAGCTCCCAGGCTACTACTGATGCAGAAGATGATAGGTGGTCTGGTCTCTGATGGGCCAGGGTGTCCATGAAGGAAGTTTACAGGTGTCACACACAGGCACAGAGGTGACTCCCCAGGTGCTTATTTCCTTCCCCATTAGCAAAAAATTAACTCCTGCTGAAACGGAAGAACGTGAGAAACTCCCATCCAAAAATGCTTGTGCTCAAAGCTCATAAAGGAAACTCATCTTCCTTGGGGTGCCTAGGCACACTGAGCCTAATTTCTTGGTCCCAAAGGTTAGGCAGGGGGCAAACCTTGGGTCAATGCACAGACACCTAGCTTTAGGACCTTGGGCAGCCTTGGGCAGGATCTGCTGAACCCACACATAAGGATCTTAAGATGCTCTCCTGAAGGCAAGCTTGTAAAACCCACCCATGTGGGGCACCAGGAGCCAACATGCTATCTGGGAGCTCCCATGGGAGGACTGTTGGGACTGGGGTTTATTTAGACCTTCCTACATGGATTCCCATGATTTTGACTGGAAGGGTAAATCCCAACTGGAAAAGCAGCCTTGGCAGTGGGATGATTGTCCCATGTTTGGAGTCTGTAAACCTACAGGGGTGTGTTCCCTCAGCTCTGCTCTACAGGGCTTGACTCGGTGCAAGCTGCACAGAGGCACTCCCTCGCCACACTCTGCAGGGATGGGATTGGGCAATTAAATGGAAATTTGGCAAATAGTTTATTTGCTAAAAAATGTGATTTTCATCCCTTTAAAGCTCAATATTGAGGTTTAACTTGCAGCATAAAGTTGGTTGAAAAAGATTTTATTATCTGGACTTGCACTGCCAGAGGGCAAGGGACAGTCCTCTTTCACCCACACATCTAGGAAGCCAGAGAGCAAGGTCAGGGGATTTGAGCCCCATTTCACTGGCATTTTCCTTCATTCTTCAACTACAAAACCAACACGGCAGGGCTTATTCATTCCACACAAGCAAACACAATAGTTACTGCATTAGTAAGCTTCAAACACAGACCAGGACATACCCCATGTCCCATCTGTGAGAGCTGTCTCCCCCCCCCCCGCCCCCGCTGTGTGTGGACACATCCTTGTACATGCTCAACTCCATGCATGTCTCCTGAGGCTTTTAAATAGCATCATGATCACACGCTGCTGTGCTCTTCCATGGCTCAACCCCAAATCTGCCCTCCTGTCTACAGGTGTCATCAGGACTATGTACATTCAGTTGTTGCTGTGGGAGGGATCAGTGCCTTTTCCTACAGAGCATCCACCCTGAAATATCTTCACGAAAGAAGATGGAAAAGAGGAGCGGAGGGGACCTATTGCAGAGGAGCCAGTCCTAAGTCCTGTAGTTAATGATCAAGTCCTCCTCCTCCAAAGCAGTGTAAATGCAGCCCATGCTGACCCAGTCCCAAAGGTAGAGCTAGGAGGTATTTCTGCTCTTGCTCAGAGCAGGATAAAGAGCAGCAGTTCTATCTCATACACATGTTGCCTCAGTTGTTCCAGCCCTGCAATGCTCCAGAGAGCCTTTGGAAGGAGCCAGGACCGGAGAAGGATGTGATTTCAGTGCCAGTGCAGCATCAGACCCACCCCAATGAGCCCTGGAGCATCTCCAAGCCATGTCTCATGCCACACAAGCTGGTGCTCCTCATTTCCTACTGTACTGTCACTCAGTCCCTCAGTGAGCCTGGAAAAAGAAGCCACCAAAGACAACTTGCCTCTGGGGCCAGATGAGGGGCACAGGCTGAGTCTGGAACCAAGACAAAGAGCTCTGGAGAGGGGAGATGAGCGTGTAATGGATAGAGAGAAGTGTCAAGTCCCCAAAGGGAACAAAGCAGCAGCTCCACATCTTGCCTGGTTCTGCTTCCCTTTCTTCTCCAACGTTCAAAGTCTTTCCCAGGTACAGGTGGGACCATGCGCTCTTCTGCCTCTCTTTACTGGCCAGCCAGACAAAACACTGGAGGATCTAAAAACTTCTGTAATATGACCATAGTCCATGAGAACATCTCCTCCACCAGCAAGGGCAAAACCAGCTGCTGAGACCCATCATTCTTCACCATCATCCTGCTCTGGATAAGGGGTCAGGGCTACAGCTACAGAGTTGTAGCTCGACACGTTTGAAGCTGGGAGGGGAATCACCTCATCTTTTTGTCCACCTCTTAGACAAAACCTTCAAGCGCACCCAGGAAGGGAAAGGGCTGGGGGAAAACCAGAAAGAATGTGGAGAAAAACAAGCAATTCCAGAGGACTTAAAGGAATACAAGGAAAGGGTGTGAGAGTGGCAGTGATGGGTTTCACTAAGTGCCACCTGAACTGAAGCCACCTTCAAAGCAAATTTAGGCCAATACCAGAAGGTGATCAGCAGTGAGTTCCTATCTGCAGATTGAGACCTGTTCATCTCGATAAGTTTCCACTGGAAATACAGTTGGGCCAAAATAGAAATTCGTTGTTGGAATGTGTCAATTTAGATCATATTTTCAACGGAAAAAAGTCAAAATGAATCATTTCATTTTTCCCTTCTCATTTCAGTGAGCTAGAAAGTTTCATTTGACCATGATTCATTTCATTTAAACTTTCATAGCTAAATAACTTTTTGCACCAGAATAATGTATGTCCATCCACATTAGATATTTCCCACGTAAATCTTGCTGAAATGAGCTACCATTACCAAATTACTGTATTCTCCATTCTGCTCCATTTTACAACTACATTTTTCCTAGATGACACCTTCCAATTTGTGCACTGATGTGAACTTGCATGCGTTTTCTTATGGTTGAAGCAGCCTTGTCTGATAGGATCTATCCTGAAGTCCCTCCAAAGTGTACTTGAGGTTGGATTACTTGATGAGCATCCAGGATGAGCAGCATTTGCAAGATTTACCTGGGATTCAGTCCTTCTCCAGGGGTAACAAGGCAAAGACCCAGCACATAGAAAGATGAAGCCATCCTGTTCCAGCCCAGACTGAACCAGACAGGTACACAAATCATGGTTAATATCCTCTGAACTTTCATGGTATGCAAAAAGAGTCTGTTTAAATCCAGAACTGAGATTTTATTTCTTTAATTGACCTGGGAAAAAAGCCTTTTCAAACCCTGGGAAGAAAAGGGTTATTGCTGTCTTGTAGGAGGGTTCCCTGGATGCTGTTCCAGCTCTTTTACAGGTCATTTGGAGTGAATTATGTGTTCTCTGCCTTGGTTTTGTTTCATTTTCCCCAGAGGATGTCTGCAAACTCACTGGTGCTCATAAGCCCAGCAAATACTTGTGGGGGGACATGCAAGGGAGGTCACGGGAGGTCACAGGAGCTCAGCACCACCACGGGCTGTTACGGCACAGGCTGCGAGCTCTGGGAACTTTGCTCTTTGATCCTGGTTCCTCACCCATCCACACTGCATAGAGCACTTCTGGGCCAGCTCCTCTCAGGGGTGTTCCCTACAGGTAGTACAGACGAAACCACCCCAGGTTTGGGTCCTGTTGCCGTGCCCAGACCTCCACTATCTCAGACACAACCCAAGTTGTCCCCCCCACAACCCGCACATGGACCTGCTGCAGGAATTGCTGTGACTGTCCTGTCCCGAACACATGCCCTTTGGGACTAATTCTGTCTTTTCACATGTTTCTGTACAGCACCTAGCACAATGACCTAGTAATTATTACAGAAGCTAAATTACTGCTAAAATTAGGTGCTTATTAACATCATAGCCTCTGGGCACCACCACAACACTTAATAACACTGCAGTCTAAGAGTAACTCAGGACCCATCATAATCTTCATGAAAAACTGTCCTTAGGGAAAGAGTTTCTGTACAAGGTCTCAGTTTTCCATTAGGTCATATTTTACACATTGAAAAAAAATATCTGTTCAAATGCCTAAGGATTCCAATTCAGTTCAATGATTTCAACTGCAAAATGAAGGTGTGCATCTGTTGTCACCCCTGAACTTTACTTTTGATTGTAAGCTTTGAGTCATAAGCTTCAAGGATAGTTTTTGGGTGTTAAGGTGCTTGGACTCAGGACACCTCATGACCGTGTAAAGGCCAGGGCAGGTCCCACACCACCACCCCACACACGCACCAGTGCAATAAATCTGGCAGCACAGAGCCAAAGCCAAGCTGAGTTTTCTCCTGTCTAGTTCCCACGGTCTCCCTCCTGCCACCGGGGTTCCTGGTGGGGTCAGCTCCAACCCCAGGGGGAATTTAGGACCATGGCTGGAACAGAGCATGGCCAAAATTCATTTTGCTTCTTAAATCCAACCCAGCTGACTGAGGTATTGAAGATGAAATACGGTCCATGGCGGGTCCCTCAGGAAAGGCTGAGAAGCAAGAGGGCAAAGCCAGCTGGCTCAGGTGCCACGTGGTGAGACAAGGGGCAGGGTGAGCTCAGCATGCCATGGGGTAGTGGGACACAGAGGAAGGCCTGTGGGGCACTTCCCAGGTCCCAGAGCTGTCTTCTGCCAGACACGACACCCTGGAAAAGACACGGACATCTTAGCAGGGGCTGTCTCCCAGCCGGTCAACTGCTTGGAGATGCAGAGACAGGACCAGAGCAGAGCTTGCGGGGACAGGGACAGACTAGAGCATCTTCTCTGAAGACAACCCCCTGCCACCCAGATCAGCTCGCTCTTTGTCCCAGGTGAAGGAACGACTTGTATGGCCCCAAATGAGCAGCCACGAGCCTGTAGGCAAGCACCAGCCGAACTGGGAATTCAGACACCACTATCGCACCACACACCTTCTCTTCTGTTGCTGATTAATGGGGTTGAAAAGGAAGGACTCAGAGGCTCCTCCCAGCCCTGCCCCTCATGCACACCCCCCACAAGCACTCATATTATCTGTATCAAGCACATTTTTATGTAAATGCCCTAACCATCCCTTTCAGAGGTACAATGCCTCCCAGACTAAGCCCCTGAATGGCATCGGCACATTTCTCGTGCCTCAGCTGCTCGCCCAGACAAACAGAAGTGTGGCTCTCCACAAAGGCCTATGGTAATGACGAGCTGGAGGAGAGTCGAGGGGAGGGAGCAAGCAGGGGCCAAAGCTATTTCAATGACAGAAGAAAAGCTGGGCTTCCAGTATCTCGATGAGTCAAGGAAGGGACAGGCCCCACAGATGGATAAATGGAGTTGCACGACACAGACAGCTCAGCCCCAGAACAATGCACCATCTCTGGTTGGCATGGTGGCCCTGGGGTCCACCACGGGGCCCTAGAGTGTTGCTGCGAAGGCAGGATCTGGGCTTGCAACCTGGGATCTCTCTGTGGAGACTAACACAGGAAAGCTGAAACAGCCTATGGAGCAGGGAAGGAGTGTGTGGAAAACCATGAAATGCTGAAGACTCTCACGTGACACCCCCAGCCTCCGCATGTACCACAGGGCATGGTCCAAGGGACAAGAGGAGAGGCGATATCCCACACTCCACCCACATCCCACCACAGTTGGGACCTTCTTCCTTCATGCCTCCTAAGGCAGGACTCCACGAGGCTTCCCCTCGTGGGCTGGTCCATGGTGCCTGGTGGCACACCCAGCAGCTCTGCCTGCACTAGGCGTGCAGGAGTCCTCGTTCACAACAGAACAATTTCTTCTGCCAGGAATAGGTGAACAAGTAACATGCTCGTTGAGAAGGGTTTCAAAGCATCCAAAGGCACCTCTCACCCAGTGCTCGAGGCTGGTGTGCCAAAGAGGTGGCTTCCCAACACCACACACCCAGCCACCAGACAAGAAGGACTTTCCAGCTTTTCTCTGCAGCAGTTTTGCACAACAAACCAAGTGTTATAACTTGGTGCACGCCTCATAGGTTGGATCTTCACAGCCATAGATTAGGAACAACCTCCTAAGAGCCCTGACGTGTATACCAAAGATGTGGCTTGCCTTGGCTTTCCCTTGTGCTCCAGCCTGGGCTCAGTAAAGTCTCTACAGGGACAAGCCAAGATCAGCAGGGGTCCCTGATGTGCATGGGACCCTGCCTCTGTTGGAGGGGCCCAGAGGGAAGGAAGGTGAAACTCAGTTTATGCTCCCACAGGATTGCTGCAGTTGTGAGACACAGCAGAGAAAAACCCCATGGGGAATTGAACGTGTCTGTATGGGAGGGTGTGGAGGGAGCAGGGCGCCCTGCTGAAGACAGAGCGATGAAATGACGTATGGATTTGCCACTCACCACCTCGCACACTGGCTGGGGCAGAGCCCTGAAGATGGGAGCATGAGACAAACGTCTATGCACAAACGGGCCGATCTGGGGTTGCGCAGGTGTCCCACACCAATGTCGTCTGACTTTCACAGGGTCAACTCCACAACACCAGCTGTGCTCTGCTGATGGAAAGCAGCAACACCAGACCCCACCTGGCAAAATCTTCTCCCCCTCCTGTCCTCTGCTGTCACACGTCCTGGTTGCTCACACCAACCATCCCATGAGGCTGCTGTGAAACACCTGGAACTGGGCAGGTTTGGAGGGGACAGGGGGGCCAGAACAACATGGCTCTCCCAGCATCACTATGAGCCAGAGCACTGAGCAAGCTTGACAAGAAGGTCAGGATCCATGCAGAAAGCCCAGGGCAGTGTTTCCAGCTGCTTCTCACTTACAGAAATCCAGGCAGCACATGGCCTTACTCTTGCTGCCAGCCAAGCCGTGCACTCAGCATATTAGTCTCCCTCTCCAAAATCAGGCCAAGGGCACACAGGCATCCTTTCCATTGATTCTTTCACTCTGTTTTGACAATTCACCATTAAACTGCAAGTAAGTTTGCAGTGAGAGGCAATAACTAGGGGGACAGTCATCGGACAAGCACTGGATTTGGCCTCCCATGTGATGTGAAGGGCTGGTGCCTGCCCTCCCCCTTGCTATGAGCATGGAGACATGGCCAAAGGGAGGGCAGCCAGTGCCCCAGCCCGCCTGGGTTGCAGTGCCCATGGGGACCAACTCGTACCACTCTCCCGTCCTGCTTCCTCCAGCGCTGCTAGCTGGGTGAGCTGGACCAGCCTCCTCTCCTCTCCAGGTCCTCCAGCACTGTTTATTCCAGCAGACTTTGCACTATCCACCTGCCCCACCAGTGGGACAGAGCGGGAGGGACAGGACAGCCCCAGGGTGTGGGAAGGAGACCCCGGGGCTGAATCTGGAGTGGGGCTGTTGGAGGGGATCATTCACATGGTATGAGGCTGTGGCAGCCTGGGTATCCGGGTCCCGCCGGTGCCAGGCCAGCTCAAGGGCTAAAACAAGCTTTCTGACTGCAAATTAACTTCTCTCTCACTCCCTCCAAACATGCAGGTTTCTGACGTTCCCCAAGCCCAGGGCCCCATCCCACCCACCAGGCTGGGGACTGCAAACACAAGCAAAGTGCAGCTGAGGTTTGGGTCAGCTCAGCCGCTCTGCCCTGGAATGTGGGCTTTGCAACAAACAATTATGATAATTGCCAGTGACAATAACAGGCAGAAAATGTTTGTGTCATGGCAACACAGGAAACAAACTCCAAGCAGAGCCTGTGTCCGTCAGCCATCCCTGCCAGCGCAGCTCATGCTCATGCTCCTGCTGATGCCCCCAACTTTTCTAACAGCTGGGCCAGGCTCTGTGCTCCGCTACGCACCCACCAGCTCAGAAGCCAAACCAGCGTGGGTTACGTGATCCCAGAGCTGGAGACAGCAGTTACGGTTACACGTGGGGTGGTTTTCACTCGGATAGGGACCCTTGCAGTGCTCAGCCTCACAAAAGTACCCCAATCAGAGCTAATCCTCTCTATGCCTCCAAATGGGGATGTACAAGGTGACTTCACAGGGAAGAGCTATTTTGCAAAGTCCACTGGGGGGTTATTCACCGCCCGACGCACACAGGCATCCCTCCAGCTCTTAGCCCATCTCCCAGCCTGAGCGCGGGAGGTGGGTTGTGTCCCATCCACCTCAGGCCTTGCAAAGGTCATGATGTCCACAAGCAAAGTCCATTCCCTGTCATTTTGCAGCCAGGTCTCTTTACAACAGGAGGGTGGAAGACCCGGCACTGCTGGACACCAGCACCCAGGCATGTCACTCCCTGTGCGCCTGCCGTTTCCAACCCGCTCTGCTCCCCCTTCTCCTCACTTATACCCGTACTTTTGCATAGATCAGTCACGGCTGATGAGACTTCCCACCAATTTCCCATTAAAAAAAAAAAAAGGTCATATCTGGACTGAGGCCAGGGAAATAAAACTGCAGCTCCACAGGACAGTGATTCAGCAATGTATAACCAAGGTTATAATTGAAGCTGCACTTACTCGCACAGTTTGGGTGCTGGCATCTGCTCATGAACACCACACCACACAGTGTCAAATTACAAGCCAGGGAGAGGGCAAACATGGCCCGTTCCTACCCCATAGACCTGCACCCCTCCTGCCCTTAGCTGCCTGCTGTGCTCCGTGACATGGCTCTGCATGGCTCACGCATCCAGGGGGGGGAATGGGCTGGCTTCTTCCTCCACGTCCATCAGCAGCATCGCTCTTTGCCGTGCTGCGGGTGCAATTAGATCTGTGTGGTCAGCTAAAGACGAGCGAGCTGGATTCTCGTCACAGAGGGCTTGCTCTGAAGACAAGGACGTTGTGTAAGAGCCAATGGATGGCATGACGTGACCTGCAGCATTTTTACTGCCAACAACGATGCACAAGAAGCAGACAGCACAGGTTGGCTCTAAGAGCCCATGCTGACAGGTAGAAAAGATGGTGTCCTCTGTCTTGCTTGAGCTCCACAGTCTCATACCAAATATTTTCATTTTACTCCATTTTCTGTTTAATTTGTAAAAAGTTGAACAAATAGCTCTGCAGCCTGCTGCTGTTAACTGCCACTAACTCTTGCAGCCCTGGGGAGTTTCCAAAGAGCAGGTGAAGTTAACACTGGGCCAAATATTTAGAAAGGGAAGGAAAAATGACTCAGATGCACTTGCAGGCTCATCTGTCTGACTTTGATGCCAGGTGAAGGAGCAATTGATACACCATTCTGTTAGCGAGGAATTAAAATAGAACAATATAATTAAGACCAATTACATGGTTTTATGGAAACGGATTTTGTCAGACTAGCATGGTGCTTCTTGAGGAGATTAAAAGATTGGGTGATAATGGAAAAGTGCTTCTAGGTGAACTTCTGACGGAGGTGTCTGAGTTGGTGCCACAGAACGGCTCTCAGGGAGCAAGTGCACAAGCCGCTTCGCACACAGTGAATGGGTGATCTCAAAACTGGGAGTAACTACTTTGCTGTTTTCCTGGCCAGGTCTCAGCTTTTCACATAGTTACCAATTTCCTGGAAAAAAGTCAAATCTGAAGCGCTTTCCAGGAGAAGTGTAGGGCTCTGCGTGCAGTCTTGATGTCCAGTCTCCCCAGAGGCCAGGACAAAAAGCCCCGCATTGGGTTCCTCAGTGGCACTCACATCTGCAGGGATGCAGGGAGAAAAGCTGCTCTCTGGGCTAGCAGGAGGTACAGACCAGCGAATCTTTTATCAGGATACAAGACAGATTCTTGTTGTGGCGACTGAGAGAAGACCGCTGAGCCATGAATGGGGAGCACAGCTGGATGTCTGGGAGAAAAACCCCAAATACTCGGTCAGGATGAAATACTGCTTGGACCCTGGCCTCTGTTTGGGCTGCAGCCACAGTACTGTAACCTTTTTGGGTGACAGTGGTACTGACCCCACTGAGTGACTTGGGGCCATGAGTGAAGTACAGAAGCAGCCTAGTGACTCTGGGATGGCCCCTGGGTGCTTCAGGCAGATCTCAGCGAGGGTCAGAGGCTGCCAGAGGGGATGGAGTGGGAGGCTCTAGTATTTGTCAGTTTATTCAGATGTTAGATCCTGCATATAATGCTTTTATTCATTGTCTTGGGGTCTCTCCAATAATAAAGACACTGTATAATATTTGCAGATAGGGCAATAAGTAACTGACAGACACGAGTCAGGCAGCAGCACATACCAGTTGAATACTTTCAGGAGAAACCAACAGTAAGAGGAAAATGGAGCAGCGGAGGTGTGGCACACAGCCTGATGTCCCTCTGCATGCATTCAGTGCATCCAGCAGCCACCACCAGCCCAGATGCAGCAAGGTCCAGTCTTGGTCCATGCGGGGCTGATGGCAGAGGACCCCTGCATGAGTGCTGAGAAGACAGGCTCAGCCCAGGAGGTTGTTTATCCTCCAGGCACAGCCTTCTGTTGCACAAGTCTCCACTTACCTTCCTTGGCCTGTCTGCCCCACAGACAGCAGTAGCGTTGGCTCCGCAGTCGCTCCAGCGTGGCTGACCCCAAAACTCTGTCACTGCCTGGCCCAGTCTCCTCACCACAGCTGCACCTGAAACCTCCTGGATGAAAGGCCTCTGAGGCTACGTGGAAGAGATGGGCTGTGTGCCATGGTGAAGGTACATGGCACAGTGTGCAGATCACCAAGGAACAGAAGTGTTAGCTGGGACAAAGCTCTGGAAGTCCCTAGTCCAGCCTCCCATTTCAACTGAGGTATTGCCAATGACAGAGGATGTCACCCATGGCTTTGTCTAGCAAAATATTCGGAAGCCTTTGACAATCTGCCGCAACAAGAGTCCAGAGATAAAACAGTAAATGGCAAGAGAGCTGGCACCAGCCGACTCTCCTGCAGAGAAGATGGTTAAGGGAACAGTTTCTTGAGCAGCTTCCACTTCATTCCTGGGCTGTAGCACCCTGTTGCAGACTGCACTGGAGATGGGCATGGTGCCTCATGATGCTGGAGATGTCTCTGGGCAGTAAGTCAGAGCTTTGCTCTGTTAGGAGCCATGCAGTCACTGTGGACACTCTGGAGAGCCCATGGTCTGGCTCCTTGATGAAGTACACATGTATCTGGACAGATGAGGAGCCCACAGAAACCACAGGACAGTGCTGATGTACTGATAGGTGTTGAGCTCAGCCTTAGGCATGCTCAAGGTTTTCACTGGCAGCAGGACAAAGCAGAGCATGAAAGGAAGATTTGGCAGAGGCAACAGGATTGCTGTTCTGGTGTTTACCTCCTAGCATGGAAAACAGCACAGTAGAAAGCCCAAAGCATAAGAGGCAACTGAAGGAAACCAAGGCATGAAGGACTAGCGGTGCGAGTGGACTCTCTGGTAGGCAGGTGCAAGGGAGACAGTCCATGGAAGGACTTGAAGGTGAAGGCAAGTACCTTGTACCTGGCAGAGCAGGGATGGACGCATGGGGAGGGATGTGAAAGAGGGATGAATCAGGAAAGCAGCAAGACAGCATGGTCCTTCAAGCAGTGATCTGGGCGGGTGGTAGCATGACGCTGGTCAGATGAAGAGATACAGCAGCTGTAGTAACCCGGGCACATGACAGGGAGGACACAGGCAAGTGTGCTATCAGTATGGGGACAGGAACAAAAAGGCTGCACCACTGAGATATTAGACACAAAGAACCTACAAATAAGGTACTGCCTGGACACGGGGGCTCAGGAGGAGAGCTGGGACAATCCTGGCTTCCAGGGTACAACAGGCAGGACAGAGCTGGCCCCAGTGACTGAGGGTACCCAAGATGGTGGAGATTAAGAGCTCTGAGTGATGTTTGGCTTGAGCTGGCAGCTGATCGTCCTAAGTCCCTGGTCAGGGCCATTGGGACAGATCCAGTTTCCTCCCAGTGAGAGAAGGAAATCAGCACATTGCATCCCCATTAATTGCTTACGGCTAATGAGCCTTATGAGGTGAGAGCACAAGGTCCAGCAACTCAGAGGTCCCTCTCCCATCCAGATCTGGAGCACCAAGGGAGCAGGAGGGAAGAGAAGAGGAGCAAGATAGGCTGAGGCCAGCTGGTGTCCATTAGCCCCTTGCCCAGCCAGCAGGAACTGGTGCAAGAAAACACCATTGCAGAGGGTGCGTCTTGAGTCCCCTGCCCCACCTTAGGGCAGTCCCCTGCCACCTGTCACTGCAGTGTGCACGTGGCAGCCACACCAAGGCAGCGAGGACTGTATCCTCCTGCATCCCCACCACCTTCCCCCCTTCCTGGTCCAGACTGCTCAGGTGCAGCCACCTGCACAAGCCACTCGTGAAGCAGGCTGCAGGACTCTGCTCATGCGCTGAGGAAGGTGCCCACTCCCGCTGGTCTGTGTCACCTCAGACACAGCCCGTGGGGCCAGGCTGTGGTAGTAGAGGTTCTGCTGAAGTCTGGGCTGTGCAGGGAAAGGGGCTCTGTGCACAGACACCTGTAGAGACAGAGAGTGATGCTCCCTTTCCGACAGCGGCAGAAGGGATGTTGTGAGATACAGGCTAATTTCACAGCAGGACCCAGCATGTACCTGTCTCAAAAAAGAGAGGAGATGACACCAGAAGAGCAAGCAGCTGGGAGGGCATGAAGAAACACTTGCTTCACCCCAAAATTTTTTCCCCACAATGTCAACTGAGCAGGAAACATTGCTAAAACCCCAGAGAATCCCAAACACCTTTGGGGTTTTTCCCTTGCCAGGAGTTAGGAGTGATTCCCAGGGCAGAAACTGTTGCAAAGGCTGGCAGCCCGGATGCTGAATGGTGCTTTCACTTCCAGATCTCACTATGAGACACATCTTTTAGTCATCTAGACCCTGCACAGAAGACACTTCTTCCTGGGGTTTCCAGCTGGCAAAGGTAGGAGGGGACAGACCAGGCAAGCAGAATTTCTCCTATTACACCCTGTGCCATGTGGATGGTAACTGGAGTTTCTTCTTGCAGTGAAAAAGGGAAAGGGGTGTTACTCTCAATGGGATTTTCAGCAGGGCTCAGCGACCACGTGCTGCTCACAGCACGTGGTTTTGCCCCTTGGAGTTATGGCCATAGCCCTGACTCTGCACTGATGCATGTCCCTGCATTCACCTTATCTTGCTGGGGGAAGGGGGCTGCTCCTTAACCCCACCTCCCGCAGCATCCTTTAGAGGCAGCACTCAGCTTTCGCTCTCTGTAGCACCTAGAGTGGCTTTCACCCACTCCCCGGTTCCCAGAGGAAGGCGGACAGGAGGTTTGTTTACTGGCAGGTGTTACTCAGGACTCTTTTTATAGTCCATTTAAGTCACTTCTCATTACAGTATAAGTTTATATATATTTATAATTATATGCTCAGCCCATAGGTGTGCATAGAGCTCTGCACTCCAAAGGCACTGCAGAAATGGCACTCAGCTAATCCACTAGCCAAGGCAATGTCTGACCCCAAGCCATCCTTGCTACGGTACCTGAGCAAGTGTGCTCCAGTAAGGAGCTTCAGCAGCTCACAGCGGAGCAGGGAGATACATGGCAGCACCTTTCGTCTGTGACACCTCCTGGGATTGCATGTGACCATGCTGTACCCAAAAGTGCTGTGGAGATGCAAACAACACAGCCACAAAGATCCAGGTTTGGTTCTTCTTCTGCTCATTCTGCCTTGAGCATGAGCCAGTGGTACCACGAGCACCCCAACATCAGCAGCACAACTGGAGGCTGCAAGGCTTAGTCCTTGCTGCGAGCAGCTGTGGGAACTGAGTTGTCAGCCTTTCACTCTGCCCTAAACATGATGGATGAACATGCACCACCCCACAGATCACCTCCATCCTCTACAGACCTCCAGCAACAGAGCACTGCTCAACTCCCATCCACAGCAGTCCAGCAGTGCACGCAAATTGGGGACACCGTGAGCAGACTCTTTCCTACCTCAATGTCTCCAGCACCTTCTGGAAATGCCTCTTTTTTTTCTGGGCCTTCCCTGAGAGCTTTGCTCTTGGGGCACAGCTCTAGAGTCAGCTCCAACTTCACGGTCTTTCTTAGCAATGAGCTGGTTGTTCAATCCTGCGAGCAGGTCCCTAATCCAGGGTGTCTGTGCAGACGGTATTACACACACACCCCCACACCCCTGTTTGCACCAAGCCAGCAAAAACTCATGCCATGAATCTGCCAGCTGAAACACCAGCAAAGCAGAGCTGTGAATCACTTCTCAGCTGCAGGGCTGTATTGACTCTCAAAGAGTAACTTTTAGTACCTACAACCACATAATGAGTAAAAGCCTTGAACTGGAAATGCAAATAGATATATAATTTATATTTAATAAGGCAGTTAATGTACTGTGTGTCCAGTAAAGTACCACCCAGCTCCTATCACCCATTTACTGAGGCTACTCCACATAATAAATTACAAATGAGTGATAATGGCTGTATTTGGAATTATATTAATAACTGTGCATGCATATCTGAAGCCAGGGAGATGAGGGCATAGCAAGCGCTGCGCTTGCTGTGCAGGCATGGCAGCAGGCAGGCCCATGAGTATTTTGGAAATTTTATGTAATTGCCATCAGCTCCAAATGAATGAATTAATCAACTGCCCTTGCACCCTGGCAGAGGGGACCTGCTCCCAGGCACTAAAGCAACCAACCTCATGTACAAGTGACTGATGTAAAGGAAAGATTTAAAGGGAAACATTTTCTGCAGTGTTTCAAAGTCTCCTACCCAGGTCTGGGTGGGAGACTTGCATCTGAATACATCTGTGCAGGTATCTGACTTCTTAGGTTGGTTGCAGTTTGGAGGAGAAAACCTGTAATTCCAGATACCCTGGAAGCAAAAATGTTTAAAGAAACCTCAGTTAAATTAAGTCTTAAGGCAAACCAGGAAATATCTAATAATTCAAACTGAAAGGAAAGGTTTATTTTGAGCACTATGAAAAAGCGTAGAAATAAAATGGATATTCATTTCAAAAGAAAGTACAATACAGTAAATGTAATTTATTGAACTATTTGTTTCAATAATACATTTAATTTTCAGTACTTAAGTAAATACATTTTGGGGAGAAGTGCCAGGTGAAAAGCCTCAATTCCTTTTAAGATCTTTATATTTCTCTAGCTCAGTGATTTGCTGTCATAGACACAGACTGAGCCTATATCACTTCTTTTTGTAATGAAATAGGATTTCATCACAACTATTTTTGTCTTTGTCTCCTGCACCTTTATCCACAGCTGGCAGCTCCTGCAGAGACTCACCCACCGTGCAATTCACACATGCATGGCAGGGCACTTGCACCTCTGTGCACACTCACATGCACTCATGCCTCTTCATGGCAAGCCAAAGGGTAGGGGACATCCTTGGCCTGAATAGGTTAGGAATAGTTTAGGTAGGCTGATGGTCTTCTTCTGGCTTTACTGATGGCTACTTGGGGTCTGAAAAGCCAAAGAGGGTGACCCAGTTGATCAGCTCAGGGCTTTTAACTCAGGGCACGTAAAGGACTTCAGAGAATCCCAGAGTTGGCATAAAGGGTGTCTGGAGGTCTTTAGTCCAACCTGCTACCACCAACACCATGGTTTAGTCTGGTCAAGTCTTTAAAACCTCCACAACAGATACTGCGCCTCCTGTCTGGTGTCCCAGACTGTACCACCCTCCTGGGGAAGAATGCCAAGAGCATCCCACATTGCAGCTTTTGGCCAATGCCCCTTGTTATATCACCTGGCACAACCAAGAGGAGATTGGGACTGTCTTTTTTGTAAGAGACCTGCTCCAGGGAAAGGCGTGCAATCTGACCTTTTAGCAGACTGTGGTGTAAATGTTAGGGCAAAATGAATAGGGGCTGAGCCAGAGGAAGAGTGTGACCCAGGAGGACCACACACAGGAGCACAGCCTGTGAGGAGGCCTGGCTCTCAGCTCTGCCCAGCCATTTCTCGGGGAGGTGGCTTTTCCCAGCCTCACACTGTCCCTCGTCACATGGGCTTTCAGCCAAGACATGCATACTGTTGCATAAAGACCAAGTCTTATTAGGCATTTCTGAGCTCTTTTTGCCCAAAAATAGCAAGCTAAAGAAGAGATAAGGTGTCCTAGTGTCATCAGTCCCTTGGAAAGGGAAACGCTTTCAGACTTTGTCTTGAAGATCAAGTGCTACCAGACAGACAGATTGACAAGGTACACCCCATGCATCCACTCCAGGCTGGTTGCTGCACTGTGCTCTGCCCCATGAATGGGCAACAGGAGTTAAAGCTATGACTGGGCTGGCTTTGCTTGCAGGGCATTGGTTGCTCAAGTATGTGAAACTCACTGCAAGGCCAGAAGCTTGCAAGGCTTTTCACTTCTTACTGCCCCATCACATTGAATTGTATACGTGCGTTGCCACTGGAGAAGATGGACTCTGCATGATGTCTGGGCTCATGGGTTTTTTCCTGACTTATCACTCAGTATCTGGAGGACTTTGGTGTGCTTTGGAGGCCCAGATCCATTTTGACACCCCTGAAGCATCACTGTCATCCTTGCAATCACCACTCAGCTGTCAGCTGCCTGGTCCTCACCTCTTTCCTGCTGACCAGCTCCTTGCTGCTCAAAGCCTTCAAGTGAGCTTGCAAAAGCTTCTTCCCTAGGAGCCTTCCTGAGGCAGAAGCCCACAAAATTCACAGGCAGGACTTATGGTTCACGTGGATCCTTACCCCACAGCAGCCCATTGCATGGAGCTCCCCAGGACCACTGCATGCTGGAGTCACATCTCTGTTCTGCAGCAGTGGCCCAAACCCGCTGCTGACATCCAAGGGACCCTCAGCCTCAGGCATGGCTGGCAGCAAGGGCTGCTCAGCCATCACTCAGGCACCACAGCACTACCTGTCTCAGGAGCTGGGTTTCAGCCCCAAATTCAAGATGTAGCCTACTAGGGTTGACTATCCAGCACACAGTGAAAGGGCTCCCAGTGCTCCCTCTGAGGTGGTATATGGCCAGTGCCTGGCCAAGGCCAAGAACCCAGCCTGAAGATGTCCTCAACCTGAAGCCCAGCTCACATCTGTCCCCACATGGGACAGACTGCACAGCCAGGACCTGATGTTCACCAGCTGCAGTTAGGCAGTGGGGAAAGGACAGGACAGGGTTCAACACTGTGGTTTCTAAAGGGTTAATAAAGCAGGGCCAGCCCTGCCTGCAGGAAGCACTGCAGGAGTTTTGCTACCTGCCCCTGCCAGCTCTGCTGGCCACAGGGCCCTGGATTTCCCCAAGTCCCTCGCACACCTCTGGATCCTCACCCCATCCCTCGGAGCTGGCTCCCCCAGAGAATCAGGAGCCAACAGGGCTACAGCCATCAAGTGTGTGTTTGCTTGGGCAAGCTGGAGACCCCCTCCTACCCAGAGCAACCCCCCTGCATCCCCTTTGCATCCCCCTTCCTTAGCCCCTGCTCAAGCCCTGGCTGCCAGCCCGGCAGCAGTCCAGCACGCAGCCCCACTTGTAGCTGAGCCCTGCAAGGGCTGCTGGGCTGGTGAGGCAGGCAGATAGAAATGCAAAAACCCAAGCCGCATGGAGAGCATCTCTGCTAGCATCAGATAACAGTTCAAAAGGCAAGCATCCTTTCTCCTTGCTCTCAGTCTCCCTCTCAGTTTCTTTTAAGCACAAAAATGGCACAACAACAACAACAAAAAAAAAAAGAGGAAGAAGAAAGGGAGGGGGGAGGAAAGAAAAGAAAGGGGTGACTTCCAGCCAGGCAGTAAAATGCCATCTGTCTCCTGATGGCTCATGTGACACTGACAGACGTCCACTGCAAGCTGGAGCCAAAGGCACAGGAGCCCGTGATCCCCGTCACAGCGGGCAAGGGAGCACCCTTTCCCCAGCCTCCGCTCTCTCCCAAACCCATCAAAAGTTTTCGAGTCAAGAGAAAAAATAAATCAGGCTGATCCTTGCTGCCCTTCCCACAGGGAAACATGCCCAGGGTGGTGGTGGAAGTGGCAGTGTCGGACTTTGGAGCGGGGCTGTCTGTACCGCATGACTTTTCACCGGGCTGGGATCCCTCGGATCCACCTGTTTCCCTCTCAAAAGCAGCTCCTGGAAAACAAAGGAGACGAACAGCAGGCAGCCCACCACCCCCACGAAGCCCAACTGCTTAATTTCCTCTAGGGAAAGAGCCTCGCTGACCCTGGGAGCCTCCTAGGCTGGAAGAGCAGAGACGAAAAGGGAGTTGCTGTATAAGACAGACGTGCTGCTGTGGCTGTCAGCAACCGGCTGTGGGCTGGCCCTGCAGACGCTGCCACGAAGAGGGAAGCTGCAACTCACATTTCCTGGGAGCACAGATGTCTCTAGATGACATAGCCACTTCCCAGAAAGAGATATGCCCTGATTCAGTCCCAGAGGAGATAGTGGGGAAGTCCCCCATGCATTGGGTGAAAGAGAAAAAGCCCCAAATGTTCCTGATTTCCCTGGATTCCCCCCAGTGATGGCTTCAGGAGAGCGGGACTTAGCTGATGTTGGAAAGTGCAACCTTCTTGCCCTACATCCCGAGCACCTGTGGCTTAGCAGAGCAGCGCAGACCCTGGGCAGCTCAGCACCCCATGGCGAGGCTGCCCTGCGAGGGCAAAGGAGCTCTGCTCACAGTACCCACCACGCGGTCCTGGGCAGGCTGGGCGCAAGGCCATGCACCTGCACGGAGGCATGAGCACCCTCGTGCCAGCCGGGGTCACGGGGCCAGCACAGCAGTGAGGTGTCCACACACCCCTTCTCTGGAGCACCAAGCCCACCATCAGGAGTCAGCAGTGCAGGACAGCACACACCTCCTTCCCTGTGAAACTTTTCTCATTCCCAGCCTCACCATCCAGGCCACTGCTCAGCACCCAATTCATGGCAGGACCTCACTGGCTTGGCCAGCTTGGAGCTGAGTTGCTCACCTCCTAAACCTGTCTCCGGGGAACAGAGTTGTAGAAGGAGTCACCAGCCAGACACAGAGCTGGGGGGATGACGTGAGGGGTGCAGGAGACTGGCTTCCCCTGCCTGCCAAGGGACCAGCAGGATGATGCTATAAGGTTCCACAATACCCTTGAACCCTTCCCCACAGCCATACCACCCGTCAGTACTCAGGCATGGTTGGGCACCCTGTCACGTTCTGCCCCTGAAGGGGGCTGGAAGTCCAGAGCAGCAGGAGGTGGGCAGCTCCCACCAGCCCAGCTGCGAAGTGGCAAGTCCCTTTTGATGCTGGCACCTTCTTGAACAGCCTGAGAGTCACTCACAGCTCAGCGTGGTCCCGGGGGGGAGATGCTGCTGCCAACACTGAGCACCACATAACCCCTGCTCCATCTCTGAGTCTGACAACATGTGGTGTCTTTCTAAGCCTCTGAGCCCAAAGGCAGGTAAGGACCTTGACCTGCAAGTATTCATTTTACATTTTTTATCAGGAGACATGGAGTTACAATGTTTGCAGATGCAATTTCCCAAGGGCATCCCCAGACAAAGGAAGGCAGAGAAAGAGTCCAGGATTTAGCAGGTTTGCTGAGCCAGCGCTGGTCACTGGATGCCCAGCATGGGTTGGGATCCTGCCTCACTACAAGTGCAGCACAAAGCCATCCTGGCCCCTGTCCCACCTCCACCAGCAAGACTGAAGCACCCTGTCAGTGGCTGCCAACACCCTGGTCCTGCCAGATGAAGCCACCAGAGAAACAACACCACATTTCACACTATGTCCTCCCTGCTGCCTTCAGGGACAGCCCTGGTCCTTCACGTTGATGAGAGAAGGGCTGGACACATGGCCGTCTCATAAGGGTGGGTAAAGAAACAGCAAGATTGGCCCAGGGCAACCCAGGACAATGCCAGGCCATGGGGCACAGCACCAGTGCAGCACCTCTCTCCCTCACCGGCTGCAGCAGGTTGGTGCCCACCAGCATCTTTCCACCTGTTCCTACACCATTTGACTCCAGAGGTGGCCCATCTGACCTCTGCAGCTATTCCTGACCCCACAGTTATCTCAGGTGACACCTGTAGTGACTCCTAGCCATGTCCTGCTCCCCTCGATGCCTGCCCTGGCTGTGCCTTCAGGGCTTTTTTGGCAGGATGGTGCATGTGTCACGCAATGGGGACCAGGGCTCAGGGCTGTCTGGGGGAGAGGGAGAGCGTCAGTACATGAAGGGCTTTGAGCCAAGACAAAAATGGTCATAGAGTGCAAAAGGCCTTAGAGAGACCCTGAAGAGTTTATTATTGTAGCAGAGAAAAAAGCTCTGATTATGTTGTGAAATGATGGTGTGGGATTGCTTGGCCTCAGCCCATGGTCCATGGAGGGATGGAGACAGGCGTTGCTGCAGGTGGAGCTAGGAGGTGTGGGGCTGCCTCCACCCCAGCCCTGCAGGAGCCACCGTCCAGTCCTGGGTACAGAGAAACACTCTGAAACAGCCTGGCCCTGCTGTGTTTAACCTGGCTAATGATTAGCTAGATAGGACGTGGCCATTCAAGGGCACTGGGTGAAAACAGCCCTTCTGCCTTTGCTTACACAGCACACACAGCTGGGCCATTCCCACAGCCAACACCCAGAGACAGCGACAGCAACGGGGGAAATGCCAGCTCGGGAGCAGCATCCAAGGGCTCGGGCTGGGAGAGCAGCCCGGAGGATGCTGCCCAACCCAGCTCTGCTTGAAACTTCCCCCAAGCAAGAGCTGACCCCAATGTACACAGTTGCATCTCTCTGCAGAGATGTTTTTGCATCCAAAGGTGAATCCAGGGAACTGGGATCTTGCTCTTTGTCCTTGTGGCATCCATCAGAAGTTGAGCCAGTAGTTAATGTG
Organism: Aptenodytes patagonicus; assembly: GCF_965638725.1. Taxonomy (NCBI): domain Eukaryota; kingdom Metazoa; phylum Chordata; class Aves; order Sphenisciformes; family Spheniscidae; genus Aptenodytes; species Aptenodytes patagonicus. The sequence continues at coordinate 7,861,389 of NC_134969.1, forward strand.
AAGCTCCGGGGTCATGAAAAAGGCCTCCTTGTATGTCTCATACCTGGAGACCCACAAGGTTTGCTACAACACACTCTTACCTGCCCAGAGAGCAGGTGCTTTCTCCTCCAGAGCCAGCTGCAGCAGTTTTACAGCAAACCCCTTCCTTTCACTACCCAGTTCAGCCACCCACATCTCCCTGGGATCCTGCCTGAAGTCTCCACATGACTGCCGTGATGAGCAACAACGGGTCTTTGATCAGGGTATAATCCCATCTCTGCAATGAGCGTCAAAACTCTGAGAAAACAGAGCGTGGCCATGGCTGAAGGGATCCCTGCCTACCTGAGAAACACCCCTCCTAAAATCTCATCCACAGCCACCCTCTGACCAAAAGCTGAAGGCATCAAGTTCTGTGTTTCCCCCAAACCTGACAGCAAAATGTCAGGACCAAGAGGCTGAAGGAATGGAGAGAGTGCTTTGCCTGAATGCACACGTGCTGCACATCATGGGATCAAAGGGCCAGACAACGCTGGTGTGAACCCTGCAAAAGCAAGCACAAGAGACCACCTGCCCTGAGACCCTGCCTGCCCCACCTGCTCACTCCCACTGCTCCCTGGGCCCTGGCACCAGGCTTGGCTGCTCCTGAAGACTGGCTCTTGGCTCTGCCCACCATGGGTCCAGCACTGTGGACCTGCTGGGTTGGCACAGTGCCGGCCTGGAGCTCTGCTCCATGCAGATGTGTCTGTGGGACCCATCTTAGGAGCCACATGGAAGGAGCAGTGCATGGTTTGTCTGTGGCGCTGGAGAAGGAGGGGATGTCTCCCAGTTTTGGAGACTAAACATAGGGTATGTCCTCTGACAGGTACTCATCTCTCTTAACGTGAATGTTTTAACACTGGGACTGGCACCCAGGGATGGGGTGGAATCTCTGTCTTTGGAGAATTTCACAACTTGAATGGACTGGCCCTGAGAAACCTGTTGCAGATTTTAAGGCAGCTCTGCACAGAGCAGGAGGTTGGACCAGAGACCTCCAGAGGTCCCTCCCAAACTAATTCTTTCTGTGATTCTTTCAGCCCCCTGAACTTTTTTTCTTTGCTGGCCAGTGAAAAGAAATGGGACCATCCATAGGTTCCCATCTAAGGCAAGCTTGGGGGAACCCAAGGACTGGGTTTGACTGGCTGTAAGTACGGTTGGGTTTATAGCATGGGTTTTGCTTTGCATGCCTCTGGGAAAGCCAACGCTTTACATGTCTCTCGTATATCCCTCCCACTCAAGTTAATATTATTCTTCTTGTGAAGAGGAAACCACTTGAAGTGGCTCTCACAAGTGCTTCTCATCAGCTTGAGTGAACAGAGAAGTGAATATGAACTGATCTTAGGTAAATGATGTCCATTTCAATTGTCAATCAGGTGTTCAAAGCCACTTAATTAATATACTTCAGCTTCACCTCCCCGTACACAGATCCAAAGAGACACCTTCCATCCACTTTCACTGCTCAGCAATTGAACAAACCTACTCAATCCACATGATATTTGAAGAACTTGGTGAACCTCACCTAAGCCCAGGTCCAAATTCCTCTTCTGATTCAGCAGATCCAGAGCAATTTCCAGCATTTCATTAGCACTTCGCTCCACAGCCAGCAGCCGGCATCTGCTGAAACGGCTTAGAAGCAGCAGCAAACCCCAGTTCTAGAGATGTCATAAATTTTCGTATGTTCTTGAGTTTCCAAAGCTCTCTGCTTTCTTTTCTCTCAGATCACAGAGAGCTGAACCCGCTGGAGACACATGCCCCAAATCTCCACACAACACTTACAGCTGGAGCTTCTGGTTAGGTTTTTTGTGTTATTTTGGCAATAACTTCTCATTCCACACCTGCCCCCTCAAAGGATGATGTTAGTCCCATTTCAAGCAAGAGGTCAGACTCAAGACTTCTAAGGTCCCTTCCAGCCAACATTTGTAGGCCAACAAGTCCTGTTTCACAGCAGTCCCTGCCTTCCCAGAGGTGGGAAGTGCTTCTCTACCCTGTTTCTCCTGCCAGTTCTTGGTGGTCTCTCCCAGAAATTATCCGTCAGCACCACCTCTTTCCTTTGCAAGTAGCAATAGCAGAGCACTAGCAAATGTGCTTTCTTTGGGTGTGAATATGCACAGGTCTGACGTGGATGTGCAGGAGTCTGGCTGCATCTCAGACCCATACAGGTTCCTGCTTCCCACTGCGCAATGCTCAGTCTGTGTGCAAACAAACAGCTTTCTCTCTGTCTGTCCCTCTGTCTCTTTCTCTCTCTCTTTCTTTCCTTCCTTCCTACAAATTCTTTCTTACTTCTTCCTTCAAGTTCTTTCTTTCATTTATTCTCTTCCCTTTATTTTTCCTTCCTTCCTTCCTTCCTTCCTTCCTTCCTTCCTTCCTTCCTTCCTTCCTTCCTTCCTTTCCTTCCTTCCTTATTTTATTTTATTTTTATTTATTTATTTTCTTTCTTTCTTTCTTTTCTTTCTTTCTTTTTTTTTTCTTTCTTCTTTCCTTCTCTCCCTCTTTCTTTCTTCCTTTCTTCCTTTCTTTTCCTCTACATTCATTTGAATGACAAAGGTTTCTGATTACAGTCCTCCTGGGGAATCAAACAGCAAGGCTGCTGCTCACTTACTGACTGGCAGATTAAGATAGATAAAGGGAGAGATTTGTATATTGACTCTGTGTTTATGTAACTCATGCAAGGCCTGGCCAGGAGCAAAGGGGGATCTGACCCACATAAATAATAACGAGCAGCATTTTTAAACTAAATCATCTGGAAAATTCACAGACGATTCTGTAGGTTCCTTCTATTGTGTCACCAGAGGGTCATAAATAATTCAGCCTTGCTCAAATATTTATGGAAATCAATTTAGCCCTCAGTCCAACGTCACCTCCCTGAGAAAACAGTTTCCTTTCATATCTCAAGTGCAAACCGACTGCCCTCCGTCCCACCAGCCTCCCCAGGGCCAAGGGCACCTGTAACCTCCCAGCAACATGCCCAGGCACCAGCCCAGCTGAGCAGGTCCCCAGACAGCTCTGGGGCCACGGGGACCACCAGGAAGATGAAGCTGCACGTGCTTCTCCAGGAGAGGAATAGGTCCGGCACCTGCCCCCCTTCTGCTGTTGACCATCCTGAGCTTCACGATGGGGCATCTGCTCTGGCCCAGGGCGGTTGTCAGCTCCAGAGCCAAGGGACTGTGCTTTGCAAAGCTGTCAGCACATGGAGAGCAGCTCCCGTCCAGGTGACAACCAGTGCTTGGAGCAATGATCCCTGCACAGGAGAGAGAGGCTCCCCGATGTGATCAAAGGTCACAAAACAAACTCCCACAGGAGCGAGCAGCCCCGGGGAGCTCCCCGCGCCCGCTCCCAGGGCAAGGTCCATGGCTCTGCCATACCCACTGAGGAGCAGCTGCTATATGACCTGCACCATGACCCAGCACTTGCAGCTCGCTTCCTTGCCTCCTCTCTGGCTGACACACAGCAATGATTCCCGAGACCTCTCTTCCCAAAAGCAGAGTGGCCACACAGGCTGCCCATCACGACCAGCATCCACGAAGATTTCCACCCACATGGCGAATGCACCAGGCTCCTGGCCCTGAGCACCTCATTGATCCTTCTGGGAGCTCAGCATGTCCCTGTGCTATTCCTGTCTCTTGATGAAAAACCCACTTCATGGGAGCTGTGAACCTCTTCCAGCACCTTCATTGCAAACAAAGAAACAGGACAAATCCCCAGGGTCAAAAAGCTGTCCCCTTCTGCACATCATCCAGGGGTGCAATATGCTCAGAGATTGACTAGACCACCACACGGAACAAGATCAAACCACCTACCAGCTCAGCCACCAGCACAGAAACTGGGGGGCAGCCATATGCAGCCCATGCCCATATGGAGAAGCCACATCTCCTCCAGCCTCTGTGTTCCCTGCAGCTCCTGTAAGCATTACCTCTTGGTAGGTCACTTATCTGGCCTCTCCCCAAGTTTCTGGCCCCTGGTGCACTTTGCCTGGAACAACATGCAGAGCTGTGCAAAGCTACAACACAGCTGGGTTCCCAAGACACCATGGACCATGGCAGACACCAGGATACCTCCTCATGTAGGGTCCCATGTCTGTCCCAGGCAGCAGTGCAATGAACTGGGCAGACACTGGGCTGCGTGCCACTTGGGCACCTGAGATGGCACAGCCATGCTGCAGTGAACAGAAACCCAAGGAGCATTTTTGGTGGTTTGGGAGAGATTATCCTCCTGTGTTTCCACCACTGGAATACTTCTGCACCAAAAGCACCAGTCTACAAGCTTTGGCTTGAGCACCCTTTGGCTGTGAGCACCTGGGGCAGGAGCCAAGCCTGGTGGGGAGAGCTCAGGGCAGACTTTCCAGTGTATGGCCAGGGTCATTGACAGCCATAGAGGTGAAACATGGATGTTCCCTCCAGCCATTCAAAGTGTTTCAGATCCTCCAATTCTTCAAGGTAAGAAACTCACTGTGTTGCAGGACGAGGCAGAGAGAAGGTGCAACTGGCAGCCTGAGGTAGGAGTTGGTATCATTGATGGCCAAGCTCTGCACCCTCCAGGCTGAAAGAACAACAAAGGCACACAATCCAGTGTGTGAAGAGGGTTTGTGAGCTTCTCCAGCCTTAAAACTGGATAAGAAAGGTCACAGCCTTTCTCCTGCCCAGGCCTCCATCAAGCGTGCTGCATCTTGAGTTTCCTCTGAGTTTCCAAGTTAGACGAGGGCTGGTGTGTCCCATCCAGACCATGCGCCATCACATGGATCCACATTTGTGTCCTCATCTGCAACTAGAGCTGTCCTAGAGAAATGTTTGGCACTGGCAGATCTTTCTTGGGCCAAGGATGCTTCTCCAGGGAGCACTGAAGAGAAGACACACTCCTCAGAGCTAGCATTAGAAATTTTCCTCCAAAGTCCCTCTGCTTTTCTGAGGCCTCTCATTTATAGCAAGAGAAAAGGCACAACTCCACAATGAGCAAGAGGCCCAGGATCCCACCGCTGCACACTCTGAACAAGGTGCTCTGGCTGGCTCTGGTAGGGCACATCCCTCCAGAAGCCCCGTGGCTGTGGTAAAGGCAGAGAACCCAGCTGGGTGTAAGGCCCAATGATAGTCCAGGCACCAGAAACTCAAGCTCTCTTCTGTAACATATATCACCCATCCCTCCCCGCTGGCAATCAACCAGCACAGAGGAAACAGGACAAGACATCAGGCCCAAGCACTCACGCATCATATGAAATGACCCGGCTATGTCAGACCCCAGCACCAGCTCTGCTCTTTACAAACTTTGGAGGTCTCTGCAATTATGCAGTTCGCTAGAATTTGAACAGCCAAAATCAGCTCCTAGCACTGACCCACAAACCCAAATCAGAGATCAAGCAGCAGAAGAAGCAGCGGCTCTTGGCTTGTGCTGCACAGAAAGCTGCAGGAAAAGGAGACACTCCAGCTGAAGAGTCACAGGTCCTCCAAGCAGGTGTGAGCACTGTCACTGCTTGGTAGAGGACAGCAAAACTCAATTTGCAGTGATGGTCCATGATGGAGACCCCACAGAACTGGTAGGTGTTTGGCATGCTCCATGCAGCAAAAAGGGAGCTCCATACAGCACCATCCTGAAGGACAGAGCCAGGTGGGGTGACTAGTCCATGGGAAGACTTGCACCTCATGGCCTTCACCCAAGTAAACATGGAGGAGATGGGAGCCCTTGCAAAGCTGGTGCCACTTAACTGCACTGTCAGATATGATGGGGCCAAGATTCATAGATCAAATAGCCAAGGTTAAGAAAACAAAGGCCACCAAGTCGGAATAAAATGGTACCGGTCCTCTACCATGTCTTCTATACATAAAAGTAAACCCCAGAACAGAAAAACATAAAATAAAACAGTGCCACAGACTAGGTACGCAGAGCTTCACATCTGCTTTCCAAGGGCTTCTCCTAGGGTCATGTCTCTCAGCACAAGACTGCTAACTCCCTTCTGCTTTTCAGACTCTCCTCTTTCACCCATACATGACAGCAATGCTGAGGCACCCTCAAGGCCCATGCACATCCCATGTCTGCAGATCTGTAGACGCCCCTTGATGAGAGCACCACTGTTGTTCCCACATATAAGAGGACCAGTGATCCTCAGTGGGAACACTTGCAAGGGTTTGCATGTGCAAAACCTTTACTTCAGGTGACCCTCCCAAATGAGCCACCCCTCTTCTCTCTGGGCTAGCTATTTTCCCTGCTAGGGTTTCCAAGGAGCAGGCAGCTCCAGTGGGGAAAGAAGACAGGGACAGTGGAGCTAACCAGAGCTATTAGACCTGCCCCAGGAAAGCTGCAGCAATAGTCATGCTCTGCCTGCACACCGAAGAGCAGCGTGATGAAGTTTGCCGACAGCTCCCGCCGTAGCGGCACGTCTCCCCCAGCATGCCTGGGCATGGGAGACAAAAGGATCAGGATGTGCACAGATGCTACTAACACAGAAGAGCTTCACTGGAAATAATTAGCCCTTGTTAGGAGAAAATCCTAGGGAAATTTTTGACAAAAAGGTGGTAGAATCCTTTTTCTGGTTTTTTGCTCTCCCTGTCTGGAAAAGGCCCTCTCCTGTCCAGCATTTATGATTTGGGGTCTTTGAAAGATTATTTTTCTTTGTCAGACTGGTGATTCATTACAGATGAAAGAAATGGAAGTTCCTGGGCTGCAGGGTCCTGAACTGCCCGACATTTGGGATGCCACCTGACAATTATCTTTAATTCATAGCCCCATTGTAAAAGTGTCTGCCTCTGCACTCAGTGCAAGGACATCACCTGGTCTCTCTGCAGAGCTGTTTCATGAAAGCATGTGCATTAGTTGTGTTTTATTGAAAAAGGAGTTAATTTGTTCCCTCTTCTCCCCCAAGCACAGTAACACAATCAATTTCAACAGAGCTGCTTGGCTTTCGCCTCCCTTCTCCAGCCGTCACTTCTTGTCTCTTAATAAATTATTCAGCTTTCCTAAATATGCATAGGGGTCTCATTAACAACTAATTTTGCTTATTTAAAACAACTGCATAATCAAACCACTATAGTGTTTCGCCTTTCTTATAACCATGAATTATTCATGTGCTGGGAATCTGCATACAAATTTATTGATTCTTAAAAGGGCGCATTTTTCACAGCCTGGAAAAAAACAAACCCTGGTTATTCTGGTTTTGAACATTTTGGTCCAAACTCCCATTTAACAAATCATATGGTATTTTCCTGGGAACAGAAGCAGGCAAACCCATAGCATCACCAAATGCACATGGAATTCCTGAGTGCAACAAAAGGGAATGTTTCCAATATTGCAATTAATCATTTGCACAATCTTGACTTGCAGCCCTTTCCCAGAGTGCTAATGGCTTATTGTTGCAGCATCCATTTCACGCTGACTTCTTGGTGCCTTTAGGTGCTCCCATACGAGCCACAAAGAAGAACACCTGGGCAAGGAAGGGACATCTTGCGAATGCATACAAAGCCACCAGTATCACTGGATCCAGTCTGGGCTTATCCCACAAAGAAAGCACTGAAGATAAAAACATGTGCAGGTTCAAGAGGGAACATGCATCAATGCATGCTTTCAGCCTTCAGGCCTGCTTAGCCACCACCACTAAGGGAAGCAGGGCATTAAGCACCCACACACATGCCCTCGCACATGCACACCCCTTGATTCCTATACTGGCCTGTTGCATCTTGTGTCATCCTGAAGCTCTTCTGTAGAGTTGTGTTTAGAGATCCATCCCCAGACCCTACATCCTTCTTGCATAGATCCCTGAGGAGCTGGTCCCACTCTGCTCTTAGGCTCACTGAATTACAGAGTAATTCAGGTCAGAAGGGACCTCTGGAGGTTTCTAGTCCAACCTCCTGCTCAAAGCAGGGTCAGCTATGAGATCAGACCAGGTTGCTCACAGCTTTATCCAGTCTTGTCTTGAAAAATTCCAAGGATGGAGACTGCAAAACCTCTGAGCAACCTATTCCACCACTTGACTGTCCTCATGGTGAAGAAGTTTTTCCTCGTATCCATTCTGAAACTATTTTTTCAATTTATGTCCATTGTCTCTTGTCATCCTGTCATGCAGTACTGTGAAGATCCTGGGTCTCTCTTCCTGATAAACTCCTTCTTCCCCAAGCACTCCTGGTTATCATTACTGTCCAGCCTTCAAGGCCTGCCTAAATCTCAGGCTGAGATCTGGAGAAGCAGTGGCCTTAATGACAGCCACAGCATCACAAAAACTTCTACAAACATCTCATTCTCAAAAAGGGCATTTCTGGAGGAGGCGTTGACAACCCCATCCTATGAAAAGGGACTACAGTGAATGTTAGAAAGGGAGCCATGGAGCAGTGACCTTCAACTCATTGTAAACAATTTCTAAGTTTAGAAACACCTGTGCGTCTTCTTGTAGGTACCTCCAGGTCCTCAGTCCCTGGCACATCACATCTGCTGGTGGTTGGAGGTCTGAAGGGGAGATGAAGAGTGTCTCCATGCTCCCCAGTTGGAGTCCTTGGTATGAACCCCAGCACAGACAGCTCCTCCCTGAGGTATGCTATGGGCCTCCAGCCCAGAGACAGGTCCATAAATGCCAGGAAGAATCCCAGGGAACGCACATTGCTTGTGCTTGCAGGGTATTAGCAATGTCCCTTCAGTTGGCAAGAGCTGCAGGTGTGTAAATCTTTGCAGAGAAGCTTCGAGCTGCAAGTCCCTCAAGAGCTCTGATCTTTACCTGTCTGAGGACACTCCAAGCTCAGGACAGTGCTCACATCTGCAAAGCCAGAGCTCCCTGCTCAGCCCCTAATGGCTGAGCCATTCATAGGGAGCCTGGGTTCACTGCCAGGGTAGAGATTTCAGTTCATCTACTCCAACACTGTGACCAAAAGCAGGGCAACAGCACACCAAGCCCAAGGGCATTGGCAGTGCTGCCATTCAAGAAGAGCCGTCCTGGCAGGGCTGGCTCCGGGCCATGTCCCTGGCAGCCTCTGGGTTCAGCATGCGTGGCCTCAGTCAGAGATGTCCTGTACGGGGCACAACTGCACCTCCATAGCAATGTCTCTCCAAGCCTTTGCTGACAAAGCCATGGCTTATCTGCCCCATGTGCCATGTGGGTTTCCTCACTGAACAAACATCAGATGGTTCATTTTATTTGTCCCTTGAGAAATGGTCAGGCTTTTTTTTTTTCTGTTTGCTTAGTAAGGGACCAGGTTGCTGTGTTTTAATTTGTTGTCTTACTCTTTCATGATAAAAAACCCCACTAGCCACAGGAGGAACAGGAATCTGTAAATGGTTTTTTATAACACAGCAGAGTCCTGAGACAAGATCTCCCTTTCTTCCTTTCCCTGTCTGTCTGCATCTCTGGCTGGCTGGCTCTCTATCTATTCATCTGCTTGGCTGCAGCTTCTCGGGGTGTCACTCAGAAGCAACCACCACGTGGAGCAGTCTGAGGACTTGATCCAAATCCCCGCCCCTACCTGTCCTGTGATGGTCTGGAGTTTTCAGCCAGGACTTGTTCAGGGAGGACCCAGTGGTGACAGCCACAGATAAGGCAGAAGGAACTGGGACGGGATGATACGCCTTGCACAAAGCGTACGGTGGGATATGGGATGGTTGTTGACTACCCCTGTCCCACACGTTTAGCTCGAGGCAGTGGTGTGCTGACCCATCCTTGAATGAGGGGATGGATCTGCTCCTTGCTGGCACTGCAGAGGTGCCAGCACATCGTGTCACAGCAAGGTCACCTCGGAGCTGGCAGGACTACAGCAGTTATAACACACTGCTGTGAGTCACTCGTGGCTCTGCCAGAGCTCTTCACATAGCACTTGGAGAAGGTAATCGCACTCAGGGTGACCTCCAGAGACCAAGGCACCAAGGAAATGGCAGGTACTTTCAGGCTGTTCTGGATGTCTTCTCAATGACCCACATCCCTGTGCACCCAAAAGCCATTGCTTCTCCTCCCAGCTTGTGACACCTCTGTGATCACAACCTCCACTGCTCCTCCCCGCGTGGCTCAGCTCTGCGGTCCCTCCACCAGCAGGACTTTGATGAAGAACTGAATGCTTCTGCCCTGCCTGCAGACTGGACAGTGAGGGCGGGGCGGGTCTGGGTGAATGATGCAGGAAGGGTAGGAAAAATGGAAAGCAGAGACAGAAGGGCACTGGGAGGAAAGGGTAGGATAACACTGGTAAGCTGCTCCTCATAACCAAGGAGTTGAAGCAGCTGAACTGGTTGGTTGTAAACCAGGGTCCTGTGAATCTTTGGAAAAGCATTCTGTTGCTTAAGTGAAAGAAATCCTTCTTAAGATAGAGTAGCTAACATCCCTGCTCTGATCAAACAGATGAATGACCCCAGGAGAAACTTCATTTAATCATAACAGCAGGAACTTTGCAAAAATCCCAGTTGTACACCAAAGGGACATATTAACCAAAATCCTGCTGTAGCAGACTTGCACATAGGCATAACTGCAACCCAGGAGCAGTTGTACTGACACCAGCAGGTCTGCCTGAAGTGCATCTGAACACATGTTCTCAAGAGCTAATTTTGTACAGACAGCAGCCCTGAAACAGCAGCTTCTGGGAAACAGCCAAGAAGACAGACAACAGGCAAGGAAAAGAGATTGTTTCGAGCCTGGATGCTGAAGAAGTTCTTGGCAGTGTGGCAAGGAGGTTTTGGTTACTGTTGAAGAAGCAAGTTTGTGCTCTTGTTTTGGAAATGGGCAGAAGGAGATCTATGAGTTCAAATGAAAACCATCTGAAAGGCATCCGCATGACTTTAGTTGGGAGAGTGCTCAGGTAGGGACTGCAGTCCAACAGGATGAGTCACTTAGCAGAGGGCAATCCATGTGCCACTTGAGAGAGATCCTATCTTGCTCCAGGAGTCACAGTCCTGTGTGGAAAGAGCCTCTATGACAAAAAAGTCCCATTCACTACCTTGAGATTGAAATCTGCACTCCATGGCCCCTTTCCACCTTAACAGGAGAGGAAAAAGGTACAAGCATGCTGGGTTCACACAGAGCACACTGCTGGTGGGCACTAACAATGAGGACAAGGAACACGGAGTTTCATGCAGAGTTTAACATGCCTCCAAAAATCAACCTGCATAAATTGTACGAGGTACCTCTGTTGGACTCAGTGCAACTTCAGGTACCTCCTAGAAAAACTTAGAGCTTTTTTTCCTCTGTAAGGTCAGGCTTCTGTCTCAGTTTCTGTGTCTTCAGTCTGTCCCTGTTCCTCTGTTACAGCCCCCTGCACTTTATGAGAGTTAAGTGCATCCCATGATTGTGGTGCAGAACTGGTAACCAGGATGCCTGGGTCCTGCAGAGGGTGGAGAAGGTGCCGTCCTCGACTTGTTGGGTGAGAATGAGCCAGTCACCTTCCTCTTGCAGACCTCATTTTCCCTGATGGAGATGGTTCTATTTACCCACATTTGTAAATACAGCCTGGGTTAATGTTGATTTCCAAGTAACTGCACTAAAGTCTCATCCAGTCCTTAGCACCCGTTCAGAGCTTCCCTCTTTCCCAGCACTTCACAGGTCAACTGCAAAGCAACACAGATGCATCAAGAAGCTGATACAGGTGGTATCAAAGCATGGCTCCTTCCCGCAGCTGCTCTTCAGCGTGTGTTTCCCCGGGACAGACCCCTCATGCAGCACCCGAGAGGAGGAGATCACTTGACTCCTCTAGATGCCTTTTACCCATCACAGCTGTATCTCCTGGCGCATATTCCAGATCTGCTCTTCAGAGATAGGTGGCTGACCTGCTCTTGACACCTGCGTCCAGGCAGAGCCCAGCACATGCACACCCATTCCCCATCTACCTATGGCTTAGTAGGAGCAGATGAAATCCAGAAATGTCATGAGAACAAATATACGAACAGGTCGTTTATTGTTTACGTCTTTGCTGCACGTGTCTGAGTAGCTCTCTGCTGGACGCCGGCGGGTGTGCACACTGGTACTGTCCGTTCACAGCCTGCCTGCCTGCCCGCAGCCGCCGCTGCCCTCTCTGCCCACCCCGTGGAAACAGGGAGCGGCAGGGAATGTTTGGATTCCATAAGAAGCTGAGATACTCATATAGGCAGCATTAATTACAACTCTTAACATTTAATTATAAGTTCCCTTGGTTTCCACTGTATATTTACAGCTGAAAAAAACCTTGCTAATTGCCTCTGTGTTTCCATAGCTCAGACGTGAACTCACACTCTAGCGATGGCAGAACCACTCTGTGCGTTCCAGACCAGCTCATGACCTTAACGATCTACTACCCATTTACGGGCACCTAGAGAGAGCCAAGAGGAGGAGCCGGGTGTTCCCCACCGACCTCACCTCCTGCTTACAACAGCATGTCCCAAAAATGGCCTCGAGCAGTTTAGGAGAACAAGAATCTCCCTGAGATCAGCAGAGGAACAGAGTTGCAGAGTTGAGCCTTTGGGGCCAGTAATCCATGGGGAATCTGGGACCTTCAGGAACACAAGACACTGCTCCAGTGGAGCTCCTTCTAAATGGACTGCAAAAAAGATCTGATCTTATGCAAAAATATGCAGATGGGAGTTGATTGCTCTCAGAATCACACCCTGTGTGCTTCACCGAATGCCCACAATTTCACAGGGATGCAGACGGGCGCAGTGCAGCAGGGACAGCACGGGGACTTACATTGTAAAACTGAGTCATATCGTGAAATGTCCTATCCACATCCCTTCGCTGCAGTTCCCTTCTCCCTTCCTGTTCTCTGTGGTGTGATGCTGCCCATGCTTGGGTGGAGGGTATAAGTTACCACGATGGGTTTGTGCTCCCCTTGGAGCAGCATGGCTCCAGGCCTGGAGGGGAGCAATGGCAGGGCACAGCAAGAAGGGAGCATCCTCGTTTCTGCACTGATCCCAGCACTCTTCCAGGAAGCTGGACCTGCACGGCTGGGCCTGAATTAGGACTTCAAACACCCTTCTGAGCACTGGATGTCTATTAGCTCTGCTGCACAGGAGGCAGCTGCTTCCTCCAGCTGAATTAGGGGTTATGTGACCCAGGAACAAGAGCCCACGGCACGTTTTGTAAGATGGCCCATCTTCCCATGAAGATCCTCCCCCAGTGCTTGCCAAAGGGACAGGTCTAGCTGGACAGGAGGCACCTGGTCATTCCCAGAACCGGGCGTGATCTGTGCATATGAGCCCCATCCTGCCCTCCCCAAACAGACGGGAAAACTGCTTCGCACGGAGCCACTCCCTGCCTTCCCTGGAAGCCGAGCTGCCACGGCAGGGATGCGCCCATGGGATGAGCGTGCAGGACCTCCACTCTATGATGGTGAGGAGCAATGAACTGAACCCAACCTTGGAAGGCAGGGAACAGCAGCTGCCTTACCCAACTTCCCAGGACAGCCTTGCCAGGCTCTAGCCTCTGTATGCCCTTTCCACCCTGGCGCTGGGCATCACTAAAATCACCTGGAGATGCTTCTTGCAGTCTTTTCCCATGGATTATGCCAGCCCTGACTGTAGAGGGCTTGGAAATCTCCTTCTGTCTTATCACATCTAATGCACAAGCACCAACTGGCTCAAGGGGAACAGCAGTAAAATAACCCAACTGGCAAACACAAAACAACGCACCTGAGACTGCCTGTGCTGCTTGGAGCACACATGCTCCCAGCTTGGCAATATGCTCCCATCAGCAAGACCGTGTCACAGCAACCCCTCCACAGGCTGCCCCACGAGGACCCTGCGGCAGCCCTGCAACTCCTCGTTCTGCAGGCAGCACCGGAGCTGCTGCATCTCTTAAGAGAGCATTGAAAGGGAGAAAGGACTAGTGGTATTTATCTCACAGAGCTTAGTCCTCTGTGGTTCTGGGCCCTGCAGCACCTCTGAAGCCTGCACATCACAGCACCAGGGCTGTAGTGACAAATATGTCTTCATTTCTGTAAGGGAAGAAGAATACGCCCAGCACGGTAGAAATGTGACCGCTCCCTACTGCACTCTGCCCTACTTGGAGACAGACAAGATAAATCCTACTGACTCCTGGCTCATTCTCCTGCTCTGCTTTTGCTCAGGCTAGCACACCGATACCAACACGCAGAGGCATCTGCATCGCCTGCTCAACATCAGCTGCAGCTGCATAGGGTTGGCCCCAGAAGAGCTAAGAGATCCCTCTGCAGCCAAGAGTCTTTTACCTAAAACTACCTTCCAAACCACACAAGGGATTCAGCCCCTCTGAGATGGCAGGGGGATGAATCCCCACCACTGGGCTAAGCAGTGTGTGTAGGTAAGTGGGAATGCAACAACTTCCATCCCATCACGCCGTGTGGCAAAGGTGGTGGATGTGGGTCCAGAAGCTCTGCAAAGCAGCATGGTCCAGGCTGGGCACTGGGCTCAGCAGCATTAGGACCATGTAACAGGACAAACCCCAGGCCCTCTGCATGCCTCAGTTTCTCTGTCTCTAAAAAATGGGAACAATGATAATTCACTGTTTTGGGGAAGTGCTAACCTGGGTGTGAGGTACATGTCTTGTGGGTCTTCTTGAAAGATCTCCTGGCAACTGTCTCCTAGGACACTTTAAGGTGAGGGTGGCTGCCATCTGGAGCATTGCACACTGATCTAGGAGAGCTCACATGGAAACCCTGGCCTTTCCTGTCTGTGTTGGTCATCTGGTGGCACTGAGGGGGGGGGGGGTGTCTGATGCCACACTGGTTTTATGCACTCTTCAAAAGAAGCATCCTCACTGTCTCACTGAAGAAACAAGCTGATGCACAACCACACCACTTGGGAATCTACCTCTCCTCTGGAGCTTCTTGCCCAAGCCAGTCCATGGCAGGCCCCAAGTCAGATGGTCGCAGCAGGCCATTGTTTAACCCATCCGCTGTTCCCTGAGGACAAGATCCTTTGCATTTTGGCTTAACCTCACAGCAGAGTCATCCAGGGAGTCATTCAGCCCTGGGCCACATCTGTCTGAGCACACAGCTGGTGTCTGGTACCTAGGGCAGTACACAGCCATGAACTGCAAGACAGGGAGTAGACATGCCTGGGGCACAGCTCATAGACCATCCTTAAACATCAAACACCCATTTGACCCAGGGATGGATGGATCTGCCCTTAGCAGGCAGCATCCATTCGTTCCTCTGCAGCTTGGAGACAAATCCCCCATATGACAACAACTGTGAAAAGGCGTCTCAGTCCTGATGACTGGGTGGAGAAAAGATAAGGAGGAAAGTATCATTTCCATCCTGCAAACCGGGGTCTTCTCTCCCACTTGGCCTCCATGCATACCCCTTGTTATAGTTCGTTTGGCTTATATACGTGCAGGGGCATCAAGCTCTGCTTCTTTGCTTTCACTGCCTTGGGTAGATGGCCCTGGATGTGCAAGAGCCGGGAGAGGGGGCCCTGGATGTGCCCCCCACGGGAAAACCTCCCAGCTTCCTCTCTGTGGATGTGCCCTGATAACGGCACAGGCTCCAAGTGCCCCAGCGCTGTTTTGCATCTCCTCTCCACTGACCCACCAGCCAAATGCCTCCCAGCTGGGATACAGCCCACAGCCACCTTGCAGAGCTGCATTCCCGGGGCAGGCTCGGTGGCTGCAAAGGGCCAGCGGCACAGATGGGAGTCCCAGATCTTGAGGCACCTGCCCAGTGACTCTGCTGGCTATGGTAGGTCTCCCTGTCTCGCCAGAGACCTGCACCTCGGATCAGGCTGCAGGGTCATCACCACAGAAAAGCCAGCCTGAAAATTTCTCACCAGAGCTGATAACAAAGCGCACAGGCACACACGCCTCCCTCCATGGAGAACCACCCCAGGGCAGCTCCACATGCTGCATGTTCCAGCAAAACACATCTCACAGGACAGCAACTGTGATGGGATTTACACAGGGCTGGGGAGGAACCAGAGGAACCACACCAGCTGTGCCATGCCAGCTCCTGCCTGGGTGCCCCATGGACCCCATCTTGGACCACTGCGGGATGCCAGCCAGGGGACACTTTGCAGTGTAACCATCCGTGGGATGGAGTTTTCTGCCACACCTGCACAGGCTCCCATCCAGCTTCCAAGGGCTTCCTCTTTCTTCTGCCCTGCCATGCTCCCAGTAACCCAGATGCTCTGCCCTGCAGCCTGGGGTCTCCGGGAACAGCCAGGTCTCCCCCCATCACAGCACCTCCTCCCAGCCATGATCCCTCATGCACAAGCTTTAAATTACTTCCTTGTGGCTCAGCCTATTCACATCCACCGTGGCCACAGACTTCACGCAGCTTGTTAACCAGCACCACACGGGGTTTTGCTTTGTATTCAAAACTGCAGGATGCTTGCTAAGCAAGGTGCCGTCCAGCTCTTATTAGAGCCAAGACAAGGACTCCTCTGGCCTTGGGAGGACCTGGATGAGTCCTTACCTGGTTCGCTGTCTATATACAAGCTCATTCTTTAGCTCAGCCAGTCCCAAGGGTTTTCATTCCCATTTAGGGGAATTACCACATTTGCCTGTGTTTGTTACAAGCATCAGAATGAAACTCTTCTAATTCCATCTTAATGGGATCCTGCCCCTAAGGGACTAAAACTTTTTCTTCACAGCAGTCTCTGTCTGAGCCATGCATGAGTACTTGGAGCTCTTCCCAGTGTTTACCTGGAGTTGCAAATAGCTGCCATTCAGTTGAACTGCATGAAGTTAAAGCCCTTATTAGAGATTTCACCAGAGCAGACTGTGGAGGCTGATCCCCTCTGGGTGGGCTGTGCCCCCCACATGCCCCTACACCCACCCAACCTGCCCAGCCTGCAGCACAGGAAGGAGGTAGACCTTTGCTCTATGTCCTGCTCCCCACTGGGCAAGCAAGATATTAGAAGATGTTAGACAGTCCCTGCAGAGGAGAAAAGGGGTTGGACCTGTGGCCCTATAGATCTTAGACCTCTGCATTGCTTCGGCTTGAACCAAACTCCAAACCATCGCATTACATGATTCAAACTACTGCAAGTGACTTTTCAGGGTGATAAAAGGGAAAACTATGGGCATTGGTATAATCCCAGTTGATCTGAATATTGGGAAATGAAATAAGCACATGGATTTCATCACTGACAGCCACAGGACAGCATAATTGTTGATTGAACTTACAGGATCACTGAGGCATGGGCCCAGAGCATCATGTGTCTGGAACAGTGGAGACCTCCGATTCATGTGCAGCAATGGCCAAATATGCCATCCCACAGCTTTAGCAGAGAAGCCCTCACAGGGGTTCAGGGACTCCTGCCTGTTCAGGATTTCCCCTGGAAACGAGGATGCAATCATCTGCCAGAGAGCAGAAGCAGAGGGTTGGAGGGTGTCAGACACCTCCCATCCAGGACAGGTCAGACTGCTCAGGAAAGAAGGATTCAAAATTATGGCTGGTTGAGGAGGGGTCTGTCCCTGCCCTGATCAGTGCTGTGCATTTTTGAAAATTCAAGGAGTCACTGGCTGAACTGTGAATTACCCCTGTTTCCCTGCACCCCACTGGTGTCTCAGCTTGCCCAAGATGCTCCTGCCTTTTTTTGACTTAACCTGATGAACAGCTGCCCCTCTCTGCTCTGCTTCTCAGCAGTGTTAAATGAAAGGACTTCAGATGATTTGTAATAAAAGAATTAAGGCCAGGATTTTTAAGTGAGCCAGAGGGAATTAGAAGTCCACAATCCAGTGAAATTTAAACCTGTTGCTTTCTGGAAGATAACTCCTTTCAGCAGTACCAGCAGAGTGTATGACTTTGCTCCCCAGAGATGTGAACAAGCCCTTTGCTTTCTAAATGGTGATCAGTCCCACTGACAGCTACACCCTGCCTGTGCAAATGAGGTTCAACGTGTGCCTGGACTTCTGCTAAGTGCATTAAAAACCCACATGATAAAAAGTTTAGATGTCATGCTATGCTGCATTATGTCACATTAAGTCATGTGATGTCACCCTACATTATGTGAGATCACAAAGCAGCTGTGTCCTGGTGATTCAGTCACTGAGGCTGAAATATAGTCTCCCACTCCCAAGGCATTCAAGTCTGGGTGACATATGAAGAACACAGAATATCCTGTAATTCTCTGAGTAACTATTTCCTAGGTGCAAAAATGAAATTTCTGAGAATTTACACGAAGATTGCTTATTAGTACATGAGTTAACATTAATACAGAGAAGACCCTTTATGAAAGTGGCCATCCAGTGTCAGGTAGCATTTCCCCCCATTGATCACATCAATGAAACAGCACACGCTCCCAGCCTCTGATACAGATGAAATTCTCTGAAATCTCACAGAGACACTACATTTGAAGAATATTTTCGCAGGAATAATGGACCTTGCTGCCTATTGCGCTCTCTGAGAAATTTCCTTCTGCAACAGCTATCACTCCTCCTGTCCTTCAGAGCTGTGTCACTCCTTCTTGTTCCCAATTAACACACAGCCGCAGCACTGTCATTAGGAAAGCTCATCTCTTGGAAGGGCCACTGCAATTTAAACCTAACTTTGGCCCCGAGTTTCCCATTTGCTATGGTTGTTTGTGCATAATTATCCTCTGAAAATGTTTTATCATCAATTTTCTAATCTGGACACTCCATCTAAACAGACGTTTCTGGCTGCTCTCCAGCCAGAGGTCTTTACACACTCCACGTTTGCGTTTGGTCTGCGCTGTGCTGCTCCTTGCAGGTGGGATCGATCTGCGAGCAGGTGAGGTTTTCTGTCATTTTTCACCAGGCTGCACCAGAGCTGTGCTGAGCACAGCCGAGGAGCTCTGACATTGTTGATGAGCCGGAAAAAAGTCACGATGCTGATTATAGTCTGTGAGCTTCCCTAACCACTTCCAGCAATTAGATTTAAGGACTTTCTTACTAAATTTACAGAAATTGCTTCCTTCCCTCCTGTTCCTCGGAGCAGAATCAGCAGAGCCTGATCCCAGATCTGCCCACTTGCATTGTCAGGACAAACAGTCCCTGATGCATCCCGGTCAAACTGCGCCTCCGGACCTGGTGCAGCCTACCCGAGCAGACATCAGCACCAAGCTTCCCCGGGACCCTGACCTTTACCAATAACCCAAGCAAGAGATAGCAAAAAGATTTACCTCCAAGCCAGGTGCGTATCATTTGGCAGGTGAAGCAACGTCAGCTCACAGGCAGTGGAAGGTGGGCTCAGGTCAGGAACCAGGTGGAGTGCTGCTAAGAGATCCCGGGGGATTTGTGGACGAATTGTTTCCTCTTTCCCCTCAACCCCATGCGCAGTCCTCTGGCAATTTGAACTCCTCTAATTTCAACAAGGCAGGACCCACCCTTCCCCAGCCCCTGCGACACAGCCCCTTCCCTTGCACCAGGGGACTGTCTCTGACCGCGCAAACAGCCATTGCACGGGGCTGATTTGGCCAAACACAAAGCAGTTTTTGCAGGGTTACTTTTCAGCCTGATCAACTCCCCAGATTAGCTCAGCCAACACTGGCACAGAGGCAAGCAGGAACACGCCACCAAAAGCAGGAGTCACAGCAGGGTCACAGAAACCTCACTTAGATCAGCTCCTGCCATGTGAAATGGATGCATGAAAGACAAGATGTCTGTAAGGGACAGTTCACCCCCTCTCTGCCTGCACTCTGTGTTCCTTCTCTTCAGTATGTCCTTGGCATAACACAAGCTGTACCTTTCCATGGCAGAACACAGTATTTTTTTGCTCTTGCAAAGTGCCAGGCAGCCCCGTGACACTAGGCAGGAGGCAGAATCTGTACCAGAGTCCTTATCTGCCAGAGGGTCCATCCCCAGGAGATAGATCAGCAGACATCCTGCAGAGCAGTATGATCCACAGTGCGTCCTTTGCATATCAGACTCAGAGGGTGAAGAAACAGAGCTTCTGGGAACACTTCCAAATCATAGGAATGGCATGAATCCACCCAGAGCCTGAGTGGATGAACATGGACCTGCCCAGGCAAGGACTTCCCGGACCACTTGGGCTGGAGAGCGGGGCAGGAGGAACCTAAAGGTCAGCCCTCCTGCTCAGGTGCTGGGTTGTTAAAGCAAGTCCTTCTCACTCGCCCTGGTGCAAACACCCAGTAATGGAGGTTTCTGTGCTGTTCAGTGCTGAAGTTTGAAGCAAAGCCCATGAGGTGAAAAGCTGAGACTGGACACAGAAAAGTCTGGGTCTTGAGGTCCTGCAGGAGTAATCTGGCTCTCCATGCTGTTCCCGCCCCAGGACCACTGTGATGGGAGGACAAGCAGCGAGCAAGGGGCAAGCAGTGAGTCCAGAGGACTGGCAGGACTGAGGTGCAGGAACACCTTTCCTGGGCAAGTGCATATCTCAGCGGAGGAAGACCGTGAATTTTCAAGCATGGATACGAAATGCAGAGAACCCCAAATGCTGGTCAGAGCAGAGCTGGTGCTGAGCCTGCTCTTTACCCCTACACCATTAGCAAGACAAAGAGGGGCTGTGTGTCCAGCAAGAGACTGGGATGTGTTTCTTCCCTCCATCGCCTCCACCTCTGTGCTTTAAACACTCTCCAAGATCCCTTTCCTCCACAGTCTCCCCGGCCTGTCGAAAATGCAAAGCCTGCACTCCCAGATTCCACCAAAATCTTAAGCTTATTTTTCCTGGGCCTTCTTGCCACATTTCTTTCTTTATTTCCCCCTCTCTTGTAGCTCCCCTTTCTGGGGCAGGGATATAAAGACCCTTCTTCCCTCCTGCCTTACAGTAGTAGGAGGAGCAGCCAGCAAAAGCAGGAGAAAGAGCCTTTAGACCACTGGTGCAAAGACAAGGGGCACCAGTCCCCTGCCCCTGGGGACCACAAAGCTGATTCAGTGGCTGTGGAAAGTGTTGCACAGAGGTGGAGTACACTAAGATCTCATTAGGTTCAGTGGGGGATCCAAGCTCAGAGCAGACATTTTTGAGCGAGCAATAATGTGACATGAAACAGCAGCTGAATAAGAGCTTACAGCTACAACTGGAGAGCTGTGATATGCTGAGCAACCACAGCCAATGCTTTTAAACGGATCCTGGGACTATCGTGGGTCCTAAGCTTGTGAGGACTGCCATCAGCTCAGCACCATCTGAGCTGTTACTGCTGAAAGTAGGTGGTTTTTCATTTTGCATTCCAATGATGTGAAAATACTTGCATTCATCCATGGGGCAGAATGAACTCTCTGTCTCCAGGGGGTTTCTCACCCCCATGGGTATGAGCCAGCCACATGCTCTGGCTGATTCCCACTCACTGAGCTCCATCAGGGTGAAAAATGGACCAGACGTAGGCACGGAGCTTTCCTGCAAGAGCCACTGCAGTTGGCTGGCTCTCTGAAAGCACACCCTTTGCTGGCTGTGAGACACACCTTGTACAGTGCAGTGGAGGCTCTCCGGGTCCAAACCATCAGGAGTTCAGGGAAACAGCAACTAAGCACCTGTATGAGCAGGTCAGCCCTTGGGTCACGCTGTGGCTCTTCTTCATGACATTTTTCTCAGCGGCCATACACAGAGATGCTAATGGGGCTGCAACAGGGAGGAGATGAATGAGGAACAATTAGTCTCCGTTTCCCAATCCGTGTCCACAGTCCATCTTTCCTCCTTCCCCTCCAGCATGTCCTGGTCTCCACCAGAGCAGCTCAGCCAGGCCTGTGCTCCCCACCAACATCCAGCCCCTGCCACAGCCCTGCCTCCTTGCCCCCACGCGCGGGAAGGTGTCTGCTCACCCAGGATTCACACAGCCCTTTCGCTATCCCCAGGGAGCTCACATGGGCTCTTGCCCAGGCAGCCCCAGACTGCTTGATTTTCCTGGGCTCGTTAGCAGGACTCTCATGTGATTAATGTTTTTTTGTTATTTCTTGACTACTGGGAGAATCATGTTCTTCTTTCAAGCAGCACAAGCCAGAAACTGCAGCTTCTGCAAATACCTCATCACATTAGTATTCCCCACACGTCATGCATCTGCATTCCCTCTTTGGATTTGTCTTGCACTGGGAAAGCCTCTCTCATCAGACCCGACCTGCAGCACACACTTTGTAACACAGTCCCAGGGCACCGCGCTCCTGAGGCCTCTATGAGCTCCCCCGCCCTTCCCTGACATGAAGCATCCTACAATGGACACAGCTGGGGAGCCTTCCTATGCCTCAGCAAGAAAATAAGGCCATAAGGGGCTGAGCTCAGCTGGCCTGACCTTCTCCTGTAGGACATGATGAGCCCAGGGACGTGGGTCTGGCCAAAGCATTGGTCCGTGGAGGTATCGGTGAGCACAGATGTGGAAAAGCCACTTCTCTCGTGGCTGGCCCCAGCAGTGGCTCTCAAGGTTTGGTGACTCACACTGCTTAAAATCAGAGCCTGCCTTCCCATGTGAAGGTTTCAGCCAATCGCTGGACTCTGTCCTGCCTCTTCCTACAAAACTGAGGAACCACTTAGTGCTGGGGATATTCTCCCCAAGAAAACTTCAAGGCTGAACAACAAAGCTATCTCTCAGCTCATCCTGTTTCTTGCAAGGCAAGTGGGAATCCAGGAGTGATCTCCCATGCACTATTTTTCCATCAGCTGCTCTGCAAAGAAGAGACTACAGTTGACCAAGAAACTTGACTGCATGGTGATGTGCAGAGCAGAGCAAGTGCCACTACCACATCCCAGGAGGGAAGTCTAGCTGCGGTAGTTCTCATTCTTTGCTTTTTACTTGTTTTACTTAGCACACGTGTTCAGCTGACAGGAAAGCTCTTCATCGCAAAGTGACTTCCCTCAGTGATGGGCTCAGAAAACCATCTTCTATTCTTGACAAAAAACAAGCAGAAACTCACATTGCCCTCCTGTCTCATCAGCTTTCCCTGAAGGGGAACCTGGTTAGTGGAAGACTTCTGGAGTGTTTCTTTACACCTCCCCTGCTCCTGTCCCCATGCTATGTGTTGGTCCCAGGTGGACGCTTCATGGGGAAACGCGATCAGGTTGGGGCATAGCCGTGCCTGAAGCCCCATCACAGGGACCTTCTTCCCATGAGGACCACACCGTGGAACAGCTTTTTCTCTGTCTGTGCTAGTTCCCCAAGTTCACTTGTCTTAGGAAATGCAGTAGTTATAATCTAAAAACCTTCTGTCAACACACATCAGTCTGTTTTATAACTGCAAGCACAGTGCTGCCACTTCCAGCCAAACAAAAATCTCAAGTCCCCCATATCATCAAATTGGCTTAAAGACCATTTAAAGCATAATTATTAAAAATCATGGGAAAACTAGGTTGGTGTGCTTTGCCGTCTATGCTTGAGTCTGAAAAGGTCACATTTCTAGCCAAGTATCTCCACCCAAGACCCTTTTTCCTATGTGACAGCTGAGATTCCGCTTAGCATCTCTGTGGATGGAGCTTCCTTGGGGACCAGAACTTGCATGAGTACCAACTTTGTTTTCAGTTTGAGCCCTGGGGCTTCCCAAATGCAAAACCTCAGGCAAGTTCCTCACAAAATGGCATGCAACATCGGCTTGGTGCTTCCTTCTGTATCAGGCTCTGCCTGATACAGCAGAAACCAGCAGCGCGCTCTTGCAAATATGGCAAACCATAAACTGGAGTGCAGTAGATGAACCATGCCTGGCAGGCTGAGGGAAGGTATTATCTGCCCTACTTGAGGCTACAGCTGGAATATGGGGACCAGTGTTGGACCCCCAGTCCAGGGACCTGAAGCACAGGGCTAGAGGGAGAGGCTGAGCGAGTGGGGCTGAGCTAGCATGGCGAAGAGGAGGCTAAGGGCAACCTAACAACAGCTCACATGGAAATTGAGATCTTCATCTCATCTTCATCCTGGAATTTTTCAAGACTAAGCTAGACAAAGACACAGCCAGCTTGCTCTAGTGCTGGGGATAGTCCTGCTCCAAGTGTGAGAGGCTGGACTGGAGCCCTCCACACATCTGTCCACCAGCACTTCAGTGATTCTGCAAGCCTCCTTGCCCCTGCTATGAATCAGCCACTACTCAGTGCCACTCAAAGCTTCCAGAGCTGCCAAAAATGTGAGAGAGGAACCCAAATAGCCATGTCCCTCATAGGTGCTGTCAGGATTACGTATTTTATCAGTCTCCCAGGCTGCAACACTGCCCAATAGGAGCAAAATATTATGGAGAAGTATTGGAGAGGCATGAAGAGTGCAAAAACTTGTTTCTTGTGGTGGCCACAAATGGACCAGGCAGATCTTCATAGGCTGTGGGAGATGAAAGGGAGGGGAAGAGCAGCCAGAAAGGTGAGGGAAGGAGAAGAGGAACAGGCACAGATGTGTGGGTGCAGCAGCGGTGCTGTTCAGCGCTGCTTGCAAAGTCTGAGGAGGCTTGAGGAATGGTTTCCACTCCCGCCAACAGCTGTGACTGATGGTTTGTCTCCATGGCGAGGGCAGCCAAATCCCTGTGGCGGACACAAAACAGAAGTGGACTCAAAGTTGCAAGTCCCTTCCCTCTCTGTGCCCCTGTCCTGTCTGTCTCCTAAGGACCATCACAGCATGCACCCCCCACCCCTCTAGGCACCCAGAGGCAGTCCCTCTCTCTCTGCTCCGTTTAACATTATACATGTTACACGAAGTGAAATAAGATCACCAGCAGGCCTTGAGAGAGCTCAGCCTTCCCATGTCCTGCTTTCTGCTGCTCGAGCCATGGAGATGAGGACTCGGTCACCAGAAAGGTCCTTGGCAAGGGAACTGGAGCAGAGCATACCTCTCCTCACCTGCTCCCACGAACAGTGCCCAGTTTCCCCATGCTTCATATTCAGCTGAAACTCCTGGCAATATCAGCCTAACACTACAAATCCTTTTGATGGTCCTTTTGACCCAAGTGCATTTCCTAGTGAATAAACCATCCCACACCCCTCTCCCAGCTGGACCACCAGGAAGGTGAGGTTCATCAGCTGGATGGGCATGGTCCAGTCCCCTCCTGGCTCCCCAAAGGACATCTATGTACCTACATCTCTCACCAGAGAACCGAGGAGACCAAGTGCTGCCCACGATCCCAATGTGTGCTCACCTGAACAGTCCCTGTGTTGCCTGGGAGAGCAGCCCAAACCCCCCATGGCAGCACCACCATGGGGATGAGGCTCCAGACCAGTCTCCCCACCTTATATCTACCCCAGCCCCCAAGGGAGAGCTCCCATTTGGACACGTCTCCAAGCATGAGTTGCACAGTGGGGCCCACAGTTCATGAACCAGCCCTGGAGCATGCCCGCCTTTCCCAGTCTGCCCAGCAGCAGGAGGGCTCCTCTCCACAGCCTGACAGTAACAGCACCAGCTCCCCCTGAGGCCCCCACATCTGTTGCCCTGCCAGCCCAGACATCACTGCAGAAACTGCTGTGGAAAGCCAAATTGATGGCAGCACTGAAGGCAGCCAAAGCAGAGAGGGTCCAGAGCTTGGCTGGAGCCTTCATACCATTAGTGTAGCCCCAGAGACCCTCCAGCAGCCTTGGAGCCTGGTGGGGAGAGCACTGGGTGGCCTGTGGGTGTCTCACCAGGTACTTTCCATCACCTGCTTGTGGGTCGGGTACAATCACCCCTGACACATCTTCCCTTCCTTTCTGAGAGCTCTCCTGACCTGAGGACTGTCGGCAGGAGCTGGGCAGCAGAGCCAGGGGAGTGGCGGTGGAGCGAGAGGTGGCCCTTTCTCCTCACCTCTGTAGAGATCTCAGCAGGTGCAAACCCATTGGAGCCACACCAAAAGCCCCTCTCCAGGAGTGCCACCTCCTGCATCATTCAAAGCAGCATCTTCTCACCCAACGGACCTCGGTCAGAAAGGGGCTGGGAGTGTCCCCCAGCAGGACCTCGCTGTCAGTTCCTAGCACAAGTCTCTGAATGCACCTCACCCTCCTCCTTCTGCCTTGGCCCCCAGAAAGCCCACCATGGCTTCCCCACATGCTGCTTTCTAGAAACACCAAAATACGGCCAGTCTGATATGGAGCAACAGGGCTTGGCTCTGCCACCCAGGCTGGATGAAAGCAGCCAGTGCCTACCTCGGGAAGAGCGGGGCTCTTGCACAACACAGCCCACCTCTCCCCGCCCCCCGACACGCACAGCTGCCTGCACCCCCGAGGACACTCGCTGCCTCTTCCCCTGCTGGGGAAGCAGCTTCCTCCTTGCAGAGCCACACAGGAAGCACTGCGGTATTTATAGCTCTCTCTGCGAGCGTCTTGCACAAACTCGGGGAAAAACCTACACTCAGTCAAAAACAACCTCCATGCACCCAGGGCTGCACTGGGAGCTGGCACCGTGGAGATGTTCTCAGCACGCTCCTGGACCCACAGGTCCTGGGGAGAAGGCTGTAGGACCACGTCCACCATACAGACGGGATGAGGAGCCTTTCCCGGGACTATTTCTGCTCTTCTCTGCTGCCACCTCCTCACTTGCCTCCTTCCATCTCCATCTGCCACCATCTGACCCCTCTTCCTCCCTCCTCCATCTTCCTCTTCCCTCCTCCTCATGCTCTGTGTGATCAAAGCAAGCTGCTCCCCACCTAGCCAGATGCACTGAGCAAGGAAAGCCATCACCAAGATGCAGAGGACACTGCTGCACAGGAGGGAAGGACAAAACCTGCTGCTCTGCATAGTCTAAAGAAGAGCAGAAGAGCCAGAGCAAGTCATTGACAAGTGGTGACTTGCTTGAGAGATGGTCCAGTTCCATCTCTCTGGGCCACAGGGAAGCTGCGCAGAGTGCAAAGATCCCTTCCACCAGGGATTTCAAGATGTCAGAATAAGACTTCAGTCTCAACTGGGATAAAAGACAGGGAAACAAAATCTCACGTTCATTATTTCAGGTAATTCAAAGTTTCCATTTCTATTCTGAACTTTAAGTGATTTTCTGCTGTCACATAAAGCAGGAAAATATTGAGATTTCAAAACATCCACTTCAAAAGGAAACACGGAAATGTTTCACTCCAAAAGAGCTCCGAAACAGGTCCAATTACAACTCTGAACTTTTCTTTCCTGAATGAATACTGCTTAATTTGGCCCAGTTCCATGATTTCTTGGTAGACTTGTATAGGCTGAGGCAATACCAGTTCCAGGAAATTTTTCCTAGACGGTTCTGGCCCTAACATGAGTCCACTTCAAGCCCAGCAATGTTCATTTCCAGTTCATTTCCATCTGACCTGGAGGTATCCTCACCCTTAGCTGTGTCCTGCAATCAGGGCTCTGAGCAGCCTACAAGACACAACGGGTGATGATCTTCCTGGCACCTCTCCACAAATGACCCCACCAGTACTTTTTCCCCCATTTCTGTCAGTCCTACAGCTGGCCAAGCTTGCCCAGCAAAACTCTCCTGTGGATGGGAGAGGCACACAGCCAAGATTTTCCACCTTTCATCTCAGAGGGATGCAGGGGCCACACAGAGTCCAGCCTGGTCGTGCTCAGAGCAGCTAGCCCCTTGGAGGACCTAAACTGCTGCATCCTTCCTAAGGCTGGCCCTCATCAAGAAGGCCACCTGAGGTGACCCAGTTGTGGCTTGCTGTGCTGAATCTATGTCAAGAAGTGCTGCTGCTACCTAAAAAGCACGTCAGGTAGCCAGTGCTGCCTCAGGCACAGGAAGATAGTGCATTTGCTACATCCCTCAGCAGAGGAGACAAACCACTTATTCCTTGTTCCTCCACCATGAACATGGAATTGGCTTTTCCAGCCAAGCTGGAAATGGTCAGCATGGGCTGGGTCCACTGTAGCCATGGGCCTTCCTGTCTCATTGAGCTGTTCCGCCTAAATCAGACCCATTTCTGGGAGGCAGGTGGGCTCTCATGTTTAGCAAACACACTGTGCCTGAAAACTTAGTCCACCAGAGAAATGCTCTTTGCTCATTCCTCCCGTGTCCTGGCTCTGCAGCGGCACAGCTTAAGGAGAGCATGCAGAGTGCTCCACCACCACCGTCCCAACGAGGAGAGACAGTAACAGCATCACAGTGCAGAGACCAAGGCTTGGGTTTACTTTCCAGAAATGATGTCTAAAGCCTGTGATGAAGGCGCAATGGGGGAAATGTTTACTTTAAGGTCACTATCTGTTCTGCAGGGCTTTCAAACAGTGCTTGCTGTGGAGCAGAAGGGATAACAGAAGAAAACTCTATCTTCCTCTCCCAGGGCAGGAATAATTCCCAAGAAATCAGCAGGATTGGCTGAGACCTGGCATTTAGTAACAGTCCCTGCATGCAGCTGTCATGATTGTGTTGTTTTAAGACCATTTGCTCACTTGTCCCAACTCTCACGGCTCCACTGACACCACTTGCTCCCTCCTTCCCAAATACCAAGGTGGCACATATGCACCCTGCAGAGGCCAAGCAAGCTCTGCTTTGAGGGATTAACATTCATCCCATGTTTCTCCATCAGCATTTCCAGCCACTGGCAGTTGGGCAGTGCAGCTGGCTCCTGGCGCCGCGGGCAGACAGCGAGCACAGCCTGCCTGCATACGAGAGGCATGGCCACAGTAGGACTAGGTGCAGTGCTCGCCACCTTCTCACAGATATTTTGGAGGGGCCACAGAGTTGATTTTGGGTGTCAGATCATTACAGCACTGCTTCTGAGGATGTCAGACCTATAGCGGTGCTACTGGTTCAGGAGTGAACCCCAACAGCCTCCCATGCTCATGTGAAATCAGACCACGCTCAAAGCCCATCAGGACAGGTCCAAGGAGTTTCATTTCTGGAGGGCTACAGTCTTCAACCTTGTTTACATGCAGTTTTCGATTGCATTGGAGCCCAGAGCTGGTTACAGGCCACGTGGCTGGAAAGGAAACACATTCATAGGATCACCAGAGATGAGAGAGAAAAAAAAAATGCAGTTGTTTTCTTAAGCAGGAAAGGAATCAGGAACAAAAAGCCAATGCAACCTGAGTGCCAGCCAAGTGAAGGCGACTATAACGGCTCGACTCTTTCATAACACGCTTCCCGTGGAGGGCAGCGGGGAAGTGTGACACAATAACAGTGCTCAGCCCTGCACCGCAAGGGCAGCGCAGGCAGCACCGTCCACAGAGACCTGCACCCTCTTCTGCGCTAGAAGCTGCTGGATCTTCACACAACCACCAGTCCTTCTATCACTGCTGTATCCCTGCAAGGCAAGACAGGGTTTCTATTCCCATATTCCAAAATGTTGGATCCGTGGGAGGATCTAGGTAAATGCTCAGCACTGGGGCAACTCGTCTTAAAATATGCAGCTGTGCAAATCCTGACCTAGGTGCCTTAGTGCACAGGGCCACTGAACTGTGATAAGGAGTCACATGCTCAATCATTATGTGCCTTCAGCAGCTCGGAGATATGGGAGAACTGGACAACCTTCTGCAAAGACCAAGCACACTCGAATCTGAGCCACCCTCAGTTATCTGCTCTGGCTGAAGACTTCCTCCTCAGTCATTATGAATGGTCATTCACAAAGAGTGGCCATTCATCTCCAGGGGAGCATCCAGGGTTGCACACATGCCTCTGAAAGCACGACTGCAGGAAGCCCTGAGGGTTCGGCATCTTGTCCTGCTTCAGAGAAAAGAGCTAGCAGATGACTAAGTCCATCTGCACTCTCTCCACTCATCTCATCCCATCCCATCCCATCCCATCCCATCCCATCCCATCGCATCCCATCCCATCTCATCCCATCTATAGTGTCAGGGGCATCAACAAGGCAACCAAGAAGGACTGCACCAAATAACATTTTACTTTATAGACACAATATATGAAATATATATGAAATCTGTGCTACAGCTCCATATTTAGGACCTTTTTTGGATTAGCAGAACCCATCACCTTGTCTGCAATGACCTGACAGTTCCAATATCCCAGCAGGGAACATGGGAAAGGTTTCTGATGTGACAGAATTCAAAACTGGCATGGATTTTGCCATTTTGCTAGTGTCATTCCTCAAAGCTGAGCCCACAGGGGCTGCCAACAAATACACCATACACCCTCCTTTAGCCTGCTGCCCCTCTCTCCATGCATATATGCATATGTGCGTGCACATGTGTTGCCTGAAAATTCCTGCTTGGGTTTGGGAGCTGCAGAAAAGGAAGCCCTGGAGCCCAGGGACCAGGTTTCCATGGCCCCAGCTTCTGCTGGCAGTGTGCTGAGATGATCTGCCTTTGCCTGTAAACCATTATCTCTCCATCCTCTCTGGGAAAGACCCAAGCTGAGGCTGCATCTTGAAGATAACTGCTAACATGGGAATATTTACGCGGGTCTCTCTCCTGGAGTCAGGCCAAGCTGCCTGTGGTTTGTGGCCTACAATAACAAACGTTACAGCAAAAGATAGTATTTGTTTAACTGCTTGTTCTGTCAATACTGTAGCTTGCAGAAGCTCAAAGATTGCACAGCCAGAGCTGGCGGCATTTCGGAAATCATCTGTTCTTGCACCAAGACTAGGGGCTGTTTTGCTGCCAGGTGGGACTCTTCCAGGCTTCACTCCTCTCTGGAGACTGGGGGTGGGCGGGTGGGATGGGGGTGCACCTGCTTTCCAGAAGAGATGGCTCTGCTTCCCTGTTACACTCTGAGCTTGGAAGTCTCCAGCATAAAACTGTGTCCTGGCTTGCCTGGGTCTGACCGTGCTTTCAGCAAAAGCCTCTGCACCCGAGGTCTTGCCCTGTGGAAACCCAAAGCTCTGGCTGTGGGAAGGTCCATAAGCCAGACAACTCCTATCAAGGTGCAGCAGTGTGAATCCATGACAGCAAGAACCACCCAGATATATGGCCTTCTCAAAATGCAAATACTGACAAGTCTTGGGCCACAGTTATCTGCACAGTCATTTATTCTGCCCTGGAGGAAGCTCCTTCAGGATGCCTAGTGCTCCATATGGCGACAGGCAGCTTGGTGCTTGGTCATCTTTTGGTCTGAACTGTAAAACTTAGACACAACGAGTAGCAAAGGGCAGATGCTCCAGTCTGGAAACTCAGCAGACCCTGACTCAACAGACCCTACAGTCTTCCTGGACCACAGAAGCTCGTAGACTGCACTTGGGATCACTTTGGGACTAGAAGGGGCCTTGGGTGGAGACAGGTCTGCCCTCCAACCCCAGGCAGCTCAGCTACCCTTGCATTGTCGTATTTTAAAGCTCTTACAAGATGGAGAGCTGTCTCCAGGCAGGAAGATCTTCCTCAGGCCTAATGTGAATCCTCCTTCCTGCAGTTGAAGCCTCTTGGTCAGCTACTGGGCACCATGGACATGGCAGAGATCTGCCCTTCACCTTCACAGCAGTCCTCTGTGTATTTGAAGACTGTTCTCCTGCCTGCCTCGGTTGTCCCTTCTCCAGGATAAACCATCCAGCACCTCCAGCTACCAGGGCTCTGCTGGTGATTGCTCATCTCAAAACACTCTCCAGTTGCTCCACATCTCTCCTGAAGCAGTGAGGCTTCAGGAAAACCCTCCCCTAGGGCCTCCCCATTCACAGCCACCCTGTTAGATCTGCTCCACTGTGCCAGGACCACATTTAGCCAAACTTCACCACGCATGTTTGTGGGGTTTCAGCACTGCAGCGCTGGCTCAGCTACCCCTGTTAGGCACAGGTTCATACCCCATCTCGGGGAAGGTGCAGCGGTACCCAGAAGTCCCAGTACAAGGTTGACTCTGTGGCCAGGGGCATGGTGAACTCTAAGAAAACATTTGGCAGACATCCCTGCATTCAGTTCAGTTCCTGCTGTCTTGCTGATGGTTTCTTCTGGAACATGAGGACATCTGGCCACAACATGGTGCCAGGTGGAGTATTATCCCTTGGTATTAGGGTATAGCCCAGAGCCCTAAAGGGTCCCAGGCTGCAAAATCAAAGTGAATGAGAAGCGATGTGTTTTCTGGAGCAGCAGGTCTAGCGGGTAGCTGTGTTTGTGGGCTTCTCCCAGGACGCAGGTAGGTTCTCTGGTGAAGCTTGGAAGGAAGAGGTAAGCACAGCATGGAGCCAGCAGAAGCGGGGAAAGGAGGCAGCCCCTGGCATCCAGGACCCTGTCTCTCTGCAGGGCACTTCCACTGCCTCTTTTGCAGCCCAGTCCCACTTTCCTTTCCTCTTTGTGAAAGGTTTCAGGTTTCTTTCTGGGGTGGCTTGAGTTTGTTGTGAACCAGAACTGAAGTGTTGAGCTGGGAAAGCTGCCGGTTTCACTGCTTCTCAGAATAGCAGCTCTTTTTTCTAAGCCTTATTTATAAACTGCTGCTGTTTGGGTTTTTTATGACAAAGATAGTGAGTTCAGGAAATCAGCAGTGGTTTCTGTTATCTGGAGCACAACCACGCTAGAGAGGGAAGAGGGTGTCACACTCCAGGAGCCTGTTCATGGAAACTGGTATCTCATTGCTTTGCCCCTTGAGAGTCAGATATTTATAAACCCTCACATCTCCTCTTCCTGCTCCTTTCTGTCACCAGCTTCAAAACTTGTTCATACTTTTAACCCCACAAAAGTAGCCAGTGGAGGAGGGCCACCTCTCTTCCCTTTCCTCATTTCCAAGTGTAATTCATTGCTCGCACATTGCGCAGACTAAATACCACAGTTGTAGCAGTTCAAGTTGTCTCCGGTGGACTTTCCCACCTACTGGCATGCTTTGTCCTGGTCTTGGGGGTACCCCAGTGTCCCAGGCACCCCTCATGTTCCCCTTCCCAGGCACAGTCCAGGTGCACACCAAACACCGATGTGCCCCACACCTCTTGGGCAGCGCAGATCCCAACCAGAGCAGATGGATGCAGCAAGGAGGAGTGGGTAGATGGACAGCCCACAGGGGACCTGTCTGCTCCAGTGCAGGCAGACCCTGGGTATCATGGTGGTTAGAGCGTAAGGGCATGGGCGCTTGTGGTGGGTCCTGCCACGTAATGCAGATTGCAAATATAACAGTGAGACACCAGCAGCAGAACACATCAAGGCATCTCCCACAAGAAGAGAAAGTGCTCGGAAGCTCAAGGAGATCCCAATAAGATCTCAGAGAAGCAGCACCCAGAAGCTGCTGCACAAACTGCAATACAAGAAAGATATGGACTTACTGGAGCAAGTCCAGTGCAGGGCCACAAAAATGATGAAGGGACTGGAGCATCTTTTATATGAGGAGAGGCTGAGCGAGCTGGGACCCTTCAGGTCCCAGAGATGTTCATGCCCTGCAGCACAGAGCCGATGAGGACAGACCTTCTGACCCAGGGAGAGGAGCCCACGGAGGGGAAGGACAAGGCAGTGATACCACAGAAAGGTTTGTTGAGCTGAGTGACTTACAGGCTTGCAACAGGCTGCCACTGCAGATGCCACCTGCGATTCCTTATGCTTCCAGTCCTGCTGTGACAGCGAGTGTGGGCAGCCCTTGTGGGCAGGTAGACCTTTGCAGTGGATCAGGCCTTGATCTGAAGGGTTTGGAGCAACTTTGTTCTAACACAGTGCTCCAGCCAGAGCCCTCCAGGGTGCAGCCACAGACTTTACTGCATCCCAGGTACAGTGTCTTGAGGCAATTGCCCTGGGGAGAGCAGCTGAGCGGGTGCTTGCTGCCAGCCCAGCCCTGAGAGAGCAGCAAGTGCATTCAGCTACGAGAAAGGCTACCTGTGCATAGACCCCCTCACCTGCCTTGCCTTCCCCTTCCCCTAGCATCACCTGGCCCAGTTGTCTCACCATGGCCCCCTACACACACAACTCTCAGGGACCCAAATGCTGTGCAGACCAGTCCAGAACACAGGCAACACCTGCCACATTCCTGAGCAGTGACACTGGGTCACCCAGTCAAAAGCTTAAAAGCATTCCCCAGTGGCCATAAAATGGAGACTATGAAACGCACACTGAGATCTAGATGAAATCATGAAACATGTGCATCTCTCATGCTGCCTACAGTGAAGGGTGATCATTCCAGGAGTGCCTGCAAAGTTTGTGTGCTAAAAGTGTCACCTGCTCCCTACACCTCAGGAAGGAAACTGCATTGTTCATACAACTTTGGGAAAGGAGATCTTAACTGGGAATGCTGGGGAAACCTGTGCAACTTGGATCAGCTCTTCATGTGGGGAGATCAACAGCAGCTCTCTACCCCCATGGGCTACGGTGGAGGCCCCACATCCATGCTGGACGTTGCCAGACCTCTCAAGTCCAAACCCAGCACCCTTTCACCTGACAACCTCCAGCTGAAAATGCCCAGAGGAGATCCCAGAGACGGCCGGGGCTGCACCGCCCTGGATGCTTGTTTCTTCTTGCCCTGGTCCCAGCAGCCTGGTGCTCCTCTTTGCTCAGTGCTGGGGGAGCTCAGCTCCTGCGGTCCCAGGGCAGGGCCTTTTGGACTCTTGTGGCCAAAGCACAGCTGGGAGTTGACTGCAGTGCAACCAGAGTAGGGGCTTGAGAGCTGGTCCAAACTGATCTCCAAGGATGAGGGTGCATTTCGTGAGATACAGTGGGCCGAATTAATGCCACATATCCATAGCAAGGAGGAGATCTTGCTTCCCATCCCAACTCCCTTCCTCCCTGCTTATCTAGTGCCAGCTCCAGCACGTGGTTGACCCCTCTGCGTGCTGCTGGAAGTCCCTAAAACAGCAGATAACTATCCCAGTGAGAAGACAATTCAGCTGCCTGCAAAAATGCAGTCACGGAGCACAACCCTATGGGTTGTTTCCTCAGGACAACACTTACACAGCTACGTCACCCCAAGAGATGGGAATGCCTTCACAGTGCTGCTGGAAAGCACAGCACAATCAAGCCATGGTCACCTATAAGGGGACACAGGTGGAGTTGTGGTCGCCCAAGTCTCACCCAAGACCTCCACCTCTGTCCAAGGTGAGAGGTCTGTAACTCCACAGCAGAGCTGTCATGCAGCGTTGCACTGGTGTCTCCCAGGGGTTGTCATTTTCTAAGATGGAGATTCTCATTTTAGATGCTCAACTCTTCCCTAAACCCATTTCAGGCTCTCAACTGCAGAGCCCAACTCAGACTTTGCCAAGGCCAGAACTGGCAGCACTTGGGTGTTGGTGTCAGGAAATTATACCTTTGAGGGGTGCCAGCATGTGACTGATGCCGTCTCGTGTCTCCACCGGCTAGCATCAGAGAGACCCCGGTGACAGGAGAACCTCAGAGACCGGCCTCAGCCACTCCTCCATTGAGATATACAGGAGAATCCCTTAAGACAACCCTGCACAAGCCATGCTCAACCCTGTCCGTAGACTCAGCAGCAGTGAGAGATGGGGCAAGTGGAGAAGGGAGGGGAAGGAGGGATGCCTTCGGTCCTCCAGGCCCCGCTGCAGGCTCACCCCCCACCAAACACCACCTTGAGCGTTGCTGCAGCTCCTGGGTGAAGATGCACCCCCAGCTCCCCAGTGGGATGCCAGCCTGTGGCAGGAGATTTGCCACACCGTCTAGCTCTGCTTTTCCTCTTCTTAACTCCATCTCATGACTCCAAGTTCTGCATCCCGCATCAAGCCAGGGACCTCCTTGCCCAGCTTTGGACTGACCACCAGCTGCTCCCACCTCTCCTGTACCCCACCCCGTACCCACCAGCACCAACTATCCCAACACCACCTTCCCTGGAGCCCGGACAGGAGGAATACAATGCAGAGCAAGGAACTAAAAATGCCTTTCAAAAGCACACATCGTGGCCCATGGCAAACAGGAGGACGGTTTCTCTCCCCGCCTGGCACTCCACTGCTTTCACCAGCTTGTCCCTTACACAACAGATGCCTTCAGCAATCAGTGTTCCCAAAAAGGGCAATTGCATTTTAATCCTGACAATGGCAGCAGCAATACAAGCTGTTTTCCTAACATCACATGTGCCAATAGCTACCACGGATTTCAGTGGGCACTGGCCAGGAACACGCATTTTCAAGTAGCACATGTTTTCAGGTTACTCCCAATAAACTGATAACTCACTTAAGCATCCATACAATTTTCTTCATGTTAAAAGAAAACACATCCACGTGAAAACTAGGCTTCCTCTGGCCACAAGCCCCACTGCTTTGGCCAACCTCCAGGCGTCTGGCACATGTCCACTGCACCAGGCCAGCAGTGCTGCTTGAGTCCACTGATGTTGCCACCCTGGTGACATGACAAGATGACTAAAATTCAGGCAGGTAGCAGCAGGATGGCTGCTCGGTGAGATATGCACAGCTGTTTCTTTCACCACAAATCCCAACAGATGTTTTCTTCTTTATTTCTGAGATCAGAAGG
Source organism: Aptenodytes patagonicus (assembly GCF_965638725.1). NCBI lineage: Eukaryota > Metazoa > Chordata > Aves > Sphenisciformes > Spheniscidae > Aptenodytes > Aptenodytes patagonicus. Next base: position 7,897,307 of record NC_134969.1, read on the forward strand.
AGGTACCGCTCCCTGTAAGCTTTTACCATGATAAAAAGGAGAATGGATGACGCAAGAAAAATCATTTCTTTATTTCCTTAAAATAAAACAAACATTTTCATTTAGAAGTTTTTCCATTAATTTTTTAATTAATGGAAAGTGTTTTTTCACTTATCAGTGAAATCCCTGGTTTAGCTAGCAGGTTTTTCTGCTGAAGCTTGGCCTGAGTAGAAACATCCTGTCCAGCTCCAGGAAGAAGTTTTTGCAGACCAAGGAAACAGCCATGGCCACCCCAGATATCTTCTCCCCAGAAGTGTCTACAGCCTCCCCGACGTGGTTCAGACTGTGTCAACGGCCCTCGTAGCAGCCTGTTGTCTTTCCCTTCTCTATAAAAGCAGCAGTTTCTCGTCCCTCACACAGCAGTGACTCACCCGCACAGCTCTCTCCTGTCCTACCCCAACCCAGTGACGACTCAGAGACCACCGTCAGCCCACAGCCTGAGCCAGGGTCCAACAGAGCTCACCCCTGATGCAGGAGAGGGCCAGCTGGAGGACAAAGCCCAGGGGCTTTTCTCCAAAGCCCAGTGAAGCCCCCCTGCCTGCTGCAAGCTCAGCCCGCAGCTGCTGTGCACAACCCTCCGCACACAAAGCTGCAGCCACACGTTACAGAGCCTGGAAGTCTCCTCTGACAGCAAAGGCTGTGATGTCCTGCCCTGGCTTTGGAGGAAGCGGTGGGAAGGTAGGTCCCCAGGCAGTAGCAGGGGCTGTTCCCAGCAGCACGGACCAAAAGGAGCAGCTCCAGCTGCAGGACCAGTGCAACTGCCCATGGTCATGGCAGAGCCGAAATCCAGCCACACAAACAGGCACTCCGCACAGGACACCCTCCACGCTCAGACGCCGTGTGCTGCCAATTAGCTGACAACAATGCGATTTGTTTTCAGGAATACTGAGCTGATGAATAACAAAAATAGGAACCTGACAAACAGGTCCCGGTGACCTGGATCCCAGGCAGCTCTCCCAGGACAAAACTTTCAGTCGCCCTGAGTCATGCACCCCGTTCCTCCCCTGGCCACGCGAACCGGAGCTGCCAGGCACCCAGCCCACCCGCAAGCTCGCATCTTCCCAGGGCTTCGGTGTAGTCCCTGCTCAACACTCGGACTGGTTAGAAAGTAGAAAAGCACTTGGGCATCCTAACACAGCCAGGGGAGTGAGAGGGGCAGGAGTGAGGTTGGAGAAGCACTGTCATAGCCATGAGGGTCTGGAAATACCAGGAAGAGCATTGTTGCTACATTGACGCAGGGAAAACAACCACTGCCATTTGAAAAGGAGGTTGCATAACGTGAAGGAAAAGAGAAGGCAGATAAACAGCAACAGCTATTTCTGATGATAATGCAAGAAACACCACACTACAGCCCCCCCCCGAAGACTCACCACCACAGCCCTGACTACCCCACACCTCCAAATGCAAGACAGTTGCATGAGGCAACTTCAGCAGACCAGAGAAACCGCCACCAGCTAATCTCCCTGAAGACAGCAACAAAGCAGGCACCAAGAGATAAGAACAAATAACCTAAAACCTCTCTGACTCCATGGCCCAGAGGACACTATGCCGTGCAGGAACTAAGGGGACGCAGTCATTCAGGTGGGAAAGCCCCACTGCTGTCCATCTCCACTGATCCCACCGCCACGCACCAGATCCTGGGAGGAACTGGCATTCACACAGGGACAGGGCATCACACAGGGACCCAAGAAGATGTAGCTTTGACCCATGATGCCTGACTCAATAGGCTCATTGCCAGAAAAAACACAGCACTGCTCTGTCCATCTCTGCTTCAAATCCAGCCTGAGGGAAATCGCAGTGACCAAGACATCCACAGAGGCCATCCACAGAAACATATGCCCAGGCAGCAATGCGAGCCAGGCCTCAGGCAAAGCACCTTCTTAACCTGAAGCAAACCTATGGGTTGCTGGCATGAGAGGGGATTACTCTTTGGCTTGTCTTTAGCGGGGAAAGGGACACGCTGGGGTACCTGGGCAGGACAGTCATGGGACCGAAGGGACCGTGCAAGAACAGAGCCCCGTGATTTTGCATGTGGACCATCCGTTTGACACCAGAGCCAGCTTGGTGTGCTGGCCTGCAGTCCATGGACCACAGACACCAGCTGATATGGAAACATGGAAAACTCCAAGGTGGAAAGGAAGGATAGAAACAGGAAATACCAACGGAGCACTAGCAAGGCCTGTGCAGGCTGGTGGCCCAGCCTGTGGCCAGCAGAAGGACAGGGTCGGTGCCTCAGTTTCCTTGGCCGCAGCGAGCCACGAGGCTGTGCTGGGGAGGGGTGACAGCACCGGGAAAAGGTGAGCAGCGACACGTGCAGCTGAGGCAGGAACTGGTGACATGTGCGGCCCTACACCACGTCAGAGGCTGTGCTGGCAAACCGGTCTGGCAGGCTGCCTGCTCCTGCCATGCTCGGAGCAGCACCCGGAGCCCTTTGGGCCAGGTTCAGGCTGCACGTCCATGGTTGGGTAGTGCTCAGGCTGCCAGCTCTCTCCAAAGCAGCACTGATTTTCTGTTGTCAGACCCCACAAGGGATGTCCCTGAGGGCTCGGGGGGGGGTGATAAGTGGGATATCTGGGCAGGGTGGGGACAGGCAGCTGGGTGGGCTGGGGGTCAGGTACCACGCCAGCTGCATTGGGGTTGGCTCTGCCTCAGGACTAGAAGCCTTTTGGCCCTTCGAGGCTAAAGTGCAGCCAATGCCTACCATGGTACAGGTCTAAACCCAAAACGGCTGCATTGGCACAAGTGCAGCAGAGCAAGGCAAAGTTGCAGGGCAAAGAGCCGGGATGCTGAGCAGGACCTTGCCAATTCCCACACCGGCTCTGCAGGCATCAGTGGGGAGAGGCCAGACCCCGTTGCCCCATCCTGCTCCCTGGTAACAGCCTGGCCCCAACCCCACAAGGACGTCCAGGGAGCCATGTGGCTGTGCCGGGCTCGCCTCCCTGCCACCTTCCCCGAGACTGAGAACAAGGCGCTGGCACGGAGCAGGGAGCAGAGCAGGAAGCAGCCGGCACAAGGGGTGCACAGCGGGCCCAGAGGAAAGCAAACAAGAGAAAGCAATTGAGGAAGCTCGTGTCTCATTCGTGTGTGTCTCAGCCAAAGTCCAAAGCAGGAGGCGCTTGCAAAGGACACTGGAAAAATTCCAGTGATGTTATCTGCCCCCACAGAGCAAGATTAGCCCAGAGGAAAAAAAATAAGTTGTTTACAAGTTGGGCAAGCCAGCTCAGTGGTTGGAGCATGCTGGTGCTGGGGTCAGCTGCTGGCCTGGCTACATCTGCCACTTCAGAAGAAGCACCAAACCCCTCCGTGCCTTGCTCTGGTCTCAATCACCTTTGCACCGTTTAGTGGCTCTGGCAGGTGAGACGCTGCTGAAGGGCACACAGTCCCACATAGCTATCAGTGCAGGCAGGAAGCCATGCGTCCCAGAGTACGTGTGCACGGAGCTTGCACACGAGCCACCTGCACGCTTGGCAGGCTCTCGCAGAGCTTAGCGGAGGCACAACCTTCCCCTCCTTGGCATCTTTGCTCCCAAATCCCAGCAGAGTTAATGGAGAACCCAGTCTCCCTGGAGCTGGCCACCAGCTGCAGACCAGTCATGCTTGCTCTCAGCATTAACAGTCCCTGCATCCAGCGGGACTATCGGGGAGCAATCTTCCCTTCACCCCCCTCCCTTGGGCCATTTGCACTGCTAGTCTCTGCCTAACACCTCCTGCCTTTTATGAAGTGTTTCTATCTAAATGCAGATGAGGAATCACAGGATAATGTATCACCTGGATTCAGCTCTCCTGGAGGACCCTTTCACCATGCAGAAATTGGGGAGAGGGAATTTTGGGTTGCTGTTCGGTGCATCCTTATGTTGCTGCTGCATGGCTGCCCAGCCACCAGGGAGACACCGGTACTGCCCTGTGCCCTGGAGAGGGGCTGGACCATGCCCCTCTTGGGCTCTTCGCTTTTCCTCCATAATCTTTGTCTGTTGTTTGGGGGTTTTTTAATATTAATGAAAAATCTTTTCTGCTGGACACCCGTGGCTGCTCTCGGTGAAACCCACACTCGCCTCATCTCTCTAGGAGATCTATCTAGGAGGCATTTGCTCAAGGGAGCTCTGTGCTGGCAAGAGCCTGTTCCTGCCTCACATGTACTAATGCCCACAGAGGGAAGGCACAACGCCATGACTGCGCCAGGCAAAGTTCTCCCCTGTAGACCACATGTGGGGTGACAACTCCACAGACCCATCACCAAGCAGGTAGTGCCTGGGGCACCTTCCCAGGAGAAGCTGACGTGTCCTGCTGCAAAGCTCCAGGGGAACTCAGATCCACCACACCTCCTTGCTGTGCTGGGCTATGCTGGGACCCATGGCCCTGATGGCACCACAGATTCCCCATGTCCTACCCAGGAAATGGTGCTTGTCCCCTCACTTGTCCACATCAGACCCATCTGGAGACAAGAAATAGGTTTGGTAATAGGTGTCTGAAATAATTTGCTGTTGGCCAGTATCCCTCCAGCCCTCTTTGTCAGAGACTCCTGTAAGACACAGAGTTACACTCTGCGTCAAGAAGCTTAATATTTAATTTAGTTTCTAAATCTTGACTTGTTGACGTACTTATTTAAAGCCAAACTGGAGAAACTCCATCGGAATTTGCTCCCGGCTCAGTGTTTATAGCACCATGGCCTCTGCTGGACTTCTCAGCTTCAAAGTCGAGGTTTGCAAACCACTGTGATCATCCCTAAACAAACAAAAAATAACAGTGCATTGCATCCCTTTCTCATCTCCTGATTGCCAATAAACGAATCTGCTAGGAAAGCATTCAATGTGCAGCAGAGATTCACTAGGATCCTTTCAAGATATGGTATAGAGAACTCCAGCAGCTGACAGTGAATATTTGATTAAACTGGATGTCCCAACATAGTCAAACATTAGGTAGAAAAGCTTTCAACTCCTTGGCGGTGCAGGGAGAGGCAGTGCACGTGCACCCCCAGACAGGCCTCAAAGGAATCAGACCGTGGTAACCCTTCCACCAGAAAGGGAAAAGCAGCTGGCAAAACGTGACACTGTGGGGTGGGCAACGTGGGCTCCGGCCACTTTGAGTCCAGCAGATTTGTTTAGCCACCCTGTGCCTGGTTCATGGCTGCTCTTTCTCTCCAGGAGCCAGTACCACCTGTGAGGAGCTGGCTATGGGTTGGTGAACTGCTCTAGCAGCTGCAACCCATCCCCACTGTCATCTTCCTCAGGGACCCCTCCTGCCCCTCCTTTTTCAAGTACCCAAAATGTAGGTGCCATCTTTGCATGATGAGGGGCGGATTAAGTGAGGACAGAAGGTTTATGGAGAAAAAGGCAGGTGGGAGCTGGTTGCTGCCACATGTTATGGCTGCCTTGATGTTTAATAGCTGATCCTCCTGTACGCTGAGTGCCCTTGACATTTTCCACCCTTCATGGAACAAAATGCGTGCTTTAGTGATTCAGATCTGGACTCGTCCAATCCAAGATCTTCCCAAATGCCACAGTCAACAAGCTGCTGTGCCCAAGGGAGCTACTACAAGCCAACAGCATGCATGAGGAAGCAGCTCACCTGATGCCTGGCATCTTCTGGAAAAACAGTACTTCAGAGGAATCCTTTGTGATACAGCCTAGAGCTCCAAGGAGTTTAAGCTGATGTGGAGGTGATCTATGCACACTGCTGCCCTGCGTCTGCCCATGGCCAGACCCAGATACAGCAACGTCAGACAGTCGTACCTGATGGATCTCAGTTTAGGGCAGACCTCTGTAGATTTCCAGCCTTCCACTGTACATTTCTACGCTCTGTATTTGTCCTTCAGTGAGTGGGGGACTGCAAAGGGGCTTCTTCTGGACATTTGTCCCTCAAAGGCAAGCTTCTCCCTTAACAGATGATATTTCAAATCGCTTTAGCTTCTACCTGCACACCTCAATTGCTTTGAAACTTGCAGGAGCTCTGTAGGGCCAAGCATGGACTTAGCTGGGCATCCAGAAGTCTTTGAATCATGGGGTTCCTCAGATTATTCCATCTACACCCAAATATATAGCTCACATTGCTACTCAAATTGTTCTGCAATCTCCATGCAAAGGTAAATCACACCCCACAGCAGTGAGTGGGTTGTAAACTGAAATGCATAGTGAGAATCACTTGGTCAGAGGAAATTCCCAAAAAAATCCTCTACCCACTCTCCATTCATCAGTACATCTTACATCCTACAAAGCTTTTTATAAAAATGTGGGGTTTTTTCCTCCCCCCCAAAACTGAGGCTCTCAGACTCTTGCAAAAAAAAGATCTTGGACTGTAGATCAGCAATTGTAATTAGCAAGAACCAGTTCTGACACATGTAAAACATTGTGAGATAAAAGTGTTCACATCTCTGCTTACAAAAAGCTCTCACCCATGCCACCTCTTATCCCTGGGGGGCTTTGGGGGCATGATTTTACCACAGTAATCCCACTGAAGCTGTGCAGTCAATGCACGATGATCAGGGATCAAATATGAGGTGGGAACATCTTACATAAACAAAATCATAGGTAACACAGACTAGCTGTACACCATGCTGCAAGCATCCTCCTAAAAGTGAAAAGGTCTGCAATGTGCTGGTGATTAGATCCCTCAATTGATGCCCACCCACATGGATGCCTTGACCTGGGACACAGACACACAGGCGGCGCTTCCAGATCCCCGATGCAGAGCCAAACTGGTGCCAGTGGAGCAACAATCTTGTTAATTCCCAGCATGGGTAATCCACCCTCGATAACACAGGGCTGATGACACCAGTACCGCTGGACTGGGGAAGTCCCATGTCAGGAAGCTGTGAATGACACACTCCTGGAGGTGGCTTATGTGGTGACGTAAGTCAGGGCTGACCAACTGACAGCCCCAGGGCTGGATCTGATAACAGGCAGTTTATCTGCTTTCCCAGAAAGGCCAGTCTGTCCGTGGGATGATGACAGATGGCAGTGCATGGGGAGATGGAGGAGAGGCTGCAAACCTGGGGTTAGATCGAGTCATACACAGTGCCTTGTAAATACAGCTGCAGTGGTCTGCGTCCTTAATACTTGAGACCTCAGCACGACAAGGAACCACTGCTTGTTCTGGGCCAAAAAGACCAGTGAGAGAGATGCTACCAGGACTAGTCAGCCCTTTCCCAGCTCTGCTCCCCAGCTGTTGGCTGAGCAGCGTGAAATGCAGCAGACAAGTCTACACTGGTCCCTGTAAAATAAAATATTATTGGTTCAAGGACGGGAAGTCCTCAAGACACAGAGCACAGGATGATGTGCTCCACACAACATGGCAAACATGGAGGCTGTGGATCTGTGGACATCTCTCGCCACCGCAATGCCTCCCATCCCCCCATACCCTTCCTTTTCTGCTGGCACTGGTTCCTCTCAAAACACCCCGGGTTATGCTGGTGAAATATCTAGGGGACAATGTAACAAGCTAGATCAGAGAGCTGATCCCAGCCAACATAGCTCCGTTTCTGGTCAAACTATTTTCAAATTGGATGAGTTGTTCATCTGGCTTACCCTTCCCAAAGGAGAAGGGACATAAGTCAGTGTAGAGATGGAGGGGACTTTCACACTTGTGTTCAGCAAGTGTGCTCTCTCATCTGCCAATTTGTTTCCAAAATGATGGGCCATTTACCACCCTTGGCAACTTCTGTAACGCAAACGGCTGTGGAGAGCCCATTCCCACCTGTTACTCCTGTGCAAGAATTCCTGCCCCTGATCAGGACTTGTGCTACACACCACACCTCTCCTCCGAGTGAGAGAGGCTTTCATGGCTGGATGCATCTGCAAAGACGAGGGCAGACACTCCCCTTGTATTTGTTCCTCACCTGGGTGTGCATCTGCATGTGAACTCTCAAGCAGGCAAGTATATGTATGTGAGCATGTGTTTATTAGGACTAAAAAATGCGTTTGTCAAAATCTCTAGAGTTAAAAAACAATCATTATGTAATTACATTAAACAATTAACCAACTGATTCATCAGTTAGAGGCTCACCAACAACACCTGAAACCCATCCCAGCCACTTAACAAGGAGAAGGTGGCACAAACAAAAGCAGCTCCCAGAATGTCCTGGAGGTTAATGGCCTTGTGCTCTGTCCAGGTAAGAGAAGACACTTTCCATTCCTGGCTGCTCACATCTGGAAGCTGATGGCTTCTGGGCATTGTCTGCTCTGAGCTGCTGGTTTAAGGTGTTTTGATATAGAGATATTTCATGTAAGTAACTCTTCAGGTCAGTACTTTGTGGTTAGGCACTCACCCAAAATGCCCGTGCTGCCTAACTTCAATCCCTCCATGATAGTATATACTTAGACCTCATTTCTCAAGTAATACAGTTAGCAACAAACAACTTCTTCGGCAACCTTTGAAACTCTTTGTTGGCACTCCCTTCTGCTCAACAGGGTCCGTGAGCATAATGAATATGCAGAACACATAAAACTCCATGAAACAGCCTGCTCCAAGTCTCCAGAAAAGATCCGTCTGTTATTACCGGAGCTGTGATCTGTAACACTGTAGTTAAAGGCTGCACAGGAGAGCACACAAACAAAGACAGAATGAAGTTGGGGAAGCAAGTTTAACTTTGCCATCACCTGCCTCCCAAGTGGGTAACCATGCAACACTAATATCTTTAAAAAAGAAGTCTCTGGGTTCCTTCAAAACAAAAAATAAAGGGGAAAAATCACCACTGTGCTTTCATACGCTACTGGAAAGCACCATGTCCTATAGAGAGCACCAGTGCCACTGTGGTCTAGGCCCATGGTAAAATAATTTGGCTAGCATGGCTCAGTGGGTGAGCCTGTGGGTTGGGACCCCGTGAGCCAAAACTGCACTCAGAGGTGAAAGACACTGCTGCAGACAGAGTTACACCAGCAAATCTCTGCTTGTAACAAACATTCACCTTGCTGCCAGCTGGTTTTAGACAAGGTTGGTGCATCCTTGCTGGGAGGGCACCACTGGCAGAGTAACCAACCATCTAGTTGATGCCGCTGAGTAACTACCCTGAGTCACCTTGGCTGGTAAGGTCTCGCTACGTGGTAGCATCCCATTGCTGACCCTGCAACCAGAACTGCCATCAAGCAAGGACCCTTCTCACGATGGCCAGCAGCCTGCTGCACCGGGGCACATGCTGGCAGGGGCCAGTGTGCAGCAGCCCTGCAAGCACTTGACAACAGTCTGTGTGCACTTCCTTCAGTATGAACAGGAAATCCAACACGACCTCCACAGCGGGTACCTGCGCCCCAGCCAGCCACATGATCAGGTAGAAAGGCTTGGTCAGAGTGACACTGGGGGAGAGGAAGGCACTGGAGGGATGGCTCTCTCCAGAGAGCTAATCTTACGCCGTTTGCAGCATCAGAGGCAGACGGGGTCCCTGCTCAGGAAGCAGCGTGAATACAATGCAGGCGAATACAGTTGAAAATTAGTGCTTCACATGAACACACCACCATTCCCAGCATGCATGGGCTGGGAGCAGAAATGACCTGCCTGAGGTTCCCCAGTTGCCCCAGGCCCAATCCTTACCCCAAGACACGTAAGTGTCCCCCTCAAGCTGGGCCGTGTCGTGACAACGCGGCGTGTCGCGACCAGGGGGCGTGCTGCGAGCACGGCTCGGAGAGCCCCACCAGCAGCCGCGCCGTGCCGCGCCGTGCCGCGCCGTGCCCTGCCCCGCCGGGAGCCAGCCGGCCAGCCGGGAAGCGGCCGGGCCATTGTGCCGCCCGCCCGCCCCGTCGGGGGCCGGGCAGCACCGGGCCGCGCTCCAATGGGCGGCGGGGGGCCGGGCCGGGCGGCCCGCCCCTGCCGGCGTCCCTATAAGTGCCGGGAGCGCGGCGTCCCGCACACGGCGAGCCGAGCCGAGCCAGAGCGGCGCTGCTGGTGCGCGGACCTACTGCCCGCCGGAGCCCCGGATCGGTGCGTACCCGAGCGGGCAGAGCCCGGCTCCCCGTCGCGGCCGCGGGGCGGTGCGCAGGGGCACCGCGGGGCGCGCCGCGCTGAGCTTTGTCCGCCAGCGGCGGGCGGGCAGCAGCTCGACTCCCAGGGAGGTTGCAGCGCGGTGCCTTCCTCACGGGGCGAAGGTGGGGGGTGATCCGGGATCCCCAGTCGGAGCCGGCTCGGACGGGAGTGGGAAGCGGTGCTGTCCCCGGGAGCCTTGCCCTGAGCCGTGTGTCGCCTTGCAGGGGCCTGGAGCCATGGCTGAGCACATGATGATGTCCATGAGCCACGGTGGCACCGGGCTGCAGAGCTACCGCATGGGGGTGAGTGGGCTGCAGGGACCCCCGCAGCACGGGCAGCATGTGCTGAGGACACTGCCTGCCGCCAGTCAGATGATGCCCTACGGAGGGGCTGGCATGGATGGTGCGATGAGGCCGAGACCCAACCTCAGCGGACAGATGGGCCACCACCAGATGCAGAATGCAATGATGTTCAATGGCCCAAGTCAGCAGCAGCAGTACATGGGGCCGGTGGGCACCCAGCAGCTAATGGCTAGCATGCACCTACAAAAACTCAACACCCAGTACCAGGGTCACCCGCTGGGTATGAGCAACGGGCCCATGGGAGCTGGTGCCCAGCAGTACAGAGTGGGGCCAAGCCAGCACCCAGGCATGCAGCATATGCCCTCACCAGCGCTGACCTTGAACGTTATGGACACTGATCTCATAGATGAGGAGGTCTTGACATCCCTTGTCCTGGAACTGGGGTTGGACCGGATTCAGGAGCTGCCAGAGCTATTCTTGGGACAGAACGAGTTCGACTTCATTTCAGACTTTGTTAGCAAACAGCAACCCAGTGCCATCAGCTGTTGAGGAGCTTTGAGCTCCTTGTGTCTTGGTGGTTTTGAGTTTGTTTCTAACTTCCTTCTCCACCTGCCATCCTCCTCCCTTCCCCTGCCTTGCCCTGTCCTGGATTCCTGACCTCCCCAAAGAGACAATCATCGGACACTGGCTTGCAATGGATTGCTTCTCTCTTCTGCGTGGTTTTTCATTTGGGAGTTCCTGGGGAGGGGGTGTGTACCCCAAACAGAGAGCAGATCAAGAGCTCTTGCTGTAGAGCTGCCTCTAAATGGCATTAACAGGATTTCTGGCTTAAGTAGAAATAATGGACTTACGACTTTCCACAACTAGGCTTTGAGTGCAGGAAGCGATGGGCAGCTGGCAGCCCTGCCGGTAGCTGGATTTGCTCAAGGATTCTGTGGTGCCAGCGAAGTTAAAGGATCCCCTGAGAGAGGATTGTCTCCCTGGTGCATGGTTTGAACTAGTTTCCCCTTGCAAACATGGGTGGGGTTAGATATTTGTTGGGACTTTTTACTGTGACAGTAAATAGGTCTTCAGTCTTGTCTGTTCAGCTCGGAAAGGGGGCACTTCCCCTCCAGCAGGCTTTTTTTTTTTTACTGGCTGAGCAAAATAAAGTATGCCTTGGGGAAGGGTGTGCATATGTGCCTAAATGTTCACCTCTGTGGATCTTCGGATCTCTGACCTGTACAGCTAATCAACTGTAAAATTTACAAAAGTGTTTGAGGTTGATTCAGGCATAAGGCTTAAAGCTGCAGTCTAGCTCCACTTTTTTCCACCTAACCAAATAAAGACCATGTAACTGTATATTCCAGATCTAGTCTTATTTATTTTCCTATGATTATTTATTTGCAAGGGCTTCTTTTGTTATTTGGCTTTGGGACTGCTGGGAAGGATGCATGGAGAGTACTGCAGCTTTAAGATGCTGGCTTCAAAAAAAGAAAGCCTGGGATAGTTTTCAAGCTGCTCAGCAGATAGTCACTTCAACCCGAGATCTTTATGCTGAATGTATAGGACTGTAAATCCAACACCTTTCTGAATGTGATAAAGATGACTCGCTTTCTAATTCTCTTAGTCAGAAAAGGTTAAATGTAAAAGCTAGTGGGGTTTTGTTTCCTCTGCTGTCTCTTGTTTCCAGGCACTGTGGAAAGCTCCTGTTAACTCCTAGTTGCTGCTGCCCCCTGCTGCTGACAGCTCCTGGCAGCTGTCACTCAACAACCAAGTGAGAATGTACAGATGAATTTGCAAATAAAAGCTGAAATATCTCCAGTGTGCATTTGTTTAGTGCTCGTCTCTGGCAGAGGTGCAGTGTGGTGTTGAGCACTGGGGAGAAGTGCTTTCTTCACTCCTGTTGGTGGGCTGTGGATCCAGTCACTAGTGTCCCCCACCTGACACCTAAATTGTAAGGATTGTGTTTCTAGTTCAATGCTCAGACTAAGTCAATCCTCAAAGTGTGGCTGGGAGGATGAGATGGTCCTTCTCTGTACTGAGGGCAAATTCCTAACATGGATGGTACTGCCCTGTTGCAGAGTGGCTGCCATTGCTTGCAGCCCTGCTGCTGGCTGACCCAAGGTGCTCAGACGAGCGGGTGGTGACTCCTTACACTTCTTTCAGACCAAGTGCAGCTCTGACAGCTGGGTTGCAGCCCTGCTAGGAGCTCTCAGCTGCAGTTTTCTATACCACGAAGGCTCTAAAAAGACAGGCTTTGATCTCCTACTCTTCCAGAGCTTAGGTTTTTCTTTTTAAAGGGTTCCCAGCCAGTCCTTTTGCAGAGTTCAGGAATATCCCCATGTGTCCCTTTCCTGCCCTTGCTACAGTGGATGCTGGTATTGGAGTGGCTGGATCACTTTGACCACACTTTGGATTGCCTGTCAATGTCCCCCGGCCTTGTTCCTTGCACAACTGAAGTGCAGTTGTTAAAGTCCTGTCCTTTTGGTGGTTATGCCTGTGCAATCTGGAGAGCTGGTCAAAAAGTAAATGGCAGGGCTTGTGTTGCAGGTGGGAGAGCCCTGCCTGGGCTGTCAGCTCTATGGCGATGGGCTGTTTGAGACCTGGAAGAGCTTTGCTTTCTCTGTGCATCTGCAGAATAGCACATGGCTTGGTCAGCAGGTTGTAGGTAAGCAGCAAGGAGTTGGCAACTGGATTTATTCCTCAGAGTAAAAGTAGTTGAACCCCAAAATAAACAGGCATGTTCTAGGCTGTCAGTTGTGGTTGTGGGGGGTGCAGGCTGTGTGACACACCATTGTGGCCTACAGTGTCCCAGCTACAACTGGGGAGCTATGTCCAGCCCACAGATGCAAGACTGTCAACTTTAGCAATTTCTGCAGAGATCTTCCAGGAAAAGGAACACGTTTCTCTGTAAGAAGCACTTGGCATTTGATGTAAACTGGGCAGAGGAACATGTCTGTACATCCTCTTGGAGGGCTGTGCAGTGCACTGAGAAAGGGGCTGTTGATTTAAGTCGGAGCAGGGGAGCTGATATTACCAGAGATGGGGAGTGACTGGGGGGTCCCAGTCAGGATTTTCTTGGGAGTCTGTCCTAGCAGGCTCAGTTGAGATTATTTCAATGTCAGCTTTCATACAAATGCAAACTTCAGAGCAGGAATGAACTCCTCGGGTGTGTTACCTCTTCATTTCCCCAAAAGATACGGTTAATTGTGGTCAGCCTCTATGATTTCCAAGCCAAAACCACTTACAATTTCTGCTACAGTCTGGCTGGGTTAGACTGGATGAGTCCAGTGATGACCTCCTTTCTAATGCCTTCTTGGTTTAGGTGCAGTTTGGACCACCCCTCTTCGTGCTACCTGCTTTGTATGCCTTGCATTAGGCACACAGGACCTGCTACAGCAGTACGAGCTGCAGCTTGGATGGCTCTAGTTCTCCCTCTCCACTCAGCTTTACAGTGCAGCCTGCCTGTCCAGGTCCCCTGGCAGGGTGGCTGGCACCACGCAGTGAGCAGAGGTGCCAGGTGGCACAATGGGGTGACCCATCTACCTGGGTCTGCAGACGAGTTTGTCAAAGTCATCCAAGATCACCAAAAATATAACGGCTGAACTCTGCTTTCCCCATCTAGCTGACGCTGACCTCTTCACCCAGAAGCAGGCAGGAGGGCAGCAGGGTGATGCACCAGAGTGCTGGTATCTGTAGGGGGCTGACAGGCACCACAGAGCACTGCAAACGGTTGCTGAATGACAGTGCCAATCAGTTTGGGAGCTTTGAGGACATAAGCAAACTCCTCATGTGGAGAGTTTGTGTTTACAGACAACTGCTGGGAAGCACCTCTCCTCTGAGATACCTGGAGTCTGTTTTCTGTTTTGGGGAAGAAGGAAGGTTCTCCCACCCCACTGCCTAGTCCAGACGGGATGGCTGGGACAAGCCACCCTGGCCCCTCACCTAGGCTGGATCCTCTATTATACTCCAAATAGACTTTGTAGCTATTCTTGTGAAGACCAGGTCTTGAGGCAGCCCTGGGAGCATGTGAATGAAAGTACAGAAAGACAAGGCATTTCTCTATGTCCCTGTCTTTGACCACATGTGCTCTCAAGGTGATGAAGTTTGCTGATAATGCTCGGTGATTCAGAGTAGCAAAGATGAAAGTCCAGTGCAGAGAGCTGATGAAGGATCTGCTAACAGTGACTGACTGGGCAATAAGATGAGCAATGACTGGTAAACGTGAAATGATATGTGTAGGGTTGATCTCTTCTGACTTCACACACAGCGCTGGGCTCTAAACTAGCTACAAGCCACTCAGGAAAGATCTTAGCGTTACAATGAATATTCCTGTGATAAATCTCAGCTTGCTGTTCAGGAGGAGCCAGACAAGCAAAGGGAAGGTTAGAAATCATTAGGAGAGGAATAGAAAGCAGAATCAAACAGTGAATGCCCTACAGTATCAATACACAGTTCAGCTGCATCCTGTGCACTGCCCACGGTAGCGAATTGTCCAAAATTCTGGTCTGTTCATCAGAAAAATGGTAACGTAAAACTAGAGAAACTGTAGAGAAAGAGGAAACAACTGAGGCAGAGTAATGTTTCTCAAAAGAAGCTACAAAATAGACTGGGACTCTTTAGTCAGGAAGGAGAATGCTGGGTAACAGAGGTTTATAAAATAAATGAAAGGGGAAGGTGACTAGGGAATTATTTTCCCCAGGTGTAATGGAAGATATCTGTTGATCTCTGCAAATTTAGGTGGCAGGGACCAGGTTCAAACCCGAGTGAAGACAGGTATCTCTGCATGCAACGTGTAGCTCAAACAATGAAGCTCTTTCTGACAGCATGGGAGGTACATGAACACTTGTGGAGGTACATGAACTCTTCTGTATGACCAAAAAGCCAGTTGACAGTTACAAACTGCTAACAGCAGACCGGAGAACACAGCAGAGGCCATCGCTGTATGCCATTGTATGTCTGCATGGTTCACTTCCAACTTGCACACTGTGTGCTGTCCTTGTCCTACCATCTTCCTGGCTCAGAGAGGATGGGGTGGAAATTGAAAAGGTTCAGAGAAGGACAACCAGAATGATCAAAGTTGTGGGGTAGCCTCTGTCTGAGGCCCCACTAACCACGACTCTTCAGAAAGTATCTGAGAAGGAATGCAGTTGTTCAGTCTTCTTCCCATGCAAGCAATAAGGCATCAAAGGAGGCTGGCAAGTTGCAGGTTCAAAGCAAATTAAAGGAGGTGTGTTTTTCTATAATGAGTGGTTGAGCTGTGGGACTCCACTCCACAAGATGTTGTGGATATGTGAGGTTGCTGAGGATTTGAGGGATGGCCAGACAAGTTCCTGGAAGAGAAATCCATGAAGGGTCTGTAAGCACATAAAAATTATGTCTGGCTTAGGAGGTTGCAAGAGCAACAGAGAGTTAAGGGCTGGACAACTGGCCAAGCATGCAGTATCATGCATGCTTGCCTTGTGCTTGTGTTCTGCTGAAGACATCTACTGAGAACAATGTTGGAGGCAGAATATGAAACTATCTGTCAGGTCTTTTGGCCTGACCCAGGACACCTCTTATGCCACAGGACGTGATAGGTGCTGAGACACATAGCTTGGAAGAGCAGATAGAAAAAAGACCTGGGGAAGAAAATCCACCCTAATAAAAAGACCCTGTTTCTGAGTCAGGAAGTCTTTGATTCAGGAAGTCTTTGTGCACAGATCACTCAGTGCTGGAGAGTGAACCTGGGAAGGACCACGATGAGTGTGCCAGCATCCCCTCTGCCCTAGGCACTGCTGTCAGCCACAGGCTGAGGCAGTGCTGTGCACCCCAGGAACCTGTGGTCTGACCAAGCCTGGGGGTTACCCATCTGGACGTGTACCCACTCTCACTGGCCATAACTGGAAATTTGGGCATGAGCCAGAATAACGCTGCCAAAAAGAGACAAAGTCCCATTTGCAGCCAAAGGGATTGAGAACATCAAGTGAGAACTGCCAGGGAGAGTCAAGCCAAAAGCCCATCTAGTCCTACCTGCTCTCTGGGATTGGGTAGTCAGGGAGGAAACTTGAGAAATCAAGTGATTGTACGTGGTCCTTCTCATGATGCTCCTTCACAACTTTCAGAAAGTAGTGGTCCAAGGAGTTCTGAGCCACAGGTTATGTTTTTACCGTGTTAAATACCCAGCTATGAACCTACCCACCCTATACCTGCAACCACTTTTTAATTCATAGGTACATTTTACGTCAGCAATATCTTGTGCCAATGAAATCCACAAGTGGATGTAATCAAGCTCTTCATAAGAAGCTTAAGCTCTGTAAGCTCCTCTTCATTTTAAACCTGCCACCCACTCACTTTGTTGGGTGTCCCCTAATTCCCAATCATTTCTTGGTCACCTTCTCCATACCAATAATGATTTTATGGCTCCTGTGATGTTCCCTCCTGAGTCTCTTCCCATTCAAGAATCACTTTGTGTTGTAGATTGTCATTATTACCTTTTTCTGTCCTGTCTCTAGTTTTATGGGATGAGGGAGGGAACAGGACTTGTTTAAGCTGTAGATGTGTCATGGATTTCTCCAATGCTGTAATTAGGTCTGGCGGTTCTATATTTCAAACATTCATCACAGAATCACAGAAAGATTTAGACTGGAAGGGACCTTTGGAGGTCACTCAGTCCAATCTCCTGCTCCAAGCAAGACTGCATTCAAAGGTAGGGCAGGCTGCTCAGGGCCTTGTCCAGTCAAATTTTGAAAACCTCAGAGGATGGCATTTCTCCGGATCCTTGTTTCAGTGCTGCACTGCTCTCATTTCTTTCCTAATTTCTCCCTTTCCAGTTGGTTGCTGGCTGGCACAGGCACTGACCTAATTTTTTTGGAGATCTGTATGCAGGGACTCCAGATATCTCTCCCAAGGGATAATACTGTATTTGTAGCCACCTTTGCATGTACTGGCAGGGTTCTCTCTCCTATGAGCACTCTTGGCCTAGGAGATGGTGAATGGCCACCTCTGCATCTAAAATACAAGTGCAATTGTTGCCCAAATACCTGTGTTCGTAAAAACTGCACCCCAGCACCATCCCTTGGTTCTCCCACCAGCTCAGACACTTTCCAGAGGCATCCTCGATAGTCATTCTCCTATCCGCACCACAGCTACCAGCTTGCACAGACTGACACCATCCTGCCATGAGATGTTCCTCCCTCTTTGCTGCTTATGAGGTGGTACAATACTGTTTCCTCCCTGAGCCTCCCATCAATGAACCTTCCTCCTTGCGCCCTTCCACCCTGGCCACGTCAGCTTCAGGAGACAGTGCTCTACCTGTGAGATCCTGGATGGCTTTTGTCATATGACATGTATTCAAGGGACAAGCAATCATACCTGTGACACTCAGGGTGATGCTCTCCTGAGCTCAAGGCTGGATTTCATTTTAGTTTTAGGGCTCTGTTTCTTCGTAATTCTTTTAAACCCTGTATCACTGGGTTTGCATTTGCCTCAGAAGTTTGCAGTGAGGAGTCCCATCTGCTCCTCTTCTCCATGATGCCAGGCCTCTTCATCCTGGGAGCTCACAGTTTCTGCATCCCTCTCCCCTTAAGCCTTTAGAAAAACCTGTTTGAGTTTTCTTGACCATAAAATAGTAGGAGTAGGCTTTGCTCTGCTTCTCTGCAGCACATTTCTGGGTTGCAGTTTATTCCTACTGAAGACGGCCAGGATGAGAATACAATTTGTTCTTGAGATATCTTCACTTTGCTCGTGTGTCCTCTGGACTACCAAGGGGTGAGGAAGAAAAGGGATTTTGCAATTTACCTCATCCTCAAACTCCAAAACACTTTTACTAAGAAATACTCAGGCAAATAGCTTTCATATTATTGGCTACAAGAGAACTGTCTCAGATGTGGTTTTCTCCTCTAGCCACACTGTAAATTCTCCTAGTCAAATACTGATGTCTTGTAAAAATAAAACTATGGCTGTGCCTGATGTCATCCTGTGCAGTTCCTAAACCAAATCACAGCACTTGCCTCAAAAGACAAGCTGGGTGCTAAGGACACCCCTCACACAAACAACGGCACCGCACCTACAGTAGTACAGAGCATTAATGCAACGCTCTGCACATTAGCTCCAGTCCTGTTTTACAGGTAGGTCCCTCCTCATGTCCCAGCTCTCCTCCTAGGGTATATGGCAACAGACAGAGGCAGAGGCAGGTATCAGCTGTGGGGCTGGTGCCTCCCCAAGGAAAGCATTACCCCACCACCTCCAACTCCATCACACACTGTGTTTGGATAGCACTGAGACACTTGATTATTGCCTGTTAGCACGAGCTCCCTGACAATAGTATTGCCTCACTGCACTGTCAAGCAAAAAGACCAATTTAGATAACAGAAGCCAATGGCAAACAGATGACGAAGAGCCTCACAGCTGCCACAATGGGGCAGAATCACTTTGGCTTGGTGTGGGATTGCAGCCTGTCCCCAAGGGGACCAAGCAGGGCATCCAGTGTACCAGATGCTTTTATTGCTTACAGCAGAAACTAGAGTTAAGCCTGGTTACGTGAATGTCAGAAACATCTGTGTTGTTCCCTTTTCTGGATCCTCAGGTCACAAGCACCTGCTGATGAGGATATCTCTGAGATGCATGGTGTTACCTGCCTGAGAAAAGACGTCAATGACCTCTTCCGAGGTGTAGCTTACAGAGGGTGGAAGCAAGGACACGTAGCCTGGGAGGAATACAGAGAAATTGTCCGAGCAGCCAGGGATCAGGTTAGGAAAGCTAAAGCCCTGATGGAATTAAATCTGGCCATCAAGGGCAACAAGAAAAGATTCTATAGGTACGTCGGGGATAAAAGGAAGACAAGGGAAAATGTGGGCCCTCTCCGGAAGGAAAAGGGGGACCTGGTTACCCGGGACACAGAGAAGGCGGAGGTACTCAATGACTTTTTTGCCTCGGTCTTCACCGGCAAGTGCTCAAGCCTCACCGCCCAAGCCGCAGAAGGCAAAGGCGGGGACTGGGAGAATGAAGAGCCGCCCACTGTGGAAGAACATCAGGTTTGAGACCATCTAAGGCACCTGGAGGTGCACAAGTCCATGGGATCC
This sequence comes from Aptenodytes patagonicus, assembly GCF_965638725.1. Classification (NCBI taxonomy): domain Eukaryota; kingdom Metazoa; phylum Chordata; class Aves; order Sphenisciformes; family Spheniscidae; genus Aptenodytes; species Aptenodytes patagonicus. The sequence goes on from NC_134969.1 coordinate 7,916,639, forward strand.
GATGAGATCCATCTGCGGGTCCTGAAGGAACTGGCGGATGAAGTTGCTAAGCCACTATCCATTGTATTTGAGAAGTCGTGGCAGTCCGGTGAAGTTCCCAGTGACTGGAAAAGGGGAAACATAACCCCCATTTTTAAAAAGGGAAAAAGGGAAGACCCGGGGAACTACAGGCCAGTCAGTCTCACCTCTGTGCCTGGGAAGATCATGGAGCAGACCCTCCTGGAAGCTATGCTAAGGCACATGGAGGACAGGGAGGTGATTCGAGACAGCCAGCATGGCTTCACCGAGGGCAAGTCCTGCCTGACTGACCTAGCGGCCTTCTGTGATGGAGTGACTAC